>NC_091332.1:21750397-21752897 GCF_038502225.1 Cherax quadricarinatus
AGTGGTATGGGTTTTGGCGGGAAAACTGTGAAGTTGCAGGGTAGTAACATGAGTACTAGGAGAACTAGTAATAGGCAAAATGAGGAGGATATTGGAAAGCCAGTGGCACTAATTGACAATGACAGTAATAGGTTTAGTGGAATAACAGAAAGGAGCAGGAAGGGTAAAGAGATAGGAGGGTCATTAAATATTTATTACACAAATAGTCGCAGTGCTAGGAATAAGATGGACGAGTTGAGACTAGTTGCTAGTGCAGGTAACATAGATGTATTTGCCATTACTGAGACGTGGTTTAATTCAAAAAGTCGGGACATGCCTGCAGAATGTCACATTCAGGGTTTTAAATTGTTCCAAGTAGATAGAAGTATCGGGAAGGGGGGTGGGGTGGCATTGTATGTCCGAGATCGCTTGAACTGTTGCATAAAAACGGGTATTAAGTCTGAAGTAACACATACAGAGTCTGTTTGGATAGAATTTTCAGAGGGGCATGAAAAATTAATTTTAGGTGTGATATACCGTCCCCCAAATTTAGATAGGGACCAGGGGAGACTACTATGGGAGGAAATTGTTAGGGCCACAAGGCACGATAATGTAGTAATTCTAGGAGACTTTAACTTTAGTCATATTGATTGGAATTTCTTGACTGGGAATTTAGAATCATACGATTTCTTAGAAGTAGTTCAGGATTGTTTTTTGAAGCAGTTTGTGACAGAACCTACAAGGGGTAATAACCTGCTTGACTTAGTTCTGGCAAACAATGAATCCCTTGTTAATAATTTAGAAGTTTCAGAGGAACTGGGTGCTAGCGACCACAAATCAATTACATGTAGAATTGAATGGAAGTATGATAGTAGGGATAACTCAGTAACAGTCCCAGATTTTCGCTTAGCAGATTACGATGGGCTTAGAGAACACTTATCATCTGTTGACTGGGGTAACGAAGAGAGCTATCAATATGACAGTTTTCTGAACACAATACATGCTGCTCAAAGAACGTTTATCCCTTATAAGGAAATTAGATCAAATAGAAATGACCCAAAATGGATGAATAATAGGCTGAAATATCTACTAGGGCATAAGAAAGGAATTTATAGGCGTATCAAAAGAGGCGAGGGTCATCTTATGAATCAGTATATTGACATTAAGAGGGACATTAAAAAGGGGATAAGAAAAGCTAAAAGGGACTATGAAATTAAAGTTGCTAGGGATTCTAAAACTAACCCAAAAAGTTTTTTCCAGGTCTATAGAACAAAAGTCAGAGATAAGATAGGTCCCCTTAAAAATAACTATGGGCATCTTACTGACAAAGAGAATGAAATGTGCTCGATTTTAAATAATTATTTTCTCTCGGTTTTTACACAGGAAGACACTAATAATATTCCGGTAATTAATTTTTATAGTGGATCAGAAGAAGATAAATTATGTAACATCACAGTCACTAGTGAAATGGTTGTGAAGCAGATAGACAGACTGAAGCAAAATAAGTCACCGGGTCCTGATGAGGTTTTTTCAAGGGTTCTAAAGGAATGCAAAATGGAAGTCTGTGAACCATTAACTAATATTTTTAATTTATCTCTTCAAACAGGTGCAGTGTCTGATATGTGGAAGATGGCTAATGTAATTCCTATTTTTAAAACAGGGGACAAGTCGTTACCGTCAAATTACCGCCCAATAAGCCTGACCTCAATTGTAGGCAAATTACTAGAGTCAATTATAGCTGAGATTATAAGAAGCCATCTCGATAAGCATAGCTTGATTAATGATACTCAGCATGGATTCACAAGAGGCCGGTCTTGTCTAACTAATTTATTAACTTTCTTCAGTAAAGCTTTTGAGGCTGTTGACCACGATAAAGAATTTGATATTATTTACTTAGATTTTAGTAAGGCATTTGATAGAGTTCCACACCAAAGACTGTTGAAGAAAGTAGCAGCTCATGGCATTGGGGGAAGGGTGCTCTCGTGGATCGAATCATGGCTAACAGACAGGAAGCAAAGAGTGTCCATAAATGGGGTTAAATCCGAGTGGGGATCAGTAACAAGTGGCGTTCCACAGGGATCAGTCTTGGGCCCGTTGTTGTTTATAATATATATCAATGATCTTGATGAAGGAATTACTAGTGATATGAGCAAATTCGCCGATGACACGAAGATAGGTAGGATAATTGATTCAAACGTAGATGTTAGGGAACTTCAGGAGGATTTAGACAAACTCTACTCTTGGTCAGAAAAGTGGCAGATGCAGTTCAATGTAGATAAATGCAAGGTTCTGAAGCTCGGGAGTGTCCATAACCCTAGCACTTATAAGTTAAATAATGTAGAACTTAACCATACAGATTGCGAAAAGGACTTGGGGGTTATGGTAAGCAGCAACCTTAAACCAAGACAGCAATGCCTAAGCGTACGTAATAAGGCAAATAGATTACTGGGATTTATATCAAGAAGTGTAAGCAACAGAAGTCCAGAGGTCATACTGCAGCTTTATACATCATTAGTAAGGC
>NC_091332.1:21757897-21800397 GCF_038502225.1 Cherax quadricarinatus
TTAGAGAGAGAACGCAACTCGACTAAGAAACTGAAGGTCATAGATCAGAAGGTCAGATAACGAACACTTCTAGGCTTTTTCACAGTAGACAGATTTCCTGAAGCAACGCAGACTCCAGCCAAGTACTAAACTCTACCGTCTGATAATGTCTCCTTGAGTTACAGTATCTCGTTGTCCCACGATTAGGATCCAGGAATTTATTAATAATATAAACTTAATTTACCAGCTCTTTAAGAAAATAAGTTGTAAAATGTTTCGCTCTGTTAGACTGGAAACGAAAACGGATGCGATCCAAAATCCCGAGACTATTTTATTTTAAGGGGCGGGGGAAAGTTGTTAAGGATGTTCCAAAAACTTTTTTTTTTTTTTTGAGACTGTTTCCAAGTTGATACGCTGAACCATCCGACGATGTCACTGTTTTAGGCATCACCAACCCTGGAGATAAACATCTCCTTGGAACACCAGGTAAGATCATATCAAAACTAAATTTATATCTCATGAATTTTCTAACTCTATAATATGTACATCCCACTCTCCATTCTCATGCATCCCCCACACCCGACTCCTGTATATATATTCCCACATCCTTTACTCTTACAATATATATTCCCCGCACTCTCCACTATTAAAATACAACCTTCACTCCTAAAGCATATACCCACCCGTATCCATAAGTCGGAACCAGACACACTTCTTGCTTACTTGAGTTCACAGGTTTGAACCTATTACGTTATACATACACTTTTAAGTAATTTAAGCATATACTTCCTACTATCAACTTCAGTACATCCCTATACCATCTATTCTTCCAGTATATCCCTCACATCCTCAATTTCCGTATATCCCTCGCACCCTCCACTCCTTTAACATATTAAACAAGACTGCTTGACAACAGTGGTCTTCTGCCAAGGATTTCACGCAAGGGAATTCCACAGGAAAATATATATACAAAAGCGTCGACAGCCTAGAACATAAAATATAGATAAGACAAACGAGTGTAATGTTGGCAGATACCATAAAGGGATCCCACACACCACCTTCACACAGTAAGTAAACAGTCCACCTGACGAAGGAAGATCCTGATGCTAGAGGATCGTCGACGCCGGATAGTCAAGAAGAAAATCAAGTCTGCGCTTCTTTCTCCGGTCGTCCAAATTTGCTTCATGTGTTAGCATTGATATAAAAATTAACAGTATTTCTTTTGCAGAAAAACTCAGGGACAGAAAGAACTTTTATCGTGATAACGTTTCACTCTGTGTGGAACTTTATCAAGTCAGATCTGGCTGTCAAGTTATTGAACTTGGTAAAGTTATACGCAGAGCTAAACTGTCACGTTCTCTGTCACCATTTCAGTTGTTTCCCACTAATGTATGGTTATCCCACGTAGGAAATGAGTTCACCATTACTCTCCCTTTATCTTTATAAAAGTGCACGGAAGTTACAAATCACATGGTGTACACAGCAATATATTAGTTCCTTTTTATCTTGTATTGTTTTCTAGATTACTCTCTAACTTCTTAAACACAAATCTTTTGCTTGAAACGTAACGTACATGCAACACCAGAAACGTAACGTACATGCAACACCAGAAACGTAACGTACATGCAACAACAGAAACGTAACGTGCATGCAACACCAGAAACGTAACGTGCATGCAACACCAGAAACGTAACGTGCATGCAACACCACAAACGCAACGTGCATGCAACATCACAAACGTAACGTGCATGCAACACCACAAACGTAACGTACATGCAACACCACAAACGTAACGTACATGCAACACCAGAAACATAACGTACATGCAACACCATAAACGTAACGTACACGCAACACCAGAAACGTAACGTACATGCAACACCAGAAACGTAACGTACATGCAACACCAGAAACGAAACGTGCATGCAACACCAGAAATGTAACGTACATACAACACCAGAAACGTAACTTGCATGCAACACCAGAAATGTAACACACATGCAACACCAGAAAAGTAACGTATATGCAACACCAGAAAAGTAACGTATATGCAACACCAGACACGTAACGTACATGCATCACCAGAAACTTAACGTACATGCAACACCAGAAACGTATTTTTAAAATCTTCAGCCAGACTTGAGAAAAAACCTCGGCAATTTCAGGTAAGAGGCTGGCGACACCGAGCTCACTAAGGGTAGAGTTACATGCCTGTCCCGTGTCCTGTGATGCGTCTCCTGGTGCACTGAAGGCCAAGATGCATGCCCATCCCCTGTCGAGGGACGAGCTGTGATGAGTCTCCTGGTGCTTGTCAGACGTGCCGCAGCATCCCTCGTCTTCCAATGTGACGAGATGCAAGAGCGATTTCCCAAAAGAGCTTGCTTGTCTCTCCCTCGTGTGGGTCAGGGTCTAGTGTGCCATTAGAGTGATGCTCTCACGGCGTCCTGCTTCATCACGCGCTGATAGATGAGGGATTTGGGTATCTTCACAGAGGAAAAAGTTTCCCCAACCAGTGGTTTTATCAATAAAACTCATGGAAAAACGGTGGAATATACGAAGGGGGAGCTTTGAGGTAATTAGTCCCTCATTTCTAACCTGATGGACTGATTGCATTAAACTTTCCCCTCCTTCACATCTTCCATCGTTTTTCTATATATTTTATTGGTAGTCACTGTTTGGAGACACCTTCCCCACAGTCAAGATATCCAAGTATTGCAAGTATTTACAAAGTCGCACTGAGTGACTCTGTAAATGATCCAAGCCGGACAGAAACGTCGTAGTAAGCTCCTCTCTTCTATGTGCGGATTATTTGTGTACCAATGTTCTGTCCTCGTTGGTAGAATAGGTATGTAGGTTTCATGTTGATGGACTCTGTTAGCAGGTTCCGCCGTTGGTGAAATCGTTAACAAGGTTCGGTCCTTGTTAGTGGACTCTGGTTGCGTCCTCGTTGAGCCATCTTGCAGGAAAATCCCTAAATCTTGCACGATTAATACAATGGATCAATACATCCTGTTCCATACATCCCTTCAGAGGGGTGTTGCGCCGGCGATGTGTAAGACGGCTAATAAAAATCTTCTGATATAAAGACAGGGGAAGCCTGAACTCTGTAGTAGGAAAATTATTAAAATCAATATGAGCTAATATAAGTAGTAGTTACTGTGATAAATATAAATAAAAATAAGTCTTAGTGATTCAAAAGGGGAAGTTCTTGCCTTGCAAATTTTCTGGCTTCCTTGGCTGCCGTGACGACCTAAGCAACACCGTCGTACAACACAAACATTGAATATTACATGAACTGGTCATCCAGGAAAATGACCTGCATAACTGGAAATTCTTGGAAGCCTTCGTAATGGAAACCTTAAACACCATTCTACAGACAGGCAACCTCATCATCTCAAAGCATTTGGTCATTAAGTTATTTTCCAACTGAAGATGGCGAAATGCAACATTTAATTCGTGGGGTAACACTCAAACTTGGTTATTTCTTGAATTTTTACAAAACAAGCATTTTGTAAGGTGGGAAGATATTAAACATTTGATGGGTGATGAGCACCACAAGTCCCTTACAATGACACGTTGTTAGTCGCGTTGCCACCAGATGCTAGACTAGATTCTACGAAAGACAAAATGGAAGCTGAGGAACGTGCGATTGGCGGTGATCCCGAACCCAATACTGCTCCCAAGTTCACACCTGGTGTGAAACAGAAGCAAACCAAGAGCTTCTTAAGATTCAAACAGAAAAGCGTACTTGAGATAAATGTACTAGTGTCACTATCGGAAAGAAAATATTAATTTGGAGACATTCTACACAGTAGACGGAGTCCTCCCTGCTATTATTATATCACTGAATTTTTCACGAACTTCTCACAGACACAGCATCTTACTGAAGTCTCTTATCGATACTTCAAAGCAAACCTTGTAATCTGTTCTCCTGCACATAACCGGAATGTAAAACAGGTGTACACTGTAGTGCAGACTAATCGCCCACTCGGTCCATCTGAAAGAAACTAACGATAACATGAGAGTGATTCTTGAAGCAATCCACTCCAACACTCGATAGAAAATCTGTAGTGCTCTCAAAGTCACTGATATGTGAATGAGTTTGCAAGGAGGGAGTCACGAAATACAGTCGTTTCTTGTGTCTACGGGATAGCCACTCTAATGCAGATCATTACACTAGACTTGACTTCAAACGAAGAATCATGCCCGAGGCAGGAGCAAACAGTAGCCAGTGATCCATTAGTTGATACAAAGCTTTTACTGCCACCTATCCACATAAAACTCAATTTAATACAAAATTATGTTGAAGCGATGAGGAAAACTAAAGTGTTTCAAAAACCTTGTCGAGATATTTCCAAAAGTCCCAAAAGTCAGTGACACAAAGTTACAGGATGGAATGTTTGTTGCCCCACAAATCAGGGAGGTCCTGAGGACGGTGGCTCTCAGGAAAGCCCTGTGTGCTAGAATGAAAAAAAAAGTATTGCAGAATTGCAAATGGACGTGTGGAAACTTTTATGGGCAACTAAAAGTCCCCTGAACAGAGATGGAGATCAGAATCTGCTAGATCTATATAAAAAAAATAAAATGTGGAGTCACGTCACATATCCATAAAAATACTTTTTTTTTTTTTGTATTCGCATCTAGCTTTCTTTCCCGAAAATACTGGGACTGTAGACGATGAGCAGGAACTGCAACTCTTCCACCGTGATATTCAAACTATGGAAAATCACTATAAAGGTTTCTGGAATGAAAATATGACTGCAGACTACTGCTGGAGGAGCAGCAGGACAATGAAAAGTCTGAAGAAAATCATATTCTCGAGGTTTATAAGCTCTTACACATGTTTTATTAGTGTGTTTTACAAATATTTAACTAGTGTTCGATGTGACTTTCAATATTAAATAAATTACACTGAGTGATTTTTCTAATATGTGATTTATTACTTCCTAGAACCATTATCAATGTTCCCAACACATCATGTGGATGAGAGTAAGACACATGTGCAACATCTGGGTATCTTTATTGTAGACGTTTCGCCATCCAGTGGCTTTATCGATACAAATTCTAGGACATAACTTGAAGACAGTAGAACTATGTACAGAAGATGAGGTAATCAGTCCCTCAACCTAGGAGTAGGTGCGAACAGCACCATAGTCGTGGAGATTCTGAAGCAGAAGAAAGAATCCTGGCGCTTATATAGTAACGTCAGGTGAAGCAGACGAAGGCAAATTCACTGGTAGGCGGGATTCCCCAGTGGAAGTAGGTCCTTCCCAAAGAGATGGGTTAGTAGTAGTAGTAGTAGTAGTAGCTTCAGAATCTCCACGACTATGGTGCTGTTCGCACCTACTCCTAGGTTGAGGGACTGATTACCTCATCTTCTGTACATAGTTCTACTGTCTTCAAGTTATGTCCTAGAATTTGTATCGATAAAGCCACTGGATGGCGAAACGTCTACAATAAAGATACCCAGATGTTGCACATGTGTCTTACTCTCATCTTGTCGGTATTATATACCATTCGTACACAACATCATGTGGACACTGTCAAAAGAAATATGCAAATAAGCAGAACAGAACAGAAGGGACTCAGAGGTAAGGATCTACTAGGGGTGAAGGAAAGTGGGGATAGTTAAATAGATGGGGGGGAGGAAAGAATTGAAGAGAAAGGAAAAGAGTCTGGGTTAGACCCAACAGATCAAGCAGAAATCTTTCGGTCCGTCGAAGTGAGCACGGAAGCGCCAGCAACAAGGACGACTTGAGGAACACTTGTGTCCTCCCACAAGAACTCTACGGGACTCACGAAATCAAATCATAACATGATTGCAAACCACGGAACGGGTGGGACTTGAACCCACGGAGGGAGGCGCAACTCCTCACTGAACATAACCTTAGACACCGACGATTCCTAGAAGCCTCTCAATCGCCGTCACCAACACTGGAAGCTACAATATTTAAGAGACTCTGGCATTCAGGATACTCAGCCAGGCAGAGCCCAACATACCTCACAATACAGGAATCGTAAGACCTCATTGTCTACCTGACCTCATCTTAAGTAAGCCTCCCTTGCATTTTTCAGGTCACTGGAACACACCTCATTTCCAGGTATATATACTGTTAGTTTTTTTTTACCGTCGCATGTAAGAAGTAATCAAGGTTCCAGGACTGAAGCGTGTCCTAATAAATATGTCCTAGTGTCTGCTCAGGCGTCTTTCAAACCGTTCTAATATATATATATATATATATATATATATATATATATATATATATATATATATATATATATATATATATATATATATATATATATATACCGAATAGGTAAAACTTGCTATTTTGGCTTAAAAAGCAACGCTCTTCTTGCCGAATAAGGCAAGCGAAAATTTGTGTATGCAATAATTTCACAAAAATCATTCTGAACCTAACGGCAAAAAATATATTTCATTGCGTTTGTTTATTATTAAATTATTGTAATCTTATCTAAAATATATTTAGTTACATTAGGCTAAATTAAACTGCGTTTGTTATAATAAAGGTAGGTAAGTTTTCTAAGGTTCTTTGGGTACAGAATTATTAAGTGCTACATTAACATAAATGAAATAAATATATCTTTAAGCTTAATTTTAAATGAGTTCTTGCTAATTGACCAGTTTTACCTATTCGCCACGACATATATATATATATATATATATATATATAAGGGTTGGGAAGGAAAATCAGATTTGGAAGAGGCATTTAAAAAAGTTCAGAAAGGTGTGCTAAAATCTTAGATGAGAAAACAAAGATCAGTGAAAACATTAATGAGATTCCTAGTTTGCTAGAACCATATCAAACAATTTATTTCCTCTACTTGGTTCTGACACAAACTATATCAAAAAGCAACCCTGAACTATCTCTGGAAAGTCCCGAAGACTAAGTTTTCTGTCAGACTGTTCCTTTCAGTTTGGCTGAAGCTAAAAATCTCTCGTTAAAACTACATTTTCGTATCAACACGTCTTAGCAATAGTTTTATCCCATAGA
Organism: Cherax quadricarinatus; assembly: GCF_038502225.1. Lineage (NCBI taxonomy): Eukaryota > Metazoa > Arthropoda > Malacostraca > Decapoda > Parastacidae > Cherax > Cherax quadricarinatus. The sequence goes on from NC_091332.1 coordinate 21,764,893, forward strand.
AATCTACCCTGGTCCCTGACTAGTGCTGGTCCCTGACTAGTACTGGTCCCTGACTAGTACTGGTCCCTGACTAGTGCTGGTCCCTGACTAGTACTGGTCTCTGACTAGTACTGGTCCCTGACTAGTACTGGTCCCTGACTAGTACTGGTCTCTGACTAGTACTGGTCCCTGACTAGTACTGGTCTCTGACTAGTACTGGTCCCTGACTAGTACTGGTCCCTGGCTAGTACTGGTCCCTGACTAGTACTGGTCCCTGACTAGTACTGGTCTCTGACTAGTACTGGTCCCTGACTAGTACTGGTCCCTGACTAGTACTGGTCCCTGACTAGTACTGGTCCCTGACTAGTACTGGTCCCTGACTAGTACTGGTCTCTGACTAGTACTGGTCCCTGACTAGTACTGGTCCCTGGCTAGTACTGGTCCCTGACTAGTACTGGTCCCTGGCTAGTACTGGTCCCTGACTAGTACTGGTCCCTGGCTAGTACTGGTCCCTGGCTAGTACTGGTCCCTGACTAGTACTGGTCCCTGACTAGTACTGGTCTCTGACTAGTACTGGTCCTTGGCTAGTACTGGTCCCTGACTAGTACTGGTCCCTGACTAGTACTGGTCCCTGACTAGTACTGGTCCCTGACTAGTACTGGTCCCTGACTAGTACTGGTCCTTGGCTAGTACTTGTCCCTGACTAGTACTGGTCCCTGACTAGTACTGGTCCCTGACTAGTACTGGTCTCTGACTAGTACTGGTCCCTGACTAGTTCTGGTCCCTTACCAGTACTGGTCCCTGACTAGTATTGATCCCTGACTAGTACTGGTCCCTGACTAGTACTGGTCCATGGCTAGTACTGGTCCCTGACTAGTACTGGTCCCTGACTAGTACTGGTCTCTGACTAGTACTAGTCCTTGGCTAGTACTGGTCCCTGACTAGTACTGGTCCCTGACTAGTACTGGTCCCTGGCTAGTACTGGTCCCTGACTAGTACTGGTGCCTGACTAGTACTGCTCCCTGGCTAGTACTGGTCCCTGACTAGTACTGGTCCCTGACTAGTACTGGTGCCTGACTAGTACTGCTCCCTGACTAGTACTGCTCCCTGACTAGTACTGCTCCCTGACTAGTACTGCTCCCTGACTAGTACTGCTCCCTGACTAGTACTGCTCCCTGACTAATACTGGAAATCTATATTCTGGAGACAAATGATACAAAATACTGAAACGATGGAAAATAGACGAAGATGCAGTATAATGCTGTCCGTTATGTTTATGACTTAATAAAGCCCACACAGTGAGCTTTATCAAGTCAATAAAGGTTCGCATTACATTGCATTTGCGTATTTTTTTCAACTGTCTCTTTTGTCTTCATATCACTTCTGAAACAACAGCTTAAATTTTCCCTGATATGCATCGCAGTTCCATCTCCATTTCTGACTATCAGTATGGAATAATTTATACCCGTCTATGTGACATTCAGCAGACATATGCCCGTCTTTCAGACTAAAGTATTTTAACGTGTTTTGCAATATTGTTGTGATGATGAAGGACACTCGTGGACACCCTGCATATGTTAAGGCAGAAGCAAGGATGCTTTCATGTTATTTTACAATTGTTATCAAGTAATGCTGTAATCACTTTATAATGTTAATGTCGCTCCTGTTTTAGTTTTTTAGAATTAGCATTTAAAAGTAATTAACACATGACGTGAATTATCCTGCAAATCAACTTAATTACTGCTCCTCCCGTTTCCTATATCTTGTTGAGCCATTATCCTGGTGCTATATAACTGGGATTACTTTTATACTCATGGCATTAGCCTGGCGGGACGTAACTGGGAATACTTTAATAATCACGGTAAACATGTCGTGCCAGCGTTCATGAAATAAAAAATATCGCTGTACCATTACCTTAATGTCCTCACTGGCTTTATCATCTTGCCCAGAGATCCAACGTAGAAACTATGTCAATTTCGTCCGTGTATTATTTTCATTATTCTGTCTAATTTTGGTGCAATCATCGGTCATTAATACAAATTTTTACTTTGGAAAATGAGGGCACTGCGTAACGAGCAATTTTCCAAATTGATAAGTTTAGATTTAGAAAGGACATAGGAAAGTATTGGTTTGGAAATAGGGTAGTTGATGAGTGGAACAGTCTACCTAGTTGGGTTATTGAGGCTAGGACTTTGGGTAGTTTCAAATTTAAGTTGGATAAGTACATGGGTGGGAGGGGTTGGATTTGAGAGGGACTTGCACATCAGAGCTTGTTTCTTGGGTGGCATTGAAAATTGGGTTGGTCAAATGTTTGTTAGTGGGATGAATTGTAAAGAACCTGCCTAGTATGGGCCAACAGGCCTGCTGCAGTGTTCCTCCTTTCTTATGTTCTTATGTTCTTATGGACTATATATCACGCTATCTTCACAACACATTACGTCAGTGATTTCTTGAACAAAATGCTTTTCTAATGAAGATAAAAATGTAAACAATTCTCTGCCTCGCTCAAAAGTAAATAGAGTGAGCCGAGGGTAAGTTGTCTCTTAATTCCTCTATGAATGCAGCTTTCACTTGAACACTAGTGTAATATTCTGTGTGAACGATGGAAAACATCTCGGCTAACGTACAGGTCAAATATATAGAGAACATCACTGGAAATGCACAGTGTTCTAATCCCTGTCATTAGTTAACGCCGCTGCAGTTCTGCATAGATTAGAAGGAAAGTGTATCTGTACTGAACATCTGGCTGCCTAGAAGCCAGATACGAGAAAATAACAGCTAATTTTGCAAAAATCAGGCAATCCGGATGTCTGCATCTGGCTCGACTCGTTTCCAGCTTCAGTTTGCGTAATGATGCTTGGAGTGTTCCACTCTTCTGTTCAGCTGGTCTGTGTCCAGACTCCTGGCTCTCACTGTCCAGACTCCTGGCTCTCACTGTCCAGACTCCTGGCTCTCACTGTCCAGACTCCTGGCTCTCACTGTCCAGACCCCTGGCTCACTCTGTCCAGACCCCTGGCTCACTCTGTCCAGACCCCTGGCTCATTCTACCAATACTCATCTACTCGCCTATTTGTGGTTATAGGGGTCCATTCCTGGCTCCCGGCCCTACCTTTTAAACTAGCTGTTACTGGGTTCATTCTTCTGGCTTCGTAAGTCCTATTATACCTGGTCTTAAAGCAGTGTATGTATTCTCTCTATTGCTATGTCCAGATCATTCCACTTTCGGACCACTCAGCCTGAATACTTCCTGATATCCCTGCGACTCGTCTGTTTTCAATTTTAAACAGTGCCCTTGTGTACCTGCTTGCCGCCTCTCAAAGCACCTATCCCTGTCCAACCTGTCAATTCCTCTTAAAATTTTGAACATCGTTATGTTTTCTCCTGGCTCTTCTATCTCTGGTTTAGCTTTTTTTCTTCCTCTCCCTCTTCATAGCTCATCTCTCTTAACTCCGAGACTAGTCTCATTGTAAACTTCCGTATTTTTCTTCTTTAATCAGACGTGGGTTCAGTGCTGGTGTTGCATACTCCAGGATGAGCCTGACATGTGTCGCATAGAGTATGGGGAATGGCTCGAGATTCCTGGAAGTTTATCTGCCTACAGCGCTTGTTGCTGAGGTTATTTTGTTCATGTTGTGCCTCAGGTGATATGCTCAGTACTATGTTCACCCAGAGGTCCTCTTCGTTCTTCTTGTTACCTGGTCCTTAAACTGTCTTCCTTCTCAAGTGTCCTTTGATGCTATGTCATTCTTAAATTATCGCTGAGCTTCTCATCTGTGCATATTTGTTTCTTGTTCGTATGATCGTTTCTCTCAGCTATTTTTTTTTACCTTCCTAGCATTTTTTCTGCTGTCTTGCACTTCTTACTCGAGCCTTTTTGCGTCTCTAGTGAACGAAGAATCCTCTGTTCTTACCATTATTTCTTCTACCGAGCATGAATTCCTCCTCTGCCAGCTGGCACTTTCCAGCCAAGTTTTCTATCTCGTTCATTGCCTTTTCTTCTAATTCCCTTTCCAAATGTATTTCATTAAGGAAATCACTCGCACCCGTGTAGTCTCTTCTCTTGAAAAGTGGTGTCTTCCTCCTCTTCCATGATTCTCTCCATATTTATTTCCATAAGGTATTCGAAAATTAATACTACATGTTCGATTTCCTTAGGGTGTGTATATTACTCGTGGTTAGCTGGCTGTGTCAGGACTTAGGTTCACTGTGTCAAGTTACACTCTCCTGTTCATTGTTGATATTCAGAGCAAGGTTCACTGTGCCAGTTCCATTCTCAGTTGCCTTCTTACAGTCCAAGAATATGCTGTCTACCCGACGTTCTCTCTGTTGGTACCACACTGAGGTCTGTGGTTCGATCCGCGGTACGGGAGGAAACACTGAAGCGTGTTTCCTTCAGTCACCTAGCAGTAAGTAGGTATACCTGATTGTTAGTCGACTGATGTGGGCCGCATCCTGGCTACAAAATTAACCAAATTTGCCCGAAATGCTCAGTATAACCAGTGGCTTTCTAAATAATACGTTACTGATATTAGGTCTGTATAAGTTGTATCATATACTAGTAGAAATAAAGATTATTATTCTTCTGTTCACTGTTTATATTCAGGGGAAGATTCACTGGTGCGAGTTTCACTCTCCTGTTCACTTCACTATTCAGAGGAAGGTTCACCGTGCAGGTTCCATTCTCTGATGTTTGTCTCATTTCTCTTTTCGTATGCTTATGTATGAAGCCATATTCCCAGTCGTAGGTTCCTGGTCATCTTTCATCGATCCTTCAAGCTGTAACGGGAAAGTTATTAATTTCGTCCCTGTTATGGGCAGATGTGGCTTTCATGTTTGGTTGATTTATTAGCCTATCGACTGCACGAGGGTCATTAAGGCTGCATATCATCCGTCCACTACCAGCATAGGCCACTTTGGTCCCTGGAATAAGGATTTGATGAACTTTCAGTGTGTACATACATTTACCCTCGTCTCGTTATGCACAACTTGTGACAACTTGATATCCGTTTGCCTCAGGGTAACAGGATCGTTTCTCATGCGGGTCACTTTCTTTGCTGCGCTTTACCAGTGTTTTTTAAGTGGGCGATAACAACTGTACACTTTAAAATGGAAGTAATGTTAATAAGGCTATATGTGGTTTATGGTATCTAATTGAAAAGACGTTTCGACCACCAGAGTCTATCAATTTTCATAATTTCCCGGTGGAGAAAAGTATTTTCAAATTGTTATAAATCGCATATACTGTTTTATAGATACAGTCATTACATAATACCAGTGACATATCATGAGCGTAACATACTCATCAATTCACGCATTTTTGCATATTTTCCATTTCTTGTCTGTATGAGTACATTTTTTCTATCAGAGGCCTGGTCACGGACTGGGTCGCAGGGGCGTTGACCCCTTATACCCACTCTAAGTATATGGTAACGCAAGATGTGTGGTAAGAGATCAGCCACAGTGTCACCATTAACAGTTCCTAACACACTTAGCCTCAATTATATGTTTAGTCGATGTTTTCAAGGGCACATGAATGAATCAGACTCATTCGTTACTCTCCACAATCATCCTATGTGTGCATGATGATTTTACTAAGGATTGTTTGTGAGAAAAATATTAACACATGAAGACAGTCACATGTGGGTCAGCAGGTGTTGCAGCACGAGCTTGGGAGTGACATAATGAAGACTTGGATTACCTGGAGCATAGAACAAGAATTCAGTGCGCCAACGTTTCGCACTTGACGAAGCTCTACACAACGAAACGTCACAATTGGCCAAATTGGTCAACAGTTGAGCTACCTCTAATGTGTGTTTAGAACTCCGTGTAGTGGTGAAATAGGAACGTAGTCTCACCAGTGCTTCCTACACCACCGTACACTTAATTTTAAAATTAAGTCCTATCAAAAATTTTCTTTTATACGTTTTAAGATATTTTTTTCCAATTATGTTAATGTAGGAATTAATAATTTTGGACCAAAAAAATCTTAGAAAACTTACCCAACCTAAGTATTATATGCGCAATTTAATTTAGCCTGATCCAACTAAATATATTTTAGACAAGTTTACAATACTTTAATAATAAACACAATGAAATATTTGTTTTCGTTAGGTTCAGAACGATTTTTGTGAAATTATTTCATACACAACTTTCGCTTGCCTTATTCGGCAAGAAGAGCGTCGTTATTGAAGCCAAAACAGCAAGTTTTACCTATTCGGCACGGCATTATATATATAAATAATGAAAATATCGGTAAGAAGCAAAGCAAGAAACACTCCAGCAAGGACGTTCCCTGTGATGGTATTTGCTTGGTCCTTCTCTTTTTCTGCATCATTGCAAGTTCCTGATGATTTGGTTGCAACGCGGAAAACCTAGAGCTATCATTCAACTCCCCCCGTGGTTGTTTTTCTTATATATAAATTTTGCTGACCCAAAAACACTGATTGGTTACTTCCAACATTAAAATTATTTTCATAACGAGCCAGGACCAGAGTAAAGCATTAACGATGCAGGACTACAATGCTTCCGGTAAGGAACCAGGACTACACTACCTGCAGTAAGGCAGGACTACAATACCCGCAGTAAGGCAGGACTACAATACCCGCAGTAAGGCAGGACTACAATACCCGCAGTAAGGCAGGACTACAATGCCTCCGGTAAGGAACCAGGACTACACTACCTGCAGTAAGGCAGGACTACAATACCCGCAGTAAGGCAGGACTACAATACCCGCAGTAAGGCAGGACTACAATACCCGCAGTAAGGCAGGACTACAATACCCGCAGCAAGGCAGGACTACCAGACCCGCAGTACGGAAGGACTACAATGCCTCCGGTAAGGAACCAGGACTACACTACCTGCAGTAAGGCAGGACTACAATACCCGCAGTAAGAAGGCAGGACTACACTACCTGCAGTAGGAAGGCAGGACTACACTACCTGCAGTAAGGCAGGACTACAATACCCGCAGTAAGAAGGCAGGACTACACTACCTGCAGTAGGAAGGCAGGACTACACTACCTGCAGTAAGAAGGCAGGACTACACTACCTGCAGTAAGAAGGCAGGACTACACTACCTGCAGTAAGAAGGCAGGACTACATTACCTGCAGTAAGAAGGCAGGACTACACTACCTGCAGTAAGAAGGCAGGACTACACTACCTGCAGTAGGAAGGCAGGACTACATTACCTGCAGTAAGAAGGCAGGACTACATTACCTGCAGTAAGAAGGCAGGACTACATTACCTGCAGTAAGAAGGCAGGACTACATTACCTGCAGTAAGAAGGCAGGACTACACTACCCGCAGTAAGAAGGCAGGATTACACTACCTACACTACCTGCAGTAAGAAGGCAGGACTACACTACCTGCAGTAAGAAGGCAGGACTACACTACAGGACTACACTACCTGCAGTAAGAAGGCAGGACTACACTACCTTACCTGCAGTAAGGCAGGACTACACTACCTACCTACATTACCTGCAGTAAGAAGGCAGGACTACACTACCTGCAGTAAGAAGGCAGGACTACACTACCTGCAGTAAGAAGGCAGGACTACACTACCTGCAGTAAGAAGGCAGGACTACACTACCTGCAGTAAGAAGGCAGGACTACACTACCTGCAGTAAGAAGGCAGGACTACACTACCTGCAGTAAGAAGGCAGGACTACACTACCTGCAGTAAGAAGGCAGGACTACACTACCTGCAGTAAGAAGGCAGGACTACACTACCTGCAGTAAGAAGGCAGGACTACACTACCTGCAGTAAGAAGGCAGGACTACACTACCTGCAGTAAGAAGGCAGGACTACACTACCTGCAGTAAGAAGGCAGGACTACACTACCTGCAGTAAGAAGGCAGGACTACACTACCTGCAGTAAGAAGGCAGGACTACACTACCTGCAGTAAGAAGGCAGGACTACATTACCTGCAGTAAGAAGGCAGGACTACATTACCTGCAGTAAGAAGGCAGGACTACATTACCTACCTACATTACCTGCAGTAAGAAGGCAGGACTACACTACCTGCAGTAAGAAGGCAGGACTACACTACCTGCAGTAAGAAGGCAGGACTACACTACCTGCAGTAAGAAGGCAGGACTACACTACCTGCAGTAAGAAGGCAGGACTACATTACCTGCAGTAAGAAGGCAGGACTACACTACCTGCAGTAGGAAGGCAGGACTACACTACCTGCAGTAAGAAGGCAGGACTACATTACCTGCAGTAAGAAGGAAGGACTACACTACCTGCAGTAAGAAGGCAGGACTACACTACCTGCAGTAGGAAGGCAGGACTACATTACCTGCAGTAAGAAGGCAGGACTACATTACCTGCAGTAAGAAGGCAGGACTACATTACCTGCAGTAAGAAGGCAGGACTACACTACCCGCAGTAAGAAGGCAGGATTACACTACCTGCAGTAAGAAGGCAGGACTACACTACCTGCAGTAAGAAGGCAGGACTACACTACCTGCAGTAAGAAGGCAGGACTACACTACCTGCAGTAAGAAGGCAGGACTACACTACCTGCAGTAAGAAGGCAGGACTACACTACCTGCAGTAAGAAGGCAGGACTACACTACCTGCAGTAAGAAGGCAGGACTACACTACCTGCAGTAAGAAGGCAGACTACACTACCTGCATTAAGAAGGCAGGACTACATTACCTGCAGTAAGAAGGCAGGACTACATTACCTGCAGTAAGAAGGCAGGACTACACTACCTGCAGTAAGAAGGCAGGACTACACTACCTGCAGTAAGAAGGCAGACTACACTACCTGCATTAAGAAGGCAGGACTACATTACCTGCAGTAAGAAGGCAGGACTACACTACCTGCAGTAAGAAGGCAGGACTACACTACCTGCAGTAAGAAGGCAGGACTACACTACCTGCAGTAGGAATTCAGGACTACACTACCTGCAGTAAGAAGGCAGGACTACATTACCTGCAGTAAGAAGGCAGGACTACATTACCTGCAGTAAGAAGGCAGGACTACACTACCTGCAGTAAGAAGGCAGGACTACATTACCTGCAGTAAGAAGGCAGGACTACATTACCTGCAGTAAGAAGGCAGGACTACATTACCTGCATTAAGAAGGCAGGATTACATTACCTGCACTAAGAAGGCAGGACTACACTACCTGCACTAAGAAGGCAGGACTACATTACCTGCATTAAGAAGGCAGGACTACATTACCTGCAGTAAGAAGGCAGGACTAGACTACATTACCTGCAGTAAGAAGGCAGGACTACACTACCTGCAGTAAGAAGGCAGGACTACACTACCTGCAGTAAGAAGGCAGGACTACACTACCTGCAGAAAGAAGGCAGAACTACATTACCTGCAGTAAGAAGGCAGGACTACACTACCTGCAGTAAGAAGGCAGAACTACACTACCTGCAGTAAGAAGGCAGGACTACACTACCTGCAGTAAGAAGGCAGGACTACACTACCTGCAGTAAAAAGGCAGGACTACACTACCTGCAGTAAGAAGGCAGGACTACATTACCTGCAGTAAGAAGGCAGGACTACATTACCTGCAGTAAGAAGGCAGGACTACATTACCTGCAGTAAGAAAGCAGGACTACACTACCTGCAGTAAGAAGGCAGGACTACATTACCTGCAGTAAGAAGGCAGGACTACATTACCTGCAGTAAGAAGGCAGGACTACATTACCTGCAGTAAGAAGGCAGGACTACACTACCTGCAGTAAGAAGGCAGGACTACACTACCTGCAGTAAGAAGGCAGGACTACACTACCTGCAGTAAGAAGGCAGGACTACACTACCTGCAGTAAGAAGGCAGGACTACACGATCTGCAGTAAGAAGGCAGGACTACACTACCTGCAGTAAGAAGGCAGGACTACATTACCTGCAGTAAGAAGGCAGGACTACACTACCTGCAGTAGGAAGGCAGGACTACACTACCTGCAGTAAGAAGGCAGGACTACATTACCTGCAGTAAGAAGGCAGGACTACACTACCTGCAGTAAGAAGGCAGGACTACACTACCTGCAGTAGGAAGGCAGGACTACATTACCTGCAGTAAGAAGGCAGGACTACATTACCTGCAGTAAGAAGGCAGGACTACATTACCTGCAGTAAGAAGGCAGGACTACACTACCCGCAGTAAGAAGGCAGGACTACACTACCTGCAGTAAGAAGGCAGGACTACATTACCTGCAGTAAGAAGGCAGGACTACACTACCTGCAGTAGGAAGGCAGGACTACACTACCTGCAGTAAGAAGGCAGGACTACACTACCTGCAGTAAGAAGGCAGGACTACACTACCTGCAGTAAGAAGGCAGGACTACACTACCTGCAGTAAGAAGGCAGGACTACACTACCTGCAGTAAGAAGGCAGGACTACACTACCTGCAGTACAGCAGTAAGAAGGCAGGACTACACTACCTGCAGTAAGAAGGCAGGACTACACTACCTGCAGTAAGAAGGCAGGACTACACTACCTGCAGTAAGAAGGCAGGACTACACTACCTGCACAGGACTACATTACCTGCAGTAAGAAGGCAGAACTACACTACCTGCAGTAAGAAGGCAGGACTACACTACCTGCAGTAAGAAGGCAGGACTACACTACCTGCAGTAAGAAGGCAGGACTACACTACCTGCAGTAAGAAGGCAGGACTACACTACCTGCAGTAAGAAGGCAGGACTACATTACCTGCAGTAAGAAGGCAGGACTACATTACCTGCAGTAAGAAGGCAGGACTACACTACCTGCAGTAAGAAGGCAGGACTACATTACCTGCAGTAAGAAGGCAGGACTACATTACCTGCAGTAAGAAGGCAGGACTACATTACCTGCATTAAGAAGGCAGGATTACATTACCTGCACTAAGAAGGCAGGACTACACTACCTGCACTAAGAAGGCAGGACTACATTACCTGCATTAAGAAGGCAGGACTACATTACCTGCAGTAAGAAGGCAGGACTAGACTACATTACCTGCAGTAAGAAGGCAGGACTACACTACCTGCAGTAAGAAGGCAGGACTACACTACCTGCAGTAAGAAGGCAGGACTACACTACCTGCAGTAAGAAGGCAGAACTACATTACCTGCAGTAAGAAGGCAGGACTACACTACCTGCAGTAAGAAGGCAGAACTACACTACCTGCAGTAAGAAGGCAGGACTACACTACCTGCAGTAAGAAGGCAGGACTACACTACCTGCAGTAAGAAGGCAGGACTACACTACCTGCAGTAAGAAGGCAGGACTACATTACCTGCAGTAAGAAGGCAGGACTACATTACCTGCAGTAAGAAGGCAGGACTACATTACCTGCAGTAAGAAGGCAGGACTACACTACCTGCAGTAAGAAGGCAGGACTACATTACCTGCAGTAAGAAGGCAGGACTACACTACCTGCAGTAAGAAGGCAGGACTACACTACCTGCAGTAAGAAGGCAGGACTACACTACCTGCAGTAAGAAGGCAGGACTACACTACCTGCAGTAAGAAGGCAGGACTACACTACCTGCAGTAAGAAGGCAGGACTACACTACCTGCAGTAAGAAGGCAGGACTACACTACCTGCAGTAAGAAGGCAGGACTACACTACCTGCAGTAAGAAGGCAGGACTACACTACCTGCAGTAAGAAGGCAGGACTACACTACCTGCAGTAAGAAGGCAGGACTACACTACCTGCAGTAAGAAGGCAGGACTACACTACCTGCAGTAAGAAGGCAGGACTACACTACCTGCAGTAAGAAGGCAGGACTACACTACCTGCAGTAAGAAGGCAGGACTACACTACCTGCAGTAAGAAGGCAGGACTACACTACCTGCAGTAAGAAGGCAGGACTACACTACCTGCAGTAAGAAGGCAGGACTACACTACCTGCAGTAAGAAGGCAGGACTACACTACCTGCAGTAAGAAGGCAGGACTACACTACCTGCAGTAAGAAGGCAGGACTACATTACCTGCAGTAAGAAGGCAGGACTACACTACCTGCAGTAAGAAGGCAGGACTACACTACCTGCAGTAAGAAGGCAGGACTACATTACCTGCAGTAAGAAGGCAGGACTACACCTACCTACACTACCTGCACCTACATTACCTGCAGTAAGAAGGCAGGACTACACTACCTGCAGTAAGAAGGCAGGACTACATTACCTGCAGTAAGAAGGCAGGACTACATTACCTGCAGTAAGAAGGCAGGACTACATTACCTGCAGTAAGAAGGCAGGACTACATTACCTGCAGTAAGAAGGCAGGACTACATTACCTGCAGTAAGAAGGCAGGACTACATTACCTGCAGTAAGAAGGCAGGACTACACTACCTGCAGTAAGAAGGCAGGACTACACTACCTGCAGTAAGAAGGCAGGACTACACTACCTGCAGTAAGAAGGCAGGACTACACTACCTGCAGTAAGAAGGCAGGACTAAGCAAAGAAGCAGGACTACACTACCTGCAGTAAGAAGGCAGGACTACACTACCTGCAGTAAGAAGGCAGGACTACACTACCTGCAGTAAGAAGGCAGGACTACACTACCTGCAGTAAGAAGGCAGGACTACATTACCTGCAGTAAGAAGGCAGGACTACATTACCTGCAGTAAGAAGGCAGGACTACATTACCTGCAGTAAGAAGGCAGGACTACATTACCTGCAGTAAGAAGGCAGGACTACATTACCTGCAGTAAGAAGGCAGGACTACATTACCTGCAGTAAGAAGGCAGGACTACATTACCTGCAGTAAGAAGGCAGGACTACATTACCTGCAGTAAGAAGGCAGGACTACATTACCTGCAGTAAGAAGGCAGGACTACATTACCTGCAGTAAGAAGGCAGGACTACACTACCTGCAGTAAGAAGGCAGGACTACATTACCTGCAGTAAGAAGGCAGGACTACATTACCTGCAGTAAGAAGGCAGGACTACATTACCTGCAGTAAGAAGGCAGAACTACATTACCTGCAGTAAGAAGGCAGGACTACATTACCTGCAGTAAGAAGGCAGGACTACATTACCTGCAGTAAGAAGGCAGGACTACATTACCTGCAGTAAGAAGGCAGGACTACATTACCTGCAGTAAGAAGGCAGGACTACATTACCTGCAGTAAGAAGGCAGGACTACATTACCTGCATTAAGAAGGCAGGACTACATTACCTGCAGTAAGAAGGCAGGACTACATTACCTGCAGTAAGAAGGCAGGACTACACTACCTGCAGTAAGAAGGCAGGACTACATTACCTGCAGTAAGAAGGCAGGACTACACTACCTGCAGTAAGAAGACAGGACTACACTACCTGCAGTAAGAAGGCAGTACTACACTACCTGCAGTAAGAAGGCAGGACTACATTACCTGCAGTAAGAAGGCAGGACTACATTACCTGCAGTAAGAAGGCAGGACTACACTACCTGCAGTAAGAAGGCAGGACTACACTACCTGCAGTAAGAAGGCAGGACTACACTACCTGCAGTAAGAAGGCAGTACTACACTACCTGCAGTAAGAAGGCAGTACTACATTACCTGCAGTAAGTTTAACTCACTTCGAATTTACCTTCACGAGCATAACACAGTTGCCTCTCACGACAATGTCTTATCCCATTAAAACTTGTGCGGATACTTCCTGTGTGTCCTGTTCGCAGCCAGGAACACAGGTGCACTTCTGCCTGCTGATCACATTGCGTGTTCCCAGCCTGGAACACAGGTACACTCCTGCCTGCTGATCACATTTCGTATTCCCAGCCTGGAACACAGGTACACTCTTGCCTGCTGATCACACTGCGTATTCCCAGCCTGGAACACAGGTACACTCTTGCCTGCTGATCACACTGGTGTTCCCAGCCTGGAACACAGGTACACTCTTGCTTGCTGATCACACTGCGTGTTCCCAGCCTGGAACACAGGTACACTCTTGCTTGCTGATCACACTGCGTGTTCCCAGCCTGGAACACAGGTACACTCTTGCCTGCTGATCACACCTTGTTCTCAGCCTGGAACACTTGTAAATGATCGCTTATCACATCCCCTGTACGTCTCTGGCAGCTGCTTCAGAGATGGCGTTACCTGTTTCGTGTTCAATGTCTCGTTGCAATTTTTATCAATTTCAGTCATCAATTTCAGTCATTGGATCTATGATGTTCCTCGTTATTTTAGGCAGTTTCGAGCTAACATTTGTGTTGTGTTTAAAGGTCGTACTGTTGACTAGTATAAAGACTGACGTGTAGCAGATCATGCCTCTATCGTAACATCGTTTCACTCTAACAGAGTTTAAAGTAATGCCATGAGGAAACCCTACTTAGAGCGAAACATCGACACGATTAAAGCTCAGTCTATTATTCATGTGTATTCTGTTTACTGTCTTGGTCATCGGCATTAAATACCTCGTCACTAGTACAGGTCATATAAGCCAAACTACCCTAAAAATCTTTATGCAACAATTAATCTTTAATTTTGTGTAAATTAACATTACTATTGTTACTTTTCCCACCCAAACTAACCTGGCCACCTAACTTAACCTCAGTACGCTTTTAACTTAATCCTGTCCACCTTATCGAAAACCAGCCTAATTTTTTATCAACTTTTAACCTGTGTTAAGACTGATTTCCGAAGAGCTACTTCGTGAATATATTTAAACCTAGCAAAATGATGCTTGCCACTGGTGTTAAAATACCGACATGCATGTCACACACTGACACCATTTCTCCCACGGTGGCAGTTTGTGACCTCGTACACACAAATTGAACTCTGGGAACGATTTTAAAGATCTAATCTATGACAATGAACTAAACAAACAGCACGTAATAATATCAGGAGATATGTTCAATCTCCTTTAGTCCAACGACCCAGAGGTAACTAGTTTTTATTGCACGTGGGATTTTATCAGGAAGGTCGAGATTACCTGAAGACAGTGTGAATGTAGGCACAGACAAGGAAAAGTGAGGTGCAGGGCAGGAGCACACCAGACGGCTGTATTTACTCCTGAGGTGAGGAAGCACGGCTGTATTAACTCCTGAGGTGAGGAAGCACGGCTGTATTAACTCCTGAGGCGAGGAAGCACTGCTGTATTAATTCCTGAGGCGAGGAAGCACGGCTGTATTAACTCCTGAGGCGAGGAAGCACTGCTGTATTAATTCCTGAGGCGAGGAAGCACGGCTGTATTAACTCCTGAAGCGAGGAAGCACGGCTGTATTAACTCCTGAAGCGAGGAAGCACGGCTGTATAAACTCCTGAGGTGATGAAGCACGGCTGTATTAACTCCTGAGGTGATGAAGCACGGCTGTATTAACTCCCGAGGTGAGGAAGCACGGCTGTATTAACTCCTCCATGCTTTCCGAGTAAGCCAGGTCAGCAAGATCTTCGCAGGCACGACAGCTATACACTAAGACTAGTTCCTCGCTTCCTGCTAGCTCTTCACTCTAGAGATGTTAGTCAAACCAAATCCACAGTTTGCAGAGAAAGATTTAGACTACGTTATAGTCTCTCCTGAACCACTAAGTCGCGAGAACCATCCAAAACAGACCGAAACATCACCATGCGTTTCATCCCTAAATTGTGGATTAATTTTATTTTTTCCAGTTACCGTATTTTGATCTTTGTCCACTCTGGAAAGTGACCTACATTTATTGCGGTGCATTATCCAATGTATGTAAATGTGTATGAATTAATTATGTGCAAGACTTCAATTTGTTTCCTTTCGGAGTATATACACTCTGTCAGGCTTAACAAAATTTTGACCTTCTAATTTATCATACGAATAATTATTGGAAAAAATTTGCATACCTCTGCAAACTCTACTCGACAGAGATTTGATATAACTTTAGGCGGAAAGCTGAGTGGGGCAGAGAGGCAGTCAACACAGTCACTAGAATAAACAGTCAGGGCACAGTCAGTAAATTAAATCACATTACTCTCTCTCGCATCTAGAAAAGTCAACAGGTTTCGTTTAAGTCAACTCCGTCTCAAGATGGATCCTCCACTTCAGCTTTAAAAAAACAACGAGGTATGTAATAGCTCCGGATACAAGGCAAATATTGGCACAGATCCCTCACTGTTACTCAGCAACAATGTTAAGTCACAGTTGAGTAACTGTTGTACATGTGTCTTACTCAAGAATATTGAGTAAGACACATGTACAACAGTTGGGTAACTTTATAATGATACCCGTGTGTTACACACGTATCTTATCCATGAACGTCTCGGTACTGAATGACATCAGTTTGACACAAACACTAAGTATTGAAATCTCTCATATTTTGCTTTCATAGATTATCGCCGCGGAAGGTTTGAAGCCGATCTGACGTACCTGTCACAAATCACTGTATGCAATTCCATTTCCCAAACTTATGCAATTAAATTGGCAAAATTAATAAATTAACGCAGGTACACGGGAGTGTAAGCTTAAAGCCAAATATACCAGCCAGTCAGAATAACAAGTCTAGTTACTCCATAGAAACCAACTTTTTTCATTAAAGTCCCAAATTCATACTTAGACAAGCTAAAACGTATGTGAAGCTTTGAGAAACACACACAAACGCAATAAGTTGAAGCTGACCAGAAGAAGCTTCTCCACTTATCGCAGGGAATCCAACACTTCTAAGTGTATAAACTGCGTCAACAAATGGGCAAATCTGAACCTACACAACCTAAACCCAAAACGCGTTATCCGTTTTGCATAAGAAGTATCAGCCATTAAAGACTGAAGACAACCAAAATGGCTCTTAAGAAATTAAACGGTCTTAAAACTTCAGGAAAAAAAACGGTAACTTTAAAAGATATGCAGCTAAACCAAGGAACGGGTGGGATTTAAACCCATGAGTCGTAAAACTTCAGTCCTGGAGTGTTACGACTCACTTGCCATTACGTTCAAACCCCACCCGTTCCGTGGTTTGTAAGCAATCGTGTTATTACGATTTCATGAGTCCTAAGCAACTAAAAGTAGAGTAAAGATGTTGACAAACAAAACAAACCATGGTACAAGAAAAAAAATACGAAAGATAATCATAACTGAAGGAGGAAATATAACTGGAATACAAGTAGACAAATTTGAGCAATAGATAAAAACAGAAAATACGAACACGAAATTGTGTTGTACGGGAGTTTTGATCGGTGAGAGTAGCAGGACAACAGTTGCTGGGTTGTGAGGCAGCACTCGTTCCCAGATGACCCTCCACCTGAGTAACAGAGATTGAAATTGAAGCTGGAGTTGTACAGTGGATGGAAGCAGAAGAGAGACGAGGTGAAGCAGAGTTCGACACTGAGTGAAGAGGCGCCTCTACACTTCACTGAATTGAATCATCATCCCGGGTAGTGAGTAGGGCACGTAGACAAGCTAACGATGGAACGCCTTCTGTTTTACACTCACCCAGTATTATGTCCGCTTATGAGGCAAGTTAATCGTCCTGTAGAGTAGGCAGACGTGCTGACTTTCAACACTAACAACAGCAGTGTTATTAACCGAGAGATTTCCGCGGTTAGCAATACATGTTCGTTGTAGCCTGTGTATTTGTTGTTTTGTTTATTAGGCTCAAAGTCTATCGACGACAAGAATTATTAAGGCTATATATCACCACTATTCAAGAATGCTTCGACTTGCAAGGGCTCAAACCCTACCCGCTCCATGGTTTCTTCGATCTCTAAAATAAGTATTATAGCAGATGCCTGGAACAGGCTGAGATGGGCGCCTCGCGCATACAGGCAACGCAGTACTTACCAGGTAGAAACTAGCACACTCGCGGCCAGGTAGTCCATGTTTGTACCTCGATCACCCAATGACCTCTGAAATTACTTTGACTTAAGAGACTAAAAGACTGCCGGTACCACCAAGAAAAATAGAGTACTCGATTATTCTAAAGATCGACCGAAGACCTTGAATGAAAATGAGTTATACATCAAAACTGGCAGCTATACAACACTCCGGTGACAATCTCAGCTTTTAATATGAAATATTATTGTTTGAAGCTGTTCGGAAGAGGCTGTCTCAAGTTCTCATGGAAACCGAGATCTATAACAGTCTATATAAAGTCACCCAGAGTGCACCTACTCATGACAGTATCTGTTGGAATCCTTTCATAATAACAGTGAACCAGCGCTGAAAATTTTATTTTCACATTAGTCGTTCTCAGATTACAAACTATAAGCGCTTGGAGGTATCCCTTTTTTCGGGATACTTTAAAATCCTTCAGACTAAAACTGTTCTTCCTGCTTCATCTTTCTCCCCTCCTCACTTGTCATCCAGTCATGAAATCTCTCTCGTGGGAGGACAGAGGTACCTTGAGGTAATCCAGGAATCCTGGAACGGGAGCTAAACTCTTGAATCAAACCTGATTGCCACCTACTCCTCACATGCATGTTAGATAAATTTGTCTTCAGCAGCAGAAAAGATACGTTGTAGAAGTGCTTATTGGCACGTTTCGCTCTGCTTAGAGCTGTACCCAGTCACGATAAATGAGTGAAAAGTTGTAGTAATTAAAGCTTGTTGTGTAAAGTGTCTTCTTAACTTTACAATCGTGCACTGTACGCCCTTTGGATTCACCTCATGTGTAGGTGAGGTGTGTCAGCAAGCTCTGGGATCAGCAGGCGAGACAGTCGCATTCCTAAGGATTAGAGATGTGCAGGGCAGTGACATCACTAATCTGCCAGGGTGTGAGAGACCCATGGTAGACTGTGTCAGTCTCTCAGTCTGACAGTCTTGATAAGACGTAATACAAAAGTCGACAAAAAAAACTTGACTGATATTTTAATGAATGTTTTTGAGAAAATTTGCTTCTTCATGGCGAAAAGTTTCTCAGAAAAATATTCTAATATTACTCGGGTGTATTTCAAAATAAGCGGAAAAAAAAAAACTCGCCCAAAATTCTGGGTTACAGAATTTTTTCTCCGCTGAGTATATATCTTTGGGATGACTGTATGAATATCCCAGAGGGTGAGCCAGGCCGCCTCCCTCGGAAAATCTGGGAAGACAAAAAATAGTCGCCACGGAACCAAAGATCGACTAATTTTAACCTCATCAAATAATTTCTGAAATAATTTCCTTTCTTGTAGATGAATGGTTCAAAGAACCGACATGTTGTTAAATTAGACATATGTGCAACTCTTGGGTATCTTTATTGAGGAAACGTTTCGCCACACAGTGGCTTCATCAGTATGGATTGATAAAGCCACTGTGTGGCGAAACGTTTCCTCAATAAAGATACCCAAGAGTTGCACATGTGTCTAATTTTTTTTTCTTATTATCACACCGGCCGATTCCCACCAAGGCAGGGTGGCCCGAAAAAGAAAAACTTTCACCATCATTCACTCCATCACTGTCTTGCCAGAAGGGTGCTTTACACTACAGTTTTTAAACTGCAACATTAACACCCCTCCTTCAGAGTGCAGGCACTGTACTTCCCATCTCCAGGACTCAAGTCCGGCCTGCCGGTTTCCCTGAATCCCTTCATAAATGTTACTTTGCTCACACTCCAACAGCACATCAAGTATTAAAAACCATTTGTCTCCATTCACTCCTATCAAACACGCTCACGCATGCCTGCTGGAAGTCCAAGCCCCTCGCACACAAAACCTCCTTTACCCCGTCCCTCCAACCCTTCCTAGGCCGACCCCTACCCCGCCTTCCTTCCACTACAGACTGATACACTCTTGAAGTCATTCTGTTTCGCTCCATTCTCTCTACATGTCCGAACCACCTCAACAACCCTTCCTCAGCCCTCTGGACAACAGTTTTGGTAATCCCGCACCTCCTCCTAACTTCCAAACTACGAATTCTCTGCATTATATTCACACCACACATTGCCCTCAGACATGACGTCTCCACTGCCTCCAGCCTTCTCCTCGCTGCAACATTCATCACCCACGCTTCACACCCATATAAGAGCGTTGGTAAAACTATACTCTCATACATTCCCCTCTTTGCCTCCAAGGACAAAGTTCTTTGTCTCCACAGACTCCTAAGTGCACCACTCACTCTTTTTCCCTCATCAATTCTATGATTCACCTCATCTTTCATAGACCCATCCGCTGACACGTCCACTCCCAAATATCTGAATACGTTCACCTCCTCCATACTCTCTCCCTCCAATCTGATATTCAATCTTTCATCACCTAATCTTTTTGTTATCCTCATAACCTTACTCTTTCCTGTATTCACCTTTAATTTTCTTCTTTTGCACACCCTACCAAATTCATCAACCAATCTCTGCAACTTCTCTTCAGAATCTCCCAAGAGCACAGTGTCATCAGCAAAGAGCAGCTGTGACAACTCCCACTTTGTGTGTGATTCTTTATCTTTTAACTCCACGCCTCTTGCCAAGACCCTCGCATTTACTTCTCTTACAACCCCATCTATAAATATATTAAACAACCACGGTGACATCACACATCCTTGTCTAAGGCCTACTTTTACTGGGAAAAAATTTCCCTCTTTCCTACATACTCTAACTTGAGCCTCACTATCCTCGTAAAAACTCTTCACTGCTTTCAGTAACCTACCTCCTACACCATACACTTGCAACATCTGCCACATTGCCCCCCTATCCACCCTGTCATACGCCTTTTCCAAATCCATAAATGCCACAAAGACCTCTTTAGCCTTATCTAAATACTGTTCACTTATATGTTTCACTGTAAACACCTGGTCCACACACCCCCTACCTTTCCTAAAGCCTCCTTGTTCATCTGCTATCCTATTCTCCGTCTTACTCTTAATTCTTTCAATTATAACTCTACCATACACTTTACCAGGTACACTCAACAGACTTATCCCCCTATAATTTTTGCACTCTCTTTTATCCCCTTTGCCTTTATACAAAGGAACTATGCATGCTCTCTGCCAATCCCTAGGTACCTTACCCTCTTCCATACATTTATTAAATAATTGCACCAACCACTCCAAAACTATATCCCCACCTGCTTTTAACATTTCTATCTTTATCCCATCAATCCCGGCTGCCTTACCCCCTTTCATTTTACCTACTGCCTCACGAACTTCCCCCACACTCACAACTGGCTCTTCCTCACTCCTACAAGATGTTATTCCTCCTTGCCCTATACACGAAATCACAGCTTCCCTATCTTCATCAACATTTAACAATTCCTCAAAATATTCCTTCCATCTTCCCAATACCTCTAACTCTCCATTTAATAACTCTCCTCTCCTATTTTTAACTGACAAATCCATTTGTTCTCTAGGCTTTCTTAACTTGTTAATCTCACTCCAAAACTTTTTCTTATTTTCAACAAAATTTGTTGATAACATCTCACCCACTCTCTCATTTGCTCTCTTTTTACATTGCTTCACCACTCTCTTAACTTCTCTCTTTTTCTCCATATACTCTTCCCTCCTTGCATCACTTCTACTTTGTAAAAACTTCTCATATGCTAACTTTTTCTCCCTTACTACTCTCTTTACATCATCATTCCACCAATCGCTCCTCTTCCCTCCTGCACCCACTTTCCTGTAACCACAAACTTCTGCTGAACACTCTAACACTACATTTTTAAACCTACCCCATACCTCTTCGACCCCATTGCCTATGCTCTCATTAGCCCATCTATCCTCCAATAGCTGTTTATATCTTACCCTAACTGCCTCCTCTTTTAGTTTATAAACCTTCACCTCTCTCTTCCCTGATGCTTCTATTCTCCTTGTATCCCATCTACCTTTTACTCTCAGTGTAGCTACAACTAGAAAGTGATCTGATATATCTGTGGCCCCTCTATAAACATGTACATCCTGAAGTCTACTCAACAGTCTTTTATCTACCAATACATAATCCAACAAACTACTGTCATTTCGCCCTACATCATATCGTGTATACTTATTTATCCTCTTTTTCTTAAAATATGTATTACCTATAACTAAACCCCTTTCTATACAAAGTTCAATCAAAGGGCTCCCATTATCATTTACACCTGGCACCCCAAACTTACCTACCACACCCTCTCTAAAAGTTTCTCCTACTTTAGCATTCAAGTCCCCTACCACAATTACTCTCTCACTTGGTTCAAAGGCTCCTATACATTCACTTAACATCTCCCAAAATCTCTCTCTCTCCTCTGCATTCCTCTCTTCTCCAGGTGCATACACGCTTATTATGACCCACTTCTCGCATCCAACCTTTACTTTAATCCACATAATTCTTGAATTTACACATTCATATTCTCTTTTCTCCTTCCATAACTGATCATTTAACATTACTGCTACCCCTTCCTTTGCTCTAACTCTCTCAGATACTCCAGATTTAATCCCATTTATTTCCCCCCACTGAAACTCTCCTACCCCCTTCAGCTTTGTTTCGCTTAGGGCCAGGACATCCAACTTCTTTTCATTCATAACATCAGCAATCATCTGTTTCTTGTCATCCGCACTACATCCACGCACATTTAAGCAACCCAGTTTTATAAAGTTTTTCTTCTTCTCTTTTTTAGTAATTGTATACAGGAGAAGGGGTTACTAGCCCATTGCTCCCGGCATTTTAGTCGCCTCATACGACACGCATGGCTTACGGAGGAAAGATTCTTTTCCACTTCCCCATGGACAATAGAAGAAATAAAAAAGAACAAGAGCTATTTAGAAAAAGGAGAAAAACCTAGATGTATGTATATATATATATGCATGTGCGTGTCTGTGAAGTGTGACCAAAGTGTAAGTAGGAGTAGCAAGATATCCCTGTTATCTTAGCGTGTTTATGAGACAGAAAAAGAAACCAGCAATCCTACCATCATGCAAAACAGTTACAGGTTTTTGTTTCACAGTCATCTGGCAGGACGGTAGTACTTCCCTGGGTGGTTGCTGTCTACCAACCTACTACTATATATATATATGTATATATATATATATGTATATATATATATATATATGTATATATATATATATATATATATATATATATATATATATATATATATATATATATATATATGCAATAAGATCACAGTAAACAGGTGATTTCAGAATATGCAAAACAACCACTCTGAAAGAATAGAGAAATTCCAAGTGCTTTCGTGACTACTCACATTATCAAGTTCCTTGATAATGTGAGTAGTCACGAAAGCGCTTGGAATTTCTCTATTCTTTCAGAGTGGTTGTTTTGCATATATATATATATATATATATATATATATATATATATATATATATATATATATATATATATATATATATATATATATATTGTACTATCAACGTATCATATGCATCAAGTGTGTCATTGTGTGTCGTGTGTAACAATAAGAAGTATACTTATTTGCAATTATTTTACAATGTACAAAACCGTGTGGGGACATCGCATATACACCGAGGGGTATACTTCTCTCAGCGCATATACACCGAGGGGTATACTTCTCTCAGCGTATATACACCGAGGGGTATACTTCTCTCAGCGTATATACACCGAGGGATATACTTCACTCATCGTATATACACCGAGGGGTATACTTCTCTCAGCGTATATACACCGAGGGGTATACTTCTCTCAGCGTATATACACCGAGGGGTATACTTCTCTCAGCGTATATACACCGAGGGGTATACTTCTCTCAGCGTATATACACCGAGGGGTATACTTCTCTCAGCGTATATACACCGAGGGGTATACTTCTCTCAGCGTATATACACCGAGGGGTATACTTCTCTCAGCGTATATACACCGAGGGGTATACTTCTCTCAGCGTATATACACCGAGGGGTATACTTCTCTCAGCGTATATACACCGAGGGGTATACTTCTCTCAGCGTATATACACCGAGGGGTATACTTCTCTCAGCGTATATACACCGAGGGGTATACTTCTCTCAGCGTATATACACTGAGGGGTATACTTCTCTCAGCGTATATACACCGAGGGGTATACTTCTCTCAGCGTATATACACCGAGGGGTATACTTCTCTCAGCGCATATACACCGAGGGGTATACTTCTCTCAGCGTATATACACCGAGGGGTATACTTCTCTCAGCGTATATACACCGAGGGGTATACTTCTCTCAGCGTATATACACCGAGGGGTATACTTCTCTCAGCGTATATACACCGAGGGGTATACTTCTCTCAGCGTATATACACCGAGGGGTATACTTCTCTCAGCGTATATACACCGAGGGGTATACTTCTCTCAGCGTATATACACCGAGGGGTATACTTCTCTCAGCGTATATACACTGAGGGGTATACTTCTCTCAGCGTACATAAACAGAGAGTTCACTTCAATCCCTATTTTAGTGATTGAAGTATAGTTGTCTGGTGGTGACAAGGTCACCCGCAGCCTTAATGACCCTAGTGAGGTTGATAGGCTTGAAACCCCATTAACTAACGTAAACAGTGTGGTCCAATCATTGGAATGAAGGATAATAACTATCCTCCATCCTTGACTACTAACGTCACGAGATGGCTCAAGTAGAACCAGTGAACCAGTGTCCCAGATGGACCGGAGCCTAGTGGTTCAACAGGCCATTTTGACTACAGATTGAAAGGGTTATTTTAATCGTGGAACGCTAAACATGTAGGGGTTTTACAGAACCAGTCGATCCAAGGGAGGGAAGATCAGCTCAGATTCCTTGGATCAAGAGCCCTTTAATGAGGCCACAGCGCCTGCAGAGGTATAGGCTGGGCAAATATGGAATTATTGCAGCTGTCTTTGACTGGAGGGTGTGAGGTGGTGCTCCACAACTGTGTGACTGGAGGGTGTGAGGTGATGCTCCACAACTGTATGACTGGAGGGTGTGAGGTGGTGCTCCACAACTGTATGACTGGAGGGTGTGAGGTGGTGCTCCACAACTGTATGACTGGAGGGTGTGAGGTGGTGCTCCACAACTGTATGACTGGAGGGTGTGAGGTGGTGCTCCACAGCTGTGTGACTGGAGGGTGTGAGGTGGTGCTCCACAACTGTGTGACTGGAGGGTGTGAGGTGATGCTCCACAACTGTATGACTGGAGGGTGTGAGGTGGTGCTCCACAACTGTATGACTGGAGGGTGTGAGGTGGTGCTCCACAACTGTATGACTGGAGGGTGTGAGGTGGTGCTCCACAACTGTATGACTGGAGGGTGTGAGGTGGTGCTCCACAGCTGTGTGACTGGAGGGTGTGAGGTGGTGCTCCACAACTGTATGACTGGAGGGTGTGAGGTGGTGCTCCACAACTGTATGACTGCAGGGTGTGAGGTGGTGCTCCACAACTGTATGACTGCAGGGTGTGAGGTGGTGCTCCACAACTGTGTGACTGGAGGGTGTGAGGTGATGCTCCACAACTGTATGACTGGAGGGTGTGAGGTGGTGCTCCACAGCTGTGTGACTGGAGGGTGTGAGGTGGTGCTCCACAACTGTATGACTGGAGGGTGTGAGGTGGTGCTCCACAACTGTGTGACTGGAGGGTGGTGCTCCACAACTGTATGACTGGAGGGTGTGAGGTGGTGCTCCACAACTGTGTGACTGGAGGGTGCGAGGTGGTGCTCCACAACTGTATGACTGGAGGGTGCGAGGTGGTGCTCCACAACTGTGTGACTGGAGGGTGCGAGGTGGTGCTCCACAACTGTATGACTGGAGGGTGCGAGGTGGTGCTCCACAACTGTGTGACTGGAGGGTGCGAGGTGGTGCTCCACAACTGTGTGACTGGAGGGTGCGAGGTGGTGCTCCACAACTGCATGACTGGAGGGTGTGAGGTGGTGTTCCACAACTGTATGACTGGAGGGTGCGAGGTGGTGCTCCACAACTGTGTGACTGGAGGGTGCGAGGTGGTGCTCCACAACTGTGTGACTGGAGGGTGCGAGGTGGTGCTCCACAACTGTGTGACTGGAGGGTGCGAGGTGGTGCTCCACAACTGTATGACTGGAGGGTGCGAGGTGGTGCTCCACAACTGTATGACTGGAGGGTGCGAGGTGGTGCTCCACAACTGTATGACTGGAGGGTGCGAGGTGGTGCTCCACAACTGTGTGACTGGAGGGTGCGAGGTGGTGCTCCACAACTGCATGACTGGAGGGTGTGAGGTGGTGCTCCACAACTGCATGACTGTAGGGTGCGAGGTGGTGCTCCACAACTGCATGACTGTAGGGTGCGAGGTGGTGCTCCACAACTGTATGACTGGAGGGTGCGAGGTGGTGCTCCACAACTGCATGACTGGAGGGTGCGAGGTGGTGCTCCACAACTGCATGACTGGAGGGTGCGAGGTGGTGCTCCACAACGGTATGACTGTAGGGTGTGAGGTGGTGCTCCACAACGGTATGACTGGAGGGTGCGAGGTGGTGTTCCACAACTGCATGACTGGAGGGTGCGAGGTGATGCTCCACAACTGCATGACTGGAGGGTGCGAGGTGGTGCTCCACAACTGCATGACTGGAGGGTGTGAGGTGGTGCTCCACAACTGCATGACTGGAGGGTGCGAGGTGGTGCTCCACAACTGCATGACTGGAGGGTGTGAGGTGGTGCTCCACAACTGCATGACTGGAGGGTGCGAGGTGGTGCTCCACAACTGTATGACTGGAGGGTGCGAGGTGATGCTCCACAACTGTGTGACTGGAAGGTGTGAGGTGATGCTCCACAACTGTGTGACTGGAGGGAGTGAGGTGATGTTCCACAACTGTGTGACTGGAGAGTCAGGTGGTACTCCACAACTGTGTGACTGGAGGGAGTGAGGTGATGCTCTACAACTGTGTGACTGGAGGGAGTGAGGTGATGCTCCACAACTGTGTGACTGGAAGGTGTGAGGTGATGCTCCACAACTGTGTGACTGGAGGGAGTGAGGTGATGTTCCACAACTGTGTGACTGGAAGGTGTGAGGTGATGCTCCACAACTGTGTGACTGGAGGGAGTGAGGTGATGCTCCACAACTGTGTGACTGGAGGGAGTGAGGTGATGCTCCACAACTGTGTGACTGGAGGGTGTGAGGTGATGCTCCACTACCTACACTCCACTACTGTTCTCACATCACTAAGTGTACTCAGGTATACACAGTTACAGTCACTACATATATTATCATATATGGCAGCATATACGTAGAGAACCTAGGATAACCCAAAAAGTCAGACAGGATCCAGTGGGGATCCTAACGACAATAGAGAACCATCTTACCCACAATATAAGTAAAGAGGCAACCATCTCATCTCATTTGTTAGTAGTACTTGCCAATTACAATAGTATATTTGGTCAGTAAGGGATCTGATACTATAAGGATTTAGATTTTGCTGTTGAAGCGGCTTCTTTATTTTGCACGACATATCCATCCTGGGGATCTTAGCGCAAGAGCATATGAAAACACAAAAAGCCTACTAACTAGGCCTCAAGACTGTTAACAAAGTACATCTGGATTTATATCTACAATTTACTTATGGGCTGTAAGCAAATCTTGAAAATTTGCTTAATATGTCTGGTAGCTTATTTTCATTAATAAGATATCTAGATATTTTGACATAACACATTGGTTAATATACTATATCTATATTCCTCAATAAGTTGACAATAAGTACACAGTGTACTGGTCATGTACTTTGCATCTGGTTTGATCATTTATGTCTGCCAGACTGCCAGAAGTACTTGCAACCAAGCCAAAGCCTAGCTGATCCACTGGCTAACGCGACGGTCTTGAGTTACTTGACTCTGATCGCGGGTTCTAACCCCACCCGTAGTATGGTTTGCTCCATGCTAATGTTATCATAGTGGATGATGGATGTACTGTGTATATCTAACATTCAATTTCATTATTTCTCTCCTAATGCTAGACACGTACACATCAGCGTTATATTCTACATTTTCCTTCAGGGTGCTTTTTATGGCCAACATATAAACTTCGTCATGAATGAGTAATCCAATGTGTGATGGAATCCATAACAATTTTACTTTAATTCCCCTTTTCAGGAATTATGAGTAACTATATTTGACTTCTCCATTGAACATGTTGTTAGTCATTATGCGAATCAAGAGTCTTCAGTGTTGACATCATCATAATCAAACTCAGTGTCATAAGTTTACTTTAGCGGCATTAGGATGGCAAACAATTCAGTATTATAAAGTAACTGGAAAGGTACCTTACAAATTATTTAAGATAAAAGAATACAATAAACTAAATTCAAGTTAATATTTACAGTATAATACAGTCCTTGTTAGATTAATCAAAGTAACCCAGTCTAACTCCTGGCCTCAGGTCCCAAGACATCACACAGCTTACAACTGTTTCAAACCGAACCTCTTCTCGGCTAGTGTCCCTGAGCTATAAAGGCCTCCACTCTCCCTGTAACCTCTGGCTGGCGAGGTCAGCTCACCTGGGAAACTCACCATTTGCTCGTCCACACAGACTGGAATCCCCAGACAAAACTAGTGTTAATTTTAGCAGCCTAAGACAACTGTTTTAACAAACTGGAGATCACAGTCTCATTGACTGACTGGTGAATATGACTGGTGTGTGTGAGGTAGCAATCCACAACCTTCACCTCACAATTGCCTGAATAATGGGTTCTTTATAATCTTTGGTATTTATCGTAATCTCTTTCCGGTCCGCCCTTTCCATGTCCAATTCATATGGCCTTGCATTAGTTCAAGTCTATAATAATAAATCTTTATTTACTACAAGTACATGTACAAGGCATACAGGCCTAGCTGACATCAATGGCATACTATTATATAGAAAGCCGCATTTCAGGCAAATTAGGTCAGTTTTGTTCCAGGATGCGACGCACACCAGTCGACTAACACCCAGGTACCTATTTTACTGATGGGTGAACACAGACAACCGGTGTAAGGAAACACGTCCAATTTGACGTTGATTAAACCACGTCTGTAGTTGTCTGAGGTCTCCCTGGCGTTCATCACTGTCCTCTCCTGTTTTAATTATTCTTATTAGGTTTACATGAGCCGTACTCGTTCTGATAAGCGAGACTTGGTGTATACCTTTGCTACTGGATCACACAACGGTTTTGTTCCTTCTCTCAGTACTTATGAACATAAGAAAGAAGGAACACTGCAACAGGTCTACTGACCCATGCGGAGCAGGTCCATGTCCCCCTCCCGGATTAGCCCAATGACCCCCCCCCCCCCGGATTAGCACAATGACCCACCAAGCTGGTCACCTCCGCTCAAGGAAGGAGCACGGCACCAGACCCAGCGGCACAAGCTAGTCACACCCACCCACACCCACTCATATATTTATCTAACCTATTTTTAAAACTACACAACGTTTTAGCCTCAATAACTGTACTCAGGAGTTTGTTCCACTCATCCACAATTCTATTACCAAACCAGTGCTTTCCTATATCCTTTCTGAATCTGATTTTTTCCAACTTGAAACCATTGCTTCGAGTCCTGTCTTGGCTGGAAATTTTCAGCACGCTATTTACATCCCCTTTATTTATTCCTGTTTTCCATTTATACACCTCGATCATATCCCCCCCTGATTCTAAGCCTTCAGAGAGAGTGCAGATTCAGGGCCTCTGTCTATCCTCCTAGGGAAGATTTCTGATACATGGGATCATCTTTGTCATCCTCCTCTGTACGTTTTCCAGAGCATATATGTCTATTCTGTAATACGGTGACCAGAACTGAGCAGCATAGTCTAAATGAGGCCTAACCAAGGATATACAGAGTTGAAGAACAACCTGAGGACTTCTATTATTTATACTTCTAGATATGAAGCCAAGAATTCTGTTAGCTTTATTGCGAACACTAATGCACTGATGTCTTGGTTTTAGATTACTGCTAACCAGAACTCCTAAATCCTTTTCGCAATCAGTAGTATTAAGATCTACATTATTTAGTTTATATGTCACATGGTTATTTAACTGTCCAACATTTAGAACTTTGCATTTGTCAACATTAAACTGCATCTGCCACTTCTCCGACTATTCCATCAGTCTATTCAAATCATCCTGGAGTGCTCTAGTGTCCTCATTAGAATGAATTGGACGGCCTATTTTGGTGTCATCAGCAAATCTGCTTATGTCGCTATTTATTCCCTCATCTATGTCGTTTATGTAAATTGTGAACAACAACGGGCCAACACTGACCCCTGATGAACACCGCTTGTGACGTGCCCCCATTCTGATTTCTCCCCATTTATGCAAACTCTCTGCTGCGTATTTGTCAGCCATGCCTCTACCCAGGAAAAAATTTCTCCTCCTATTCCGTGTGCCTAAGTTTCCTCAATAGCCTCTGATGGGGAACTCTATCGAAAGCCTTACTGAAGTCCATATACACAATATCATATTCATTACCATGATCTACCTCCTCAAACACCTTAGTGAAAAAAGTTAGTAAATTCGTAAGACAGGAACGCCCCTTTGTAAAACCGTGTTGAGATTCTTTAATCAATCTGTGCCTATCAAGATGGCTACGAATTGCTTCGGCAATTATTGATTCCATAAATTTTCCCACTATGAAGGTAAGGCTTATTGGTCTATAGTTCGAAGCCAAGGACCTGTCACCTGCCTGGAAATAGGTATTACATTTGCCATTTCCCACTTATCAGGCACTATGCCAGTTTGTAGCGATATGTTAAAAAGATTAACCAAAGGTTTGCTAAGTTCCTCTTTACATTCCTTTAACACCTTTGCAAACAGTTCATCAGGGCCTGGGGATTTGTTAGGTTTTAGTTTCTCTATTTGTCTGAGGACCATGTCACTAGTTACCGCGTCGTACATAGTTTATTATCCTGTTCTACATAATTTATTTCAGGAATATCGCTAGTATTTTCCTGGGTGAAAACTGAGAGAAAGTAGGCATTTAGAATTTCACACATATCCTTATCACTGTCAGTGATCTGACCCGAGTTGTTCTTAAGTGGGCCAATCTTGTCCCTAATCTTACTTCTGTATACATGAAAGAACCTTTTTGGGTTAGTTTTTGAATCCCTTGCGACCTTAGCCTCATAATCTCTTTTTGCTTTTCTTATTCCTTTCTTTATTTCTCTCTTTAATTGAATATATTGATTTCTTAACTGCCCATCTCTTCTTTTGATACGCCTATATATGCTTCTCTTTTGACCAATGAGATGTTTTAATCTATTGTTCATCCATTTGGGATCATTTTTGTTAGATCTAATTTCCCTACTCGGAACAAAATTTGTCTGGGCAGCTAGAACTATGCTCTGAAAAACGTCGTATTGGCAACCAAGATCACCTACCTGACCCATAGTCAGGACATCCCAATTTAGCTCACCCAGGTAATTTTTCAGTCCCATGAAGTCGGCCAAGCGAAAATCTGGGACAGAGATTTGATTGCAGTTATCTGGGTAATTCCATGATATATTGAAACTAAGTGATTTGTGATCACTTTCCCCAAGCTCATCATTAACCTCAAGATTATTAATTAGTGAATCTTTGTTGGCAAGAACCAAGTCAAGGAGATTATTTCCTCTAGTTGGTTCTGTCACAACCTGCTCTAAAAAGCAATCCTGAACCGTATCAACAAAGTCACGTGTACTTAGCTCAGTGTTGACGTGTACTTAGCTCTGTGAAGACCTGTTTGCGCGCTCTCTACGAATTGAAGCAAGATGCCCTCCATCGAGCAACTTTACCAACAGCTTAAGGAAGAATTGAGGTTGGCGAAGGTGAAGATTCGGCGACCGACCGAGGAAAACAAGAAGATTCGTAGTAGTCCTCCTGTTTTGAGTCCTCAGGTCAAGAAGGGAAAATGGTCAGTGGCTGGACAGCAGGGAACGAAGTTGACGATCAAGAAGACGAATGGAAAGGTAGAAACGATGAAGAAGAAAGAGACTGCCGTGGAAACTGTTGTGGAAACATCTAATACATTCTCAGTGCTACCCGACGAATGTGAGTCGACTACTGGGAACATAACGACGAACGACACCAAGGAAGGTAAGAATATTGTTGTTGTTGGGGATAGCCAACTTAGGTATATGGATAGGGCGTTCTGCTTGAAGGACAGGAGTAGGAGACAGAGTTTGCTTTCCTGGGGCTGGGATGGAGGATATTGTTAGCCGTCTGGATGACATCATGAGAGGTAATGGGAGCAATCCTATTATCTGTCTCAGTGCTGGAGGCAACGATGTTGGCAGACGTAGGAGTGAAGACCTGATTAACAGGTATAGGTCAGCAATAGAAATAATTAGGAGTAAGGGTGGGAACCCTGTCATATGTGGTATTTTGCCAAGGAGAGGAGTTGGAAATGAATGGTTGTCCAGGGCAATTGGTGTCAATTGCTGGCTGGACAAATACTGTAAGGAAAATGCGGTAACATTCATTAACAACTGGGACCTCTTCTATGGCAGAAATGACATGTATGCCAGGGATGGGGTTCACTTATCTAGGTCTGGGGTGGTAGCACTGGCAACTGCAGTGGAGGGAGCAGTTAGGACTTTAATCTAGGAATAGTTAGTGGTATGGGTTTTGGCAGGAAAACAGTGAAGTCCCAGTGTAGTAATATTACGAGTTCTAGGGGAACTAGTAATAAGCAGAACGAGGTAGATATTGAAAAGCCAGGGACTTTGGGTGATAAGGACAGTAATAGGTTTAGTAGAAAAACAAAAATGAGCAGGAAGGGTAAAGAGAAAGGAGAGTCTTTCAATGTTTATTATGCTAATTGCCGTAGTGCTAGGAATAAGATGGACGAGTTGAGATTAGTGCAGGTAACATTGATGTATTTGCCTTAACTGAGACGTGGTTTATTTCAAAAAGTCGGGACATGCCTGCAGAATGTCATATTCAGGGTTTTAAATTGTTCCAAGTAGATAGAAGTATCGGGAAGGGGGGTGGGGTGGCATTGTATGTCCGAGATCGCTTGAACTGTTGCATAAAAACGGGTATTAAGTCTGAAGTAACACATACAGAGTCTGTTTGGATAGAATTTTCAGAGGGGCATGAAAAACTGATTTTAGGAGTGATATACCGTCCCCCAAACTTAGATAGGGACCAAGGGAGACTACTATGGGAGGAAATTGTTAAGGCCACAAGGCACGATAATGTAGTAATTCTAGGAGACTTTAACTTTAGTCATATTGATTGGAATTTCTTGACTGGGAATTTAGAATCATACGACTTCTTAGAAGTAGTTCAGGATTGTTTTTTGAAGCAGTTTGTGACAGAACCTACAAGGGGAAATAACCTGCTTGACTTAGTTATGGCAAACAATGAATCCCTTGTTAATAATTTAGAAATTTCAGAGGAACTGAGTGCTAGCGACCACAAATCAATTACATTTAGCATTGAATGGAAGTACGATAGTAGCGATAACTCAGTAACAGTCCCAGATTTTCGCTTAGCAGATTACGATGGGCTTAGAGAACACTTATCATCTGTTGACTGGGGTAACGAAGTGAGCTGTCAATATGACAGTTTTCTGAACACTATACATGCTGCTCAAAGAACGTTTATCCCATATAAAGAAATTAGATCAAATAGAAATGACCCAAAATGGATAAATAATAGGCTCAAATATCTACTAGGGCATAAGAAAGGAATTTATAGGCGTATCAAAAGAGGTGAGGGTCATCTTATGAATCAGTATACTGACATTAAGAGGGACATTAAAAAGGGGATAAGAAAAGCTAAAAGGGACTATGAAATTAAAGTTGCTAGGGATTCTAAAACTAACCCAAAAAGTTTTTTCCAGGTCTATAGAACAAAAGTTAGAGATAAGATAGGTCCCCTTAAAAATAACTATGGGCACCTTACTGACAAAGAGAATGAAATGTGCTCGTTTTTTAATAATTATTTTCTCTCAGTTTTTACACAGGAAGACACTAACAATATTCCAGTAATTAATTTTATAGTAGCTAGAAGAAGATAAATTATGTAACATCACAGTCACTAGTGAAATGGTTGTGAAGCAGATAGACAGACTGAAGCAAAATAAGTCGCCGGGTCCTGATGAGGTTTTTTCAAGGGTTCTTAAGGAATGCAAAATGGAAGTCTGTGAACCATTAACTAATGTTTTTAATTTATCTCTTCAAACAGGTGTAGTGTCTGATATGTGGAAGATGGCTAATGTAATTCCTATTTTTAA
Source organism: Cherax quadricarinatus (assembly GCF_038502225.1). Lineage (NCBI taxonomy): Eukaryota > Metazoa > Arthropoda > Malacostraca > Decapoda > Parastacidae > Cherax > Cherax quadricarinatus. The sequence continues at coordinate 21,798,787 of NC_091332.1, forward strand.
AACAGGGGACAAGTCGTTACCGTCAAATTACCGCCCAATAAGCCTGACCTCAATTGTAGGCAAATTACTAGAGTCAATTATAGCTGAGATTATAAGAAGCCATCTCGATAAGCATAGCTTGATTAATGATACTCAGCATGGATTCACAAGAGGCCGGTCTTGTCTAACTAATTTATTAACTTTCTTCAGTAAAGCTTTTGAGGCTGTTGACCACGATAAAGAATTTGATATTATTTACTTAGATTTTAGTAAGGCTTTTGATAGAGTTCCGCACCAGAGACTGTTAAAGAAAGTGGCAGCTCATGGCATTGGGAGAAAAGTGCTCTCGTGGATCGAGTCATGGCTCACTGACAGGAAGCAGAGTGTGTCCATAAATGGGGTTAAATCCGAGTGGGGATCTGTAACAAGTGGCGTTCCACAGGGATCAGTCTTGGGCCCGTTGTTGTTTATAATATATATCAATGATCTTGTTGAGGGAATTACTAGTGATATGAGCAAATTCGCCGATGACACAAAGATAGGTAATTGATTCAAACGTAGATGTTATGGAGCTTCAGGAGAATTTAAACAAACTCTATTCTTGGTCAGAAAAGTGGCAGATGCAGTTCAATGTAGATAAATGCGAGGTTCTGAAGCTTGGGAGTGCCCATAACCCTAGTACTTATAAGTTAAATGATGTAGAACTTAGCCATACAGATTGCGAAAAGGACTTGAGGGTTATGGTGAGCAGCAACCTTAAACCAAGACAGCAATGCCTAAGCGTACGTAATAAGGCAAATAGATTACTGGGATTTATATCAAGAAGAGTAAGCAACAGAAGTCCAGAGGTCATACTGCAGCTTTATACATCATTAGTAAGGCCTCACCTAGATTATGCAGCTCAGTTCTGGTCTCCATATTACAGAATGGACATAAATTCGTTAGAAAACATTCAGCGTAGGATGACTAAATTAATACATAGCATTAGAAATCTTCCTTATGAAGAAAGATTGAAGACCCTTAAGTTACATTCACTTGTTAGACGAAGAATGAGGGGAGACCTGATCGAAGTGTATAAGTGGAAGATAGGTATTAATAAAGGGGATATTAATAAGGTCTTGAGGATGTGTCTCCAAGAGAGAACCCTCAGTAATGGATTTAAATTTGATAAGTTTAGATTTAGAAAGGACATAGGAAAGTATTGGTTTGGAAATAGGGTAGTAGATGAGTGGAACAGTCTACCTGGTTGGGTTATTGAGGCTGGGACTTTGGGTAGTTTCGAATTTAGGTTGGATAAGTACATGAGTGGGAGGGGTTGGATTTGAGTGGGACTTTCACATCAGAGTTTATTTCTTGGGTGGCATTGAAAATTGGGTTGGGCAAATGTTTTGTTAGTGGGATGAATTGTAAAGGACCTGCCTAGTATGGGCCAACAGGCCTCCTGCAGTGTTCCTCCTTTCTTATGTTCAAGATTTCCTGTCATATTGTTCCAATCAATTTGTCTAAAGTTAAAAATCTTCCATTAACACAACATTTTCATATCTAGATGCCTTATGAATTTCGTCCCATAACAGCTTACTGCCCTCGCTGTCAAGGTTTGGGGGCCTATAAATCACACCCAAAATTAATTTG
>NC_091332.1:21805397-21900397 GCF_038502225.1 Cherax quadricarinatus
GTCTGGTATACACTTGGTCTGGTATACACTTGGTCTGGCATACACTTGGTCTGGCATACACTTGGTCTGGCATACACTTGGTCTGGCATACACTTGGTCTGGCATACACTTGGTCTGGCATACACTTGGTCTGGTATACACTTGGTCTGGTATACACTTGGTCTGGTATACACTTGGTCTGGTATACACTTGGTCTGGCATACACTTGGTCTGGTATACACTTGGTCTGGTATACACTTGGTCTGGCATACACTTGGTCTGGCATACACTTGGTCTGGCATACACTTGGTCTGGCATACACTTGGTCTGGTATACACTTGGTCTGGTATACACTTGGTCTGGCATACACTTGGTCTGGCATACACTTGGTCTGGCATACACTTGGTCTGGTATACACTTGGTCTGGCATACACTTGGTCTGGCATACACTTGGTCTGGTATACACTTGGTCTGGTATACACTTGGTCTGGTATACACTTGGTCTGGTATACACTTGGTCTGGTATACACTTGGTCTGGCATACACTTGGTCTGGCATACACTTGGTCTGGTATACACTTGGTCTGGTATACACTTGGTCTGGTATACACTTGGTCTGGCATACACTTGGTCTGGTATACACTTGGTCTGGTATACACTTGGTCTGGCATACACTTGGTCTGGTATACACTTGGTCTGGTATACATTTGGTCTGGCATACACTTGGTCTGGCATACACTTGGTCTGGCATACACTTGGTCTGGCATACACTTGGTCTGGTATACATTTGGTCTGGCATACACTTGGTCTGGCATACACTTGGTCTGGCATACACTTGGTCTGGTATACATTTGGTCTGGCATACACTTGGTCTGGTATACATTTGGTCTGGCATACACTTGGTCTGGCATACACTTGGTCTGGTATACACTTGGTCTGGTATACACTTGGTCTGGTATACACTTGGTCTGGTATACACTTGGTCTGGTATACACTTGGTCTGGCATACACTTGGTCTGGCATACACTTGGTCTGGTATACATTTGGTCTGGCATACACTTGGTCTGGCATACACTTGGTCTTGCATACACTTGGTCTGGCATACACTTGGTCTGGTATACATTTGGTCTGGCATACACTTGGTCTGGCATACACTTGGTCTGGTATACACTTGGTCTGGTATACACTTGGTCTGGTATACACTTGGTCTGGTATACACTTGGTCTGGCATACACTTGGTCTGGCATACACTTGGTCTGGTATACATTTGGTCTGGCATACACTTGGTCTGGCATACACTTGGTCTGGCATACACTTGGTCTGGTATACACTTGGTCTGGTATACACTTGGTCTGGTATACACTTGGTCTGGCACACACCTGGTCTGGCACACACCTGGTCTGGCACACACCTGGTCTAGCACGCACCTGGTCTGACACACACCTGGTCTGGCACACACCTGGTCTGGCACGCACCTGGTCTGGCACACACCTGGTCTGGCACGCACCTGGTCTGGCACACACCTGGTCTAGCACGCACCTGGTCTGGCACACACCTGGTCTGGCACACACCTGGTCTGGCACACACCTGGTCTGGCACACACCTGGTCTGGCACACACAAGGTTAACATAATCAAGCTCTGCCAGTAACTAAAGAAGAGATGTCACATAATCAACATTTAAATATCAGTCAAATCGTTCACTGGCATGTAAACATCTCAGTCATCTCAGACATAACATCTCAGTCTGCCAAGAAAACTTGACAACGTAATGCAGTAAAGGTCTCCTGGCTTTCCATTTCCCTCATAAAAACGAGCGCTAAGACCAGAGAAGTATTAGTAGCATTAAATACCGACCTGTTAACAAAACACTGCAGTTAGTGGTATTCTAACTGGGAAATGATAAAATGAGAATTGGTATAAGCCCCTGGTAGACGATACATAGTTTCAATATAATGCCGACCACCACAAAGTGTTTCTCGTTAACATAAGTCCGGAGGGGTCGTAAGGAGCTTGAGGAATGGAAGGCCATCAAGATCGAGCCATTGGGAGGATTAATCTAATTCCTTGCATCAAGGATCCCTCACTGGCATCAAGGTCCCATGAGGAGACAGGTCCTGCAGCTGGAGGAGCTGCAACCAAGACCACACTTACAACACTCTTTATGTAAACTTATATTAACGTTTTATTAAGAATGAAGCGCTATAGTCAAAAGGGTATTACAGTGCTTAAGAGACGGAAGGTATTCAAGTTGATGTCCATCAGAATTACGACCATAAAGAGACCATCTGTGCACGAGATAAATGAAAACAATATCAACAAGAAAACAATCAGCCCACGGAGTACTCATAAGGCTCAGACTCTTCAAGGTTCATTATCAAAGGCGAGGTGAAGGGTTCTCTGAGCGGCGTCAATCCGAAGCGTTCTGACTGCGCAATGGTAACCGTGAATGGATCAGTAGAGCTACACTAATGGTCCATTGTCTTCGGATTACCTCCACACTCTCCAGCAAGACTGTCACTACATTAGCTTATTGTTCACAGCTGCCTTGATACTGAGTATAGAGGTTTGAGTGAACTTAGGTGAGGGAGGGTGGTGTCATGTGAGGGAGGGTGGTGTCAGGTGAGGGAGAGTGGTGTCATGTGAGGGAGGGTGGTGTCATGTGAGGGAGGGTGGTGTCATGTGAGGGAGGGTGGTGTCAGGTAAGGGAAGATGGTGTCAGGTAAGGGAAGATGGTGTCATGTGAGGGAGAGTGGTGTCATGTGAGGGAGGGTGGTGTCATGTGAGGGAGGGTGGTGTCATGTGAGGGAAGATGGTGTCAGGTAAGGGAAGATGGTGTCATGTGAGGGAGGGTGGTGTCAGGTGAGGGAAGATGGTGTCAGGTGAGGGAGAGTGGTGTCATGTGAGGGAGGGTGGTGTCATGTGAGGGAGGGTGGTGTCAGGTGAGGGAGGGTGGTGTCATGTGAGGGAGGGTGGTGTCATGTGAGGGAGGGTGGTGTCATGTGAGGGAGGGTGGTGTCATGTGAGGGAGGGTGGTGTCATGTGAGGGAGGGTGGTGTCATGTGAGGGAGGGTGGTGTCAGGTAAGGGAAGATGGTGTCAGATGAGGGAGAGTGGTGTCATGTGTGGGTGGGTGGTGTCATGTGAGGGAGGGTGGTGTCATGTGAGGGAGGGTGGTGTCATGTGAGGGAGGGTGGTGTCAGGTGAGGGAGGGTGGTGTCAGGTGAGGGAGGGTGGTGTCAGATGAGGGAGGGTGGTGTCATGTGAGGGAGGGTGGTGTCATGTGAGGGAGGGTGGTGTCATGTGAGGGAGGGTGGTGTCAGGTGAGGGAGGGTGGTGTCAGGTGAGGGAGGGTGATGTCATGTGAGGGAGGGAGTCATGTGAGGGATAGGTGGTGTCAGGTGAGGGAGGGTGGTGTCATGTGAGGAAGGGTGGTGTCAGGTGAGGGAGGGTGGTGTCATGTGAGGAAGGGTGGTGTCAGGTGAGGGAGGGTGGTGTCAGGTGAGGGAGGGTGGTGTCAGGTGAGGGAGGGTGGTGTCAGGTGAGGGAGAGTGGTGTCAGGTGAGGGAGAGTGGTGTCGAGGGAGGGTGGTGTCATGTGAGGGAGGGTGGTGTCAGGTGAGGGAGGGTGGTGTCATGTGAGGGAGGGTGGTGTCAGGTGAGGGAGTATGGTGTCAGGTGAGGGAGGGTGGTGTCAGGTGAGGGAAGGTGGTGTCAGGTGAGGGAAGGTGGTGTCAGGTGAGGGAAGGTGGTGTCAGGTGAGGGAGGGTGGTGTCAGGTGAGGGAGGGTGGTGTCAGGTGAGGGAGGGTGGTGTCAGTACAGGTCAGGTGACCTGTACTTAACTCTGGGAAGAAGTGTCTTGTGTGCTCCCCGTGGACTGAACCAAGATGCCCTCCATCGAGCAACTTTACCAGCAGCTTAAGGAAGAATTGAGGGTGGCGAAGATGGAGATACGGCGATTGACCGAGGAAGACAAGAGGATTCGTAGTAGTCCTCCTGTTTCGAGTCCTCAGGTCAGGAAGGGATCGTGGTCAGTGGCTGGACAGCAGGGGACGAAGTTGACGATCAAGAAGACGAATGGAAAGCCAGAAACGATGAAGAAAGAGACTTCTGTGGAAACTCTTGTGGAAACCTCCAACGCATTCTCTGTGCTACCCGACGAATGTGAGTCGACTACTGGGATCGTCACGACGAACGACAACAAGGAAGGTAAGAATATTGTTGTTGTTGGGGATAGCCAGGTTAGATACATGGATATGGCATTCTGAACATTAAAATGGTATGAAATACCGACAGATTGTTAGGTAAGACACATATGCAACAGTTAGGTATCTTTATTTCGAAACGTTTCGCCTACACAGTAGGCTTCTTCAGTCGAGTACAGAAAGGTTGATAGAAGCAGAAGATACTTGAAGACGATGTAATCAGTCCATCACCCTTAAAGTTTTGAGGTGGTCAGTCCCTCAGTCTGGAGAAGAGCATTGTTCCGTTGTCTGAAACAATATGTTTCAGACAACGGAACAATGCTCTTCTCCAGACTGAGGGACTGACCACCTCAAAACTTTAAGGGTGATGGACTGATTACATCGTCTTCAAGTATCTTCTGCTTCTATCAACCTTTCTGTACTCGACTGAAGAAGCCTACTGTGTAGGCGAAACGTTTCGAAATAAAGATACCTAACTGTTGCATATGTGTCTTACCTAACATATGGCATTCTGCTTGAAGAACAGGAGTAGGAGACAGAGGGTTTGCTTTCCTTGGGCTGGTATGGAGGACATTGTTAGCCGGCTTGACAACATCATGAACGGTAATGGGATCAGTGCTGGAGGCAATGATGTAGGCAAGCGTAGAAGTGAGGATTTAGTTAGAAAGTTCAAGACAGCTATAGACATAATTAGGAAGAAGGGGGGGTGCCCTGTTATATGTGGCATTTTGCCAAGAAGAGGTGTTGGTAATGAATGGTTGTCCAGAGCAATTGGTATTAATTGTTGGCTGGATAAACACTGTAAGGATAATGCAGTACCATTCATTGACAACTGGGACAACTTCTATGACCGAAATGACATGTATGCCAGGGATGGGGTTCACTTATCCAGGGCAGGTGTGGGTTTTCTTGCTAACTCAGTTGAGGGGGTTGTTAGGACTTTAAACTAGGATTAGTCAGAGGTATGGGTTTAGAAATGATAAATAATGAGTATGGATATATTGACTTATGCTCTGATATTAAGGATCTTGATAGTAACTGTCATGGAGTAACTGTGGGTAATGATAATTTCAGAAATTGTGTAAAAACAAAGATGAATAGGAAAAATGTGCAGAAGAAAAAACACATGACGGTATTTTATGCTAACAGTCGAAGTGCAAGAAATAAAATTAATGAACTACGTTTGGTAGCATGTGCTGGGAACTTTGATATCATTGCATTAACTGAAACTTGGTATGATTTAAAGAGTCGGGATATGATTGCTGAGTGTAATATTCAAGGGTTTAAGTTGTTCCATGTGGATAGATGTAGTGGGAAGGGGGGAGGAGTTGCATTGTATGTTCGAGAAAATATTAATTGTTGCATAAAAACAGGTATAAAAATAGATGGAACAGTAACAGAATCTGTTTGGGTAGAGTTTGTAGAGGGTCAACAAAAAGCTTATTCTAGGTGTAATGTACCGACCTCCAGGCTTGGATCACGATAGAGGGAGACTTCTTTGGGACGAAATTGTTAGGGCTTCTGGACACAGTAACATAGTCATAGTAGGGGACTTTAACTTTAGTCAAATTGACTGGAATTCTTTGACAGGTAATCTAGAGTCCAGTGACTTTATGGAAACAGTTCAGGACTGTTTTCTGAAGCAGAGCGTAACAGAGCCTACCAGGGGTAATAATTTGCTAGACTTAGTCTTGTCAAATAAGGAAACACTCGTGAATTATCTGGAGATAACTGAAGAGCTTGGCGCAAGTGATCACAAATCCATCACTTTTAGCATTAATTGGGAATGCAAGAATAATGATAATACAGTAAAAATCCCTGATTTCCGTTCTGCTGACTATAATGGACTTAGGGAACATCTGTCTAATCTTGATTGGGGTGATCTATCTAATGATTTTATTGGCGATGATCATACTTATGATTATGAAGGGATCTGCTTTTATGATTTTTTTCTTAATAATGTACACCGTGCCCAGAGTATATACATTCCCCAGAGAGATATTAGGTCTAAAAATAACGATCCCAAATGGGTTAACAGTAGGTTAAAGCATCTATTAGGGGAGAAAAGGGGAATTTATAGGCGCATCAGAAGAGAAGTTAACCTTACTGACCAATATGTTCAGCTTAAAAGAGAAGTAAAAAAGGGGATTAGAAAGGCTAAACGTGACTATGAAATTAGAGTTGCTAATGAGTCAAAGACTAATCCAAAGGGGTTCTTTCAAGTGTATAGGACGAAGGTGAAGGAAAAAGTAGGACCTCTGAAAATTGGGAATGGACAGCTGACGGATAACGAACTGGAAATGTGTTCCTTATTTAACGGCTATTTTTTGTCAGTTTTTACACAGGAAGATGTAAATGAGATTCCAGTAATTAACAATTATTTAGTTCCTGATGAATTTAAATTAACTAATATTACTGTCACGAGGGACATGGTTATTAAACAGATAGACAAACTGAAGCAAAATAAGTCCCCGGGACCCGATGAGTTGTTTTCAAGGGTACTTAAGGAATGCAAGATGGAGCTTAGTCAGCCATTAACGAGTGTGTTTAATGCGTCCATCCTTACCGGTGTTGTGCCAGAGTTGTGGAAGATGGCTAATGTGGTTCCTATATTCAAATCAGGGGGATAAGTCCGTTCCTTCAAATTACCGTCCTATAAGCCCGACATCTATAGTGGGCAAGTTACTAGAATCAATTATAGCTGACATTATTAGAAGTCACCTTGAAGAGCATAACTTGATAAATGAATCTCAGCATGGATTCACTAGTGGTCGTTCCTGCCTGACAAACTTGCTGACGTTCTTCAATAGAACATTTGAGGCAGTTCACAGTGATAAAGAATATGATATTGTTTATTTGGATTTTAGTAAAGCCTTCGATAGAGTACCTCACAGGAGACTCTTGAAAACAGTGGCAGCTCATGGTATAGGAGGCAAAGTTCTAGCATGGATAGACGCATGGCTTACCAATAGAAAGCAGAGAGTTACCATTAATGGAGTGAAATCTGAATGGGGATTAGTCACTAGTGGCGTTCCACAAGGATCAGTTTTAGGCCCTCTCTTGTTCATAATTTACATTAATGACCTTGATGAAGGGATTACGAGTGACATGAGTAAGTCTGCTGATGATACAAAGACAGGCCGTATAATTCACTCTGAGGAGGATAGCAATGAACTCCAGGAGGATTTAGACAAATTAATGTTCTGGTCTGAAAAATGGCAGATGAAGTTCAATGTCGATAAGCGTAAGGTACTAGCCCTTGGTAATGAAAATAACCCTCGAAGCTATAATCTAGGTGAAGTAGAGCTTGATCAAACAATGTGAAAAGGACTTGGGAGTCATGGTGAGCAGAGATCTAAAGCCAAGACAGCAGTGCCTTAGTGTGCGCAACAAGGCCAACAAATTACATGGATTTATCTCAAGAAGTATAAGTAACAGAAGTCCAAAAGTTATTTTACAGCTCTATACATCACTAGTGAGGCCTCATTTAGATTATGCTGCTCAGTTTTGGTCCCCTTACTACAGGATGGACATAGACTCATTAGAGAACATACAGAGAAGAATGACTAAAATGATTTACTGTGTAAGGAACCTCCCGTATGAAGATAGACTTAAAGCCTTAAATCTCCACTCTCTGGAGAGGCGTAGAATGAGGGGAGATATCATTGAAGTGTATAAGTGGATGATAGGCATAAACAAGGGAGATAATAAAGTACTGAGGGTGTCAAACCAGGTAAGAACCAGAAATAATGGATTTAAGTTGGATAAATTTAGATTTAGAAAGGACATAGGTAAGTACTGATTTTCTAACAGAGTTGTAGATGCGTGGAACAGTCTTCCCAGTGGGGTGATAGAGGCTAGGACCTTGGGTAGCTTTAAGAAGAGACTGGACAAATATATGAGTGGGAGGGGCTGGGTTTGATTGGTGTCATGGGGTACGGGAGTTATTTCTTGGGTAGCATTAGGTAGAGGTCGTTTTGATAAGGACCTGCCTCGCATGGGCCAGTAGGCCTTCTGCAGTGTTCCTACATTCTTATGTTCTCATAGATAGTGTCAGGTGAGATATAGATGGTGTCAGGTGAGGGATAGGTGGTGTCAGGCGAGAGGTAGGCGGTGTCATGTGAGGGGTAGGTGTCATCTGAGAAGTAGGCGGTGTCATGTGAGGAGTAGGCGGTGTCTTACGAGGGACAGGCGGTGTCATGTGAGGGACAGGCGGTGTCATGTGAGGGGTAGGCAGTGTCATGTGAGTAGGCGGTGTCATGTGAGTAGGCGGTGTCATGTGAGTAGGCGGTGTCATGTGAGGAGTAGGCGGTGTCATGTGAGGGGTAGGCGGTGTCATCTGAGGGGTAGGCGGTCTCATGTGAGAGGTAGGTGCTATCAGGCGAAGGGTACGTGGTGTCAGGTGAGGGAAGGGTGGTGTCAGGCGAGGGGTATCAGGTGAGGTAGATGGTGTCAGGTGAGGGTGTAGGTGGTCTCAGGTGAGAGGTGGGTGGTGTAAGGGGAGGGGAAGGTAGTGTCAGGTCAGGGGTAGGTAGTGTCAGGTGAGGGGTAGGTAGTGTCAGGTCAGGGGTAGGTAGTGTCAGGTTATGGATGGGTGGTGTTAGGTGAAACAGGTGGTGTCAGGTGAGGTAGGTGGTGTCAAGTGAGGTAGTGTCGGATGAGGGGTAGGTGGTATCGGGTGAGGGGTAGGTGGTGTCGGGTGAGGAGTAGGTGGTGTCGGGTGAGGGGTAGGTGGTGTCAGTTGAGGGGTACTGTCAGGTGAGGGGTAGGTAGTGTCAGGTGAGGGGTAGGTAGTGTCAGGTCAGGGGTAGGTAGTGTCAGGTTATGGATGGGTGGTGTTAGGTGAAACAGGTGGTGTCAGGTGAGGTAGGTGGTGTCAAGTGAGGTAGTGTCGGGTGAGGGGTAGGTGGTATCGGGTGAGGGGTAGGTGGTGTCGGGTGAGAAGTAACTGGTGTCGGGTGAGGGGCAGGCGGTGTCGACTGAGGGGTAGGTGTCAGCTGAGGGGTAGGTGGTGTCAGGAGAGGGGTAGGTAGTGTCAGGTGAGGGGTAGGTAGTGTCAGGTGAGGGGTAGGTAGTGTCAGGTGAGGGGTAGGTTGTGTTAGGTGAGGGGTAAGTAGTGTCACATGAGGGGTAGGTAGTGTCAGGTGAGGGGTAGGTAGTGTTAGGTGAGGGATATGTAGTGTCAGGTGATGGGTAGGAGTTGTCAAGTGAGGGGTAGGTGGTGTCAGGTGAGGGGTAGGTGGTGTCAGGTGAGGGGAAGGTAGTGTCAGGTGAGGGGTATGTAGTGTCAGGTGAGGGGTAGGTAGTGTCAGGTGAGGGGTAGGTGGTGTCAAGTGAGGGGCAGGTAGTGTCAGGTGAGGGTTACGTAGTGTCCGGTGAGGGGTAGGTAGTGTCAAGTAAGGGGTAGGTAGTGTCAGGTGATGGGTAGATGTCAGGCGAGGAGCTGGTATTGTCGGGTGAGGGGTTCGTAGTGTCAGGTGATGGGTAGGTAGTGTCAGGTGAGGGGTAGGTGGTGTCAGTTGAGGGGTAAGTAGTGTCAGGTGAGAGGTAGGTGTCATTTGAGGGGTAGGTAGTGTCAGGTGAGGGGTACGTAGTGTCAGGTGAGGGGTAAGTAGTGTCAGGTGAGGGGTAGGTACTGTCAGGTGAGGGGTAGGTGGTGTCAAGTGAGGGGCAGGTGGTGTCAGGTGTGGGGTAGGTGGTGTCAGGTGATGGGCAGGTGGCGTCAAGGGAGGGGTAGGTAGTGTCAGGTAGTGTCAGATGAGGGGTTGGCATCAACTGAGAAGTAGGTAGTGTCAGGTGAGGGGTAGGGTGTATCAAGAGAGGGGTAGGTAGTGTCAGGTGAGGGGCAGGTGGTGTCAAGTGAAGGGTAGGTAGTGTCAAGTAAGGGGTAGGTGTCAGGTGAGGGGTATATGGTGTCAGGTGAGGGGCATGTAGTGTCAAGTGAGAGGTAGGAATTGTCAGGTGAGGGGTATATGGTGTCAGGTGAGGGGCATGTAGTGTCAAGTGAGAGGTAGGAATTGTCAGGTGAGGCGTAGTGTCAGGTGACGGGTAGTGTCAGGTGAGGGGTAGGTAGTGTCAGGTGAGGGGTAGGTAGTGTCAAGTAAGGGGTAGGTAGTGTCAGGTGATGGGTAGATGTCAGGCGAGGGGCAGGTATTGTCGGTTGAGGGGTACGTAGTGTCAGGTGAGGGGTAGGTAGTGTCAGGTGAGGGGTAGGTGGTGTTAAGTGAGGGGCTGGAAGTGTAAGGTGAGGGGTAGGTGGTGTCAGGTGAGAGGTAAGTAGTGTCAGGTAAGGGTAGGTAGTGTCAGGTGAGGGGTAGGTAGTGTCAGGTGAGGGGTAGGTGGTGTCAGGTGAGGGGCAGGTGGTGTCAAGTGAAGGGTAGGTAGTGTCAAGTGATGAGTGTCAGGAGAGGGTATATGGTGTCAGGTGAGGGGCATGTAGTGTCAAGTGAGAGGTAGGAATTGTCAGGTGAGGGGTAGTGTCAGGTGAGGGGTAGGTAGTGTCTGGTGAGGGGTACGTAGTGTCCGGTGAGGGGTAGGTAGTGTCCGGTGAGGGGCAGGTAGTGTCAAGTAAGGGGTAGGTGGTGTCAGTTGAGGGGTAAGTAGTGTCAGGTGAGAGGTAGGTGTCAGGTGAGGGGTAGGTAGTGTCAGGTGAGGGGTACGTAGTGTCAGGTGAGGGGTAGGTAATGTCAGGTGAGGGGTAGGTGGTGTCAAGTGAGGGGTAGGTGTGTCAGTGAGGGGTAGCAGGTGAAGTAGTAAGGTGAGGGGTAGGTAGTGTCAGGTGAGGGGTACGTAGTGTCAGGTGAGGGGTAGGTAATGTCAGGTGAGGGGTAGGTGGTGTCAAGTGAGGGGCAGGAAGTATAAGGTGAGCGGTAGGTGGTGTCAGTTAAGAGGTAGGTAGTGTCAGGTGAGGGGTAGGTAGTGTCAGGTGAGGGGTAGGTAGTGTCAGGTGAGGGGTAGGAACTGTCAGGTGAGGGGTAGGTACTGTCAGGTGAGGGGTCGGTAGTGTCAGGTGAGGGGTAGGTAATGTCAAATGAGGGGATGGTGTCAAGTGAGTGGTAGGTGGTGTCAAGTGAGTGGTAGGTAGTGTCAGGTGAGGGATAGGTAGTGTCAGATGAGGGGTAGGAGGTGTCAGGTAAGGGGTAGGGGTGTCAAGTGAGGGGTAGGCCGTGTCAGGTGAGGGGTAGGTAGTGTCAGGTGAGGGGTAGGTAGTGTCAGGTGAGGGGTAGGTGGTGTCAGGTGAGGGGTAGGTGGTGTCAGGTGATGAGTAGGTGGTTTCAGGTGAGGGGTAGGCAGTGTCAGGTGAGGGTTAGGCAGTGTCAGGTGAGGGGTAGGTAGTGTCAGTTGAGGAAGTAGGTAGTGTCAGGTGAGGGGTAGGGGTGTCAAGTGAAGGGTAGGTAGTGTCAGGTGAGGGGTAGGTAGTGTCAAGTGAGAGATAGGTGGTGACAGGTGAGGGGTAGGTGGTGACTGGTGAGGGGTAGGTGGTGTCAGGTGAGGGGTAAGTGGTGTCAGGTGATGGGTAGGCAGTGTCAGGTGAGGGGTATGTAGTGTCAGTTGAGGGGTAGGTGGTGTCAAGGGAAGGGTAGGTAGCGTCAGGTGAGGGGTAGGTAGTGTCAGGTGAGGGGTAGGCAGTGTCAAGTGAGGGGTAGGTGGTGTTAAGTGAGGGGTAGGTGGTGTCAAGTGAGGGGTAGGTAGGTCAGGTGAAGGGTAGGTAGGTCAGGTGAGGGGTAGGTGGTGTCAGGTGAGGAGCAGGTGGTGTCAGGTGAGGGGTAGGTGGTGTCAAGGGAAGGGTAGGTAGCGTCAGGCGAGGGGTATATAGTGTCAGGTGAGGGGTAGGTAGTGTCAGGTGAGGGGTAGGTGATGTCAAGTGAGGGGTAGGTAGTGTCAGGTGAGGGGTAGGTAGTGTCAGGTGAAGGATAGGTGTCAAGTGAGGGTTAGGTGGTGTCAGGTGAATGGTAGGTAGTATCAGGTGAGGGGTAGGTAGTGTCAGGTGAGAGGTAGGTATTGTCAGGTGCAGGGTAGGTGATATCAAGTGAGGGGTAGGTATTGTCAGGTGAGGGGTAGGTAGTGTCAGGTGAGGGGTAGGTGATGTTTAGTGAGGGGTAGGTAGTGTCAGGTGAGGGGTAGGTGGAGTCAAGTGAGGGGTAGGTACTGTCAGGTGAGGGGTAGGTAGTGTCAGGTGAGAGGTAGGTAGTGTCAGGTGAGGGGTGGGTGGTGTCAGGTGAGGGGTAGGTAGTGTCAAGTAAGGGGTAGGTAGTGTCAGGTGAGGGGTAGGTAGTGTCAGGTGAGGGGTAGGTAGTGTCAGGTGAGGGGTAGGTAGTGTCAGGTGAGGGGTAGGTAGTGTCAGGTGAGGGGTAGGTGGTGTCAAGTGAGGGGTAGGTAGTGTCAGGTGAGGGGTAGGTGGTGTCAAGTGAGGGGTAGGTACTGTCAGGTGATGGGTAGGTGGTGTCCAGGGAGGGGTAAGTAGTGTCAGGTGAAGGGTAGGTATTGTCAGGTGAAAGGTAGATAGTGTCAGGTGAGGGATAGGTAGTGTCAGGTGAGGGTTAGGTAGTGTCAGGTGAGGGGGTTGGTGTCACGTGAGGGGTAGGTAGTGTCAGGTGAGAGGTAGGTAGTGTCAGGTGAGGGGGTTGGTGTCAAGTGAGGGGTAGGTAGTGCCAGGAGAGGGGTAAGTGGTGTCAGGTTATGGGTAGGTGGTGTCAAGGGAGGGGTAGATGGTGTCATGTGAGAAGTAAGCGCTGTCAGGTGAGGGTTAGGTGGTGTCAGGTGAGGGTTAGGTGGTGTCAGGTGAGGGTTAGATGGTGTCAGGTGAGAGGTAGGTGCTTTCAGGTGAGGGGTAGGTAGTGTCAGGTGAGGGTTAGGTAGTGTCAGGTGAGGGGTAGGTGGTGTCAGGTGAGGGGTAAGTGGTGTCAGGTGAGGGGTAGGTTGTGTCAGGCGAGGGGTAGGTTGTGTCAGGAGAGGGGTAGGTAGGGTCAGGTGAGGGGTTAGTAGGGTCAGGTGAGGGGTAGGTAGTGTCAGGTGAGGGATATGTAGTGTCAGGTGAGGGGTAGGTGGTGTCAAGTGAGGGGTTGGTGTCAGGTGACGGGTAGGTATTATCAGGTGACGGGTAGGTACTGTCAGGTGAGGGGTAGATAGTGTCAGATGAAGGGTAGGTGGTGTCAGGTGAGGGATAGTTGGTGTCAAGTGAGGAGCAGGTAGTGTCAGGTGAGGAGTACGTAGTGTCAGATGAGGTAGGTGGTGCCGGGTGAGGGGTAGGTGGTGTCGGGTGAGGACCAGGTTGTGTCGGGTGAGAGGTAGGTGGTGTCAGGTAAGGGTAGGTGGTGTCAGATGAGATGTAGGTGCTTTCAGGTGAGGGGTAGGTGCTTTCAGGTGAGGGGTAGGTAGTGTCAGGTGAGGGTTAGGTGGTGTCAGGTGAGGGGTAGGTGGTATCAGGTGAGGGGTAGGATTTGTCAAGTGAGGGGTAGGTGGTGTCAGGTGAGGGGTAAGTGGTGTCAGGTGAGGGGTAAGTGGTGTCAGGTGAGGGGTAGGTAGGATCAGGTGAGGGGTAGGTAGTGTCAGGTGAGAGGTAGGTATTGTCAGGTGAAGGGTAGGTAGTGTCAGGTATGGGGTAGGTAGTGTCAGATGAAGGGTACGAAGTGTCAGGTGATGGGTAGGTGGTGTCAAGTGAGGGGCATGTAGTGTCAGGTGAGGTAGGTGGTGTCGGGTGAGGGGTAGGTGGTGTCCGATAAGGGGCAGGTGGTGTCGGGTGAGGGCCAGATGGTGTCGGGTGAGAGGTAGGTGGTGTCAGGTGAGGGTAGGTGGTGTCAGGTGAGGGGTAGGTGGTGTCAGATGAGAGGTATGTGCCGTCAGATGAGAGGTAGGTGCTGTCAGGTGAGGGGTAGGTGGTGTCAGTTTAGGGGTAAGTAGTGTCAGGTGAGGGGTAGGTGGTGCCAGGTGAGGGGTAGGTAGTGTCAGGTGAGGGTAAATAGTGTCAGGTGAGGGGTAGGTAATGTCAGGTGAGGGGTAGGTGGTGTCAGGTGAGGGGTAGGTGGTGTCAAGGGAGGGGTAGGTAGTGTCAGGTGAGGGGTAGGTAGTGTCAGGTGAGGGGTAGGTGGTGTCAGTTTAGGGGTAAGTAGTGTCAGGTGAGGGGTAGGTAGTGTCAGGTGAGGGGTAGGTGGTGTCAGTTTAGGGGTAAGTAGTGTCAGGTGAGGGGTAGGTAGTGTCAGGTGAGGGGTAGGTGGTGTCAGTTTAGGGGTAAGTAGTGTCAGGTGAGGGGTAGGTGGTGCCAGGTGAGGGGTAGGTAGTGTCAGGTGAGGGTAAATAGTGTCAGGTGAGGGGTAGGTAATGTCAGGTGAGGGGTAGGTGGTGTCAGGTGAGGGGTACGTAGTGTCAGTTGAGGGATAGGTGTCAGGTGATGGGTAGGTGGTGTCAAGGGAGGGGTAGGTAGTGTCAGGTGAGCGATAGGTAGTGTCAGATGAGGGGATGGTGTCGAGTGGTAGATAGTGTCAGGTGAGTGGTAGGTGATATCAGGTGAGGAGTAGGTGGTGTCAAGTGAGGGTAGGTAGTGTCAGGTGAGGGGTAGGTGGTGTCAAGTGAGGGGTAGGTAGTGTCAGGTGAGGGGTAGGTAGTATCAGGTGAGGGGTAGGTGATGTAAAGTGAGGGGTAGATAGTGTCAGGTGAGGGGTAGGTGGTGTCAAGTGAGAGGTAGGTAATGTCAGGTGAGGGGTAGGTGATGTAAAGTGAGGGGTAGATAGTGTCAGGTGAGGGGTAGGTGGTGTCAAGTGAGAGGTAGGTAATGTCATGTGAGGGGTAGGTGATGTAAAGTGAGGGGTAGATAGTGTCAGGTGAGGGTAGGTGGTGTCAAGTGAGCGGTAGGTAATGTCAGGTGAGGGGTAGGTAGTGTCTGTTGAGGTGTAGGTAGTGTCAGGTGAGGGGTAGGTAGTGTCAGGTGAGGGGTAGGTGGTGTCAGGTGAGGGGTAGGTGGTGTAAGGTGAGGGGTAGGTAGTGTCAGGTGAGGGGTAGGTGGTGTCAGGTGAGGGGTAGGTGGTGTCAAGTGAGTGGCAGCTAGTGTCAGGTGAGAGGTAGGTAGTGTCAGGTGAGGGGTAGGTGGTGTCAGGTGATGGGTAGTTGGCGTCAAGGGTAGGTAGTGTCAGGTGAGGGGTAGTTAGTGTCAGACGAGGGGTTGGTGTCAAGTGAGGGATAGGTATTGTCAGTTGAAGGGTAGTTAGTGTCAGGTGAGGGGTAGGCAGTGTCAAGTGAGGGGTAGGTGGTGTCAAGTGAGGGGTAGGTAGGTCAGGTGAGGGGTAGGTAGGTCAGGTGAGGGGTAGGTGGTGTCAGGTGAGGAGTAGGTGGTGTCAGGTGAGGGGTAGGTGGTGTCAAGTGAGGGGTAGGTAGTGTCAGGTGAGGGGTAGGTAGTGTCACGTGAGGGGTAGGTAGTGTCAGGTGAGTTGTAGGTAGTGTCAGGTGAGGGGTAGGCGGTGTCAGGTGAGGCGTAGGTGGTATCAAGGGACGGGTAGGGTAGTGTCAGGCGAGGGTATATAGTGTCAGGTGAGGGGTAGGTAATGTCAGGTGAGAGGTAGGTGGTGTCAAGTGACGGGCAGGTAGTGTCAGGTGAGGGGTACGTAGTGCCAGTTGAGGGATAGGTGGTGTCAGGTGATGGGTAGGTGGTGTCAAGGGAGGGGTAGGTAGTGTCAGATGAGGGGATGGTAGTGTCAGGTAAGGGAGTGGTAGTGTCAGGTGAGGAGTAGGTGGTGTCAAGTGAGGGTAGGTAGTGTCAGGTGAGGGGTAGGTGGTGTCAAGTGAGGGGTAGGTGGTGTCAAGTGAGGGGTAGGTGGCGTCAAGTGAGGGGTATGTAGTGTCAGGTTAGGGGTAGGTAGTGTCATGTGAGGGGTAGGTAGTATCAGGTGAGGGGTAGGTGATGTAAAGTGAGGGGCAGATAGTGTCAGGTGAGGGGTAGGTAATGTCAGGTGAGGGGTAGGTAGTGTCTGGTGAGGTGTAGGTAGTGTCAGGTGAGGGGTAGGTAGTGTCAGGTGAGGGGTAGGTGGTGTCAGGTGAGGGGTAGGTGTAAGATGAGGGGTAGGTAGTGTCAGGTGAGGGGTAGGTGGTGTCAGGTGAGGGGTCGGTGGTGTCAAGTGAGTGGCAGGTAGTGTCAGGTGAGAGGTAGGTAGTGTCAGGTGAGGGGTAGGTGGTGTCAGGTGATGGGTAGTTGGCGTCAAGGGTATGTAGTGTCAGGTGAGGGGTAGGTAGTGTCAGACGAGGGGTTGGTGTCAAGTGAGGGATAGGTATTGTCAGTTGAGGGGTAGGTAGTGTCAGGTGAGGGGTAGGTGGTGTTAAGTGACGGGTAGGTGGTGTCAAGTGAGGGGTAGGTGTCAGGTGAGGAGTAGGTGGTGTCACGTGAGGGGTAGGTGGTGTCAGGTGAGGGGTAGGTAGTGTCAGGTGAGTGGTAGGTAGTGTCAGGTGAGGGGCAGGCGGTGTCATGCGAGGCGTAGGTGGTATCTAGGGAGGGGTAGGTAGTGTCAGGTGAGGAGCAGGTAGTGTCAGGTGAGGGGTAGGTGGTGTCAAGTGAGAGGTAGGTAGTGTCAGGTAAGGGGTAGGTAGTGTCAGGTGAGGGGTAGGTAGTGTCAGGTAAGGGGTAGGTAGTGTCAGGTAAGGGGTAGGTAGTGTCAGGTAAGGGGTAGGTAGTGTCAGGTGAGGGGTAGGTAGTGTCAGGTGAGGGGTAGGTAGTGTCAGGTAAGGGGTAGGTAGTGTCAGGTGATGGGGTGTCAAGTGAGGGGTAGGTAGTGTCAGGTAAGGGGTAGTGTCAGGTGATGGGTAGGCGGTGTCAGGTGATGGGTAGGTGGTGTCAAGTGAGGGGTAGGTAGTGTCAGGAGAGGGGTAGGTAGTGTCAGGTAAGGGGTAGGTAGTGTCAGGTAAGGGGTACGTAGTGTCAGGTGAGGGGTAGGTAGTGTCAGGTAAGGGGTAGGTAGTGTCAGGCGATGGGTAGGTAGTGTCAGGTGATGGGTAGGTGGTGTCAAGTGAGGGGGAGGTAGTGTCAGGAGAGGGGTAGGTAGTGTCAGGTGAGGGGTAGGTAGTGTCAGGTGAGGGGTAGGTAGTGTCAGGTGAGGGGTAGGTAGTGTCAGGTGAGGGGTAGGTAGTGTCAGGTGAGGGGTAGGTAGTGTCAGGTGAGGAGTAGGTGGTGTCAGGTGAGGATGTGTCAAGTGAGGGGTAGGTAGTGTTAGGTAAGGGGTAGTGTCAGGTGAGGGGAGGTTGTGTCAGGTAAGGGGTAGTGTCAGGTGAGGGGAGGTTGTGTCATGTGATGGGTAAGTGGTGTCAAGTGAGGGGTAGGTAGTGTCAGGTGATGGGTAGGTAGTGTCAGGTGATGGGTAGGTAGTGTCAGGTGATGGGTAGGTGGTGTCAAGTGAGGGGTAGGTAGTGTCAGGAGAGGGGTAGGTAGTGTCAGGTGAGGGGTAGGTAGTGTCAGGTGAGGGGTAGGTAGTGTCAGGTGAGGGGTAGGTAGTGTCAGGTAAGGGGTAGGTAGTGTCAGGTGAGGGGTAGGTAGTGTCAGGTGAGGGGTAGGTAGTGTCAGGTGAGGGGTAGGTAGTGTCAGGTGAGGGGTAGGTAGTGTCAGGTAAGGGGTAGGTAGTGTCAGGTGAGGGGTAGGTAGTGTCAGGTGAGGGGTAGGTAGTGTCAGGTAAGAGGTAGGTAGTGTCAGGTGATGGGTAGGTGGTGTCAGGTGAGGAGTAGGTGGTGTCAGGTGAGAGGGTGTTAAGTGAGGGGTAGGTAATGTCAGGTAAGGGGTAGTGTCAGGTGATGGGTAGGTGGTGTCAGGTGATGGGTAAGTTGTGTCAAGTGAGGGGTAGGTAGTGTCAGGTAAGGGGTAGGTAGTGTCAGGTGATGGGTAGGTAGTGTCAGGTGATGGGTAGGTAGTGTCAGGTGATGGGTAGGTGGTGTCAAGTGAAGGGTAGGTAGTGTCAGGTAAGGGGTAGGTAGTGTCAGGTAAGGGGTAGGTAGTGTCAGGTAAGGGGTAGGTAGTGTCAGGTAACGGGTAGGTAGTGTCAGGTAACGGGTAGGTAGTGTCAGTTGAGGTAGGTATGATATTTGAAAAGAACTTTAAACATGTCCCTCAGCTTCCTTGGCACTCAAGGTATGTTGGAGATTCACATACCTTGAGTGCCAAGAGAACTTTGAATCGGCATGTTGGGCATAGAGATGAGCTAACCTCTCTTGGACTAGACCACAGTGTCGACAGAATTATTATAATCAAAACTAAACTCTAAATCCAAGTGTAGACAGAAGCATAATAAACCAAGGTAAATAGAGCAAACTGTGAATCTGAACACAATAAGCAGCAATCAAATTAAGCCAATGAGCTATCAGTAAGAGAGTAGCTAGGATTGAGTCGAGTTCTGCAGTAAACAGAAGACTCGCTAAACTTCCACAATAAGATCTTCACAAGTGATCACGGAAAAGCTACGACAATCCTCGTTCTTCAACCCCTCAGTGATGACCTTTATATTCGAATTTTTATTTATTTTTATCAACACATCGGCCATTTCCCATCAAGACAGGGTGACCCGAGAAAGAAGAAGAAACACTTTCGTTATCATTCACTCCATCACTGTCTTGCCAGAGGTGTGCCTACATTAGTTAAAAAAATAATGCAACATATCGCCACCCCTCCTCCAGAGCGCAGACACTGTACTTCCAACCTCCAGGACTCTAGTCCAGCTAACTGGTCTTTAGTTCTAACAAATTAGCCATAAAGTCATCTCTGGGGCTCAACACTTTGGGGTCATCACAGACAGTAAAGAAACAGCGACTGTAGCAAAGCTTATCTTTCCCTGGGAATTTAAGAGTTTCTTTGTATGCTTGATGAACATACTCCCAGAAGAACACACGGTGTGTAAAATAGTCTTCATCTAGAAGTCACTATCAGAGAAGTCACCATCAGGCAGGCAGAGAGAGGGTGGCAAGGGAAGGGGTTCTGGGAATGGCAGGGGGTTAAGATTCCAGCACAAGTAACTGAGGCAACGGGTCGAGCATACCATCACTCCCAATTATTTCGTAAATTGAAAATGCCTAGTTAATTGTACGGCACGTCTTTCCCAATGTCATGGTGACGGGGCGCGGGACAGACTGGCTCAGGACGGGGTGGGACGGGGCTAGAAGAAAAGAGACGGGTTGGGACGGGACGAGACGGGCTGCAGCAAAGGGGTTGGGACAGAGGCGGCGGCGGCTGCGGCAAGTAGGGCTGGGATGGAAGGAACCAGGTACAGTAAGGTTCCGCAGATAGAGGCGTAGAGAATGTACACTAAACTTAATTACCTTCTTTTGTGTACCTACTTTACTCTTGTATTTTCTCTTATTCTACTTCACCAATATTTCTAGAAACAGCATTTTATTAGCAACTAGTTGATCAACCTGGAGAAATAGAGTAACTGAAAAAAATAGGTAGAGCAACTGAGAAGAGAAACTGGAAAGAACAGGTAGAGCAAAATGCTCCCCAATCTCCCTACACGAAGAAAGCAGCTGGGTTGCTCAGGGATGATTTCATCAAAATTAAGCTTTCCAGTTTTCCAGCTAATTTCTGTTACAGTAGTATGCAAATTAGTTGGGACAGGAGTAAATTTTGAGATTATCTCATAAAATGTCAGCCTCCGTCATAATTAATGTAGTTTGGGTTCTTTTCTTTTCAGAAAAGTTTGCTATCAACTTCTGGAAACCATCCAGCTGCTGACATCCGTGATGAATATTACACTTAGGAAACGTGCAAGTATTGTAGATCTTAGAAAATATACTGATTTTGGTATCGGATAGATGGCCAGAAAATTTGAGCCTAGCAAAGTCAACTGTCTGGTGACTCGAGGAATATGTGGAAGAAAACGCAAGACTACAGCTCACGATGACTAGGTTATCAAAAGATATAGTGTGAAGTATCCCTAGAAAATTATCAAAGATCTATAGAGAGAGATTTGGCTTCAGCTGGCGTAAATGTTGATTCTTCAACTGTTCGATGAAGGCTCTTTGAAGCTGGCAGAACTGCCAGAAACCTGGCAAAGAAACAGTTGACCGCTGCTAGTCATATCTCTTATTAAATCAAATGTCTGTCATATCATTACCTATACACATAACTGGCAGAATTTCAGTGCTTAAGGTACCTTCGCCTGTCACCTCATGTGACTGTCACTGCATCAGTTATATGTCTAAATAAACGGAACGAGACTCGTACTGTAAAGGCTCCCAACATTAGGGACGCAATGTACCCATACCAAACCCACATCCCTAGGTGAAGGACAGTATTTAGGAAGTTTAGCAAGAATGACCTGGCCAAGGAATGGATCTGGTAACCTTGGATAGTACATGTCAAATACAGGCATAGCATGGTTTACCAAGTGACCCCTTTCCCCGGGGTACAGTGGGAGAATTTTTTTAATTTGAAAACATAGTTTAGAAAACCGATAAATTGGTAATTGAAATACTTGAGCAACATTTGGGAATCTTTACTTTGGAAACGTTTAGAAAATTGAAGAGTTCTCTGTATTGGACTGAAGAGGCCACTGGTGGCGAAATGTTTCCCAGATTAAAGATTCCCAAATGTTGCCAAAGTGTCTAAAGTATCACGGTGAAAGAAGGACACCGTGATAGTGTCTGGCGAACGCAAAACACCCGTTGTGTTCTTAATGCGAGAGGCCCACGCCAGGACCCAATCACATATCATTCCCAGAAATGTCACCTGATCATAGGAAAGGTCTACAACCTGGACTAGCACACGGGGAACAAGCTATCCCGGGACTAGGAAAATTAATAGCCACCGTCTTCCCAGTGAGAAACCAGTAGTTCTTAGAAGCGGCCCCACTCGGTATAACCCGCTCTTGCAAGTTCAATGTAGATTTCTCAGATACTGTTGCCAGTTGATTTCTGTTGTCATCTATTTAAAATTATACAGTTATAACATACCACAACTTCAATAAATTAAATATTAATAGGAGACGATGAAACCTAGGACCCCCATCCCCCACCTCACTACTCATTACAGTCGGATTATCACTGACGCTCTTGTAACAATCATTTATCCAACTATCTTGGAAACAGTGAAACACTGACTTCAAGAAAGAAAACGGCCTGGTCTGAAATTTTGTTCACTGCCATTTTAAGCCTGTGATAGACTATCCCAGGAGTAATAGCCAAGAAGTACAAAATATCGTCCATACACAGGGAGACCTCGACTCTGTCAAGGACAACATTGACCACACTATCCATTAGAAAACAGTGCTTAAAATACTGCCCTGTAGGACCCTCTCCTCCAAAGTAAACTTCCGCGAGTAACATAAACGAACCCTCGCCATGAACGATTTTCTATATAAAAACTGTTGATGGAACCGAGCAGACAATCCTATAGGTCCAGTCTCTAGAAGAACGTCAAAATTACTACTTGTGTCATAGATTTTCTCCAAATCGCAAAAGACTGCTAAGATATGAAAGCCTCTGGCACGCTCTCCAGGATGTCACAGGCAGCAGAACCAAAGGCTCTGTCATTGACAGAAACTTGCGGAAGCCAAACTGCATCAAGACATGCAGCTTTTCGTCTCTAAGCACCAGACGAAACGAACATTCAACATTTTTAACAACTCGCAGACGCAGCTGGTTAGAAAGGCCGGTTGGTCTGGTTATCCCCAGCCTGGTCTGAAAACAACCAGAACCACAGACTGCCACCAGCAGTAGAGACGCTTTCCACTTGTTCAAATACACTTTTCAATAAAAAACATTAAAGAAGAGGGAGGTGTAGTAATGAACCCCATCATCATCCGGAGGTGTGGAGGGCGACGCCCACAAGGCGTCGCCCTCATCTCAAACTGAAGCCGGTGGAACAATTTATAAGACAGTATTTAGAAGAAATGGGTAGAGAAATTTGAAGGAACACCTGAAGGAAGTCTGCGGGGTCAACGCCCCTTGAGGAAAGCCTTGATACGTACACGACAAAAATTCAAATGAGCGGCTTCAAGAATACACAAAGTGCCTGAACAACTCTGGTAAACAAACCGGGCCGCGGTTTTCGGAGGATCGAGTCTGCTGTATTACTCCCTGAGCTGAACAACTCGCACAGGTTAAGAACTTCATAAAATACATCAACGGGATGGAAGAATTATTTTTAGTGGGTTTGGGTTTTAGAAAGACTTTCCAAGTATGGGCCAGTAGGCCTCCTGCAGTGTTCCTCATTCCTTGTGTTTTTATTACTGAAAAATACCAGACAAAACTATTACAAATATTAATGTGAAAGAGTCCACATCTGTACAGGCTTAATCCAACTTTAATTCCTTGGATCAAGAGCCCTTCAGCAACATCAAGGCGACCCTCTCGGAAGGCTGATATTAACAAAATAAAATTGCAAAAACAAAAAAATGTGAGATTACCAACAAAAATTCTTCACAATTTGTTTTTTGGGTTTGATGGCACCGGGAGAGTCAGTCGACACTGACGTGTTGGCACCGGGAGAGTCAGTCCACACTGACGTGTTGGCACCGGGAGAGTCAGTCCACACTGACGTGTTGGCACCGGGAGAGTCAG
This sequence comes from Cherax quadricarinatus, assembly GCF_038502225.1. Classification (NCBI taxonomy): domain Eukaryota; kingdom Metazoa; phylum Arthropoda; class Malacostraca; order Decapoda; family Parastacidae; genus Cherax; species Cherax quadricarinatus. Next base: position 21,828,094 of record NC_091332.1, read on the forward strand.
TCGACACTGACGTGTTGGCACCGGGAGAGTCAGTCCACACTGACGTGTTGGCACCGGGAGAGTCAGTCCACACTGACGTGTTGGCACCGGGAGAGTCAGTCGACACTGACGTGTTGGCACCGGGAGAGTCAGTCGACACTGACGTGTTGGCACCGGGAGAGTCAGTCGACACTGACGTGTTGGCACCGGGAGAGTCAGTCCACACTGACGTGTTGGCACCGGGAGAGTCAGTCCACACGGACGTGTTGGCACCGGGAGAGTCAGTCCACACTGACGTGTTGGCACCGGGAGAGTCAGTCCACACTGACGTGTTGGCACCGGGAGAGTCAGTCCACACTGACAATGTGAAAATTGTGCGTTAAAACTGTGCAATTACCATAATGAGTCAGGATTTTCGATAGGAAAGTTGAATTTTCCATGACGTGGCGTGACACCCCTGTGTGTGTGTGTGTGTGTGTGTGTGTGTGTGTGTGTGTGTGTGTGTGTGTGTGTGTGTGTGTGTGTGTGTGTGTGTGTGTGTGTGTGTTGTGCGAGTGTTATATGAGAGAGAGAGAAAGAGCTAAGAGCTATATCAGCTTGGAGAAACATATGGTAAGTAACATTTGCACCTGAGAAAACACAAATGATGATGGTCTCTAGGCACCATGATGGTAATGCTGGGGCAGTAGTAAGGATGAATGGAAGTGTGTTGGTACCTGGGGAAGAAGTTGATGTCCTTGGGGTGAAATTTGACTCTAAACTGACCATGAAGAAGCTCGTTGTAAATTTTGCAAACAAGGCAGCCAGGACGCTTAGAGCACTTCGACGTATCTCACATTTGCTCGACAGTAGGGGTTGCAAGATTCTGTATGAGGCACAAGTACGCTCACACCTTCAGTATGCTCCACTTTCTTGGTTTGCCTGCCCCCTCCCCCTCTCATCTGCGACTGCTTGACAGAGTAGATAACAAAGCAGGACGCCTCATCTCTCGCCTGGACCCATCATGGATAGATCTGTCATTTCAGCAGAGCCTTCAACACTGTTATGTACAAGGCCATCATTGTCAAAGTACCACACTTAAATCCACTTCGAGGACAGCGAGAAGCAAGCTTCTATACCACAAGACGGGCAGAAAGCAGCAACTTCACTCTGGTTGTACCCTTCTCCAGAACATCACTTCATCTGAGATCATTTATCCCCAGGATGACTCGAGTCTGGAACACATTCGTACAGCATTATGACGTCAACGAGATAAAGTCAGTTGATCAAATGTAAATGCTGGCCCACAGATGGCTCCAACTTCATCCTGTTCCTTACTTGTATGTCTCATAACAATAAAAATGCTTTCAAATGAGCTGATGTAGGCAACAGCTCTTAGCTTGTCAATACAGCTAGGGATCCTTAACCTAACCTTGTCAAACCCTCTGTAAAAGAGAGAGAGAGAGAGAGAGAGAGAGAGAGAGAGAGAGAGAGAGAGAGAGAGAGAGAGAGAGAGAGAGAGAGAGAACACCTCTGTCGACTTCTCTCAGTTTCATCCCTAGGTGACGGAGGATCGAGCCGCCAGCACTCCTTGTCCTGGATATCCCACACGAAAATAATGCTTTATTCAAATACGATCATCTTACAATCATAATCCAGCATCATGTGGGTCACAGTCATCTTAACATCATAACCCAACATATTTACTAGTATAAATTTCAACTATATGATGTATATCACTGTCCTGACAATTCACATCTGTCAGGACACAAGTTATGTCCTTTCCATCACCTCTAAGATCTTCATTACTGGTGAAACAGGTCCAGCTTCAAGGTCAAGGTTGACCAAGATGTAGCAATGATAATAACTAACATTATAGTTCCTAGGCGGTTACTGATTGGAAAGTTAAGACACATGTGCAACATCTGGATATCTTTATTGTAGACGTTTCGCCATCCAGTGGCTTTATCAATACAGATTCTAGGACATAATAGGAAGACAGTAGAACTATATACAAAAGATGAGGTAATCAGTCCATCGGCCTTGGAGTTAGTGTTCACAGCATCGTGGTGGAGGCGGGTCTATCACACGAGTGAAGGACGGAGGATCGAGCCTACACTAGTATTGGGGCACTTCTTATGTTTCTTTTGCCAGGGGTCTATTAGGATGCTTATTGCATACACTGCCACATGCACGCTCAAGACAATATGGACAATAATAATAATAATATCTACATTTTTACAAGTATATAACTTGTATAGACTTAGCTGACATTAATGACCTACTATTTAGAAAAACCCTGGTTATGCAGAGCATTTCTGGTAAATTCGGTTAATTTTGTTCTCAGGATGCGACCCACACCAGTCGGCTGACATCCAGGTGCCTCTTACTGCTAGGCTAACAGGGACAGCAGGTGTCTTAAGGAAAATTCACGCAGTAGCTATCGAGTGTCCTGTTATAATGAAGCCGAAGATTCTTAAAAGGAATAGGAAGAAATATACTGACTGTTCTTTATAAGCTAACAACTTGAAGGAGCCGGTAAGCAGCACCCTGAAGGAACCGGCAACACCCTGAAAAAGCCGGCAAGCAACACCCTAAAGGAGCCGACAAGCAACACCCTGAAGGAGCCGACAAGCAACACCCTGAAGGAGCCGGCAAGCAACACCCTGAAGGAGCCAACAAGCAACACCCTGAAGGAGCCAACAAGCAACACCCTGAAGGAGCCAACAAGCAACACCCTGAAGGAGCCGGCAAGCAACACCCTGAAGGAGCCAACAAGCAACACCCTGAAGGAGCCAACAAGCAACACCCTGAAGGAGCCAACAAGCAACACCCTGAAGGAGCCGACAAGCAACAAACAGCAGTTACAAACTTCAGCCGCCCCGCCCACCGATGCAGCAGCTGCTGTTAGACAAGTTTGCGCTACTTGAACCAGTCATTATAACTTTAACTCCTTTTTAAACATTTAACCAGCCTTTAAAAAACAGCCAGATAGTAAAATTTACCTTTTCTGCAAAACGCTGGTGTCGCTTGGCACACCTTCCCTCGCGTTCTCTCTCTCAAACTGAATTAATCAAATATAATATTGAAAAACTCTTGGTGTAAGGCAGCCCCTTTCTAAAGTCGATGTTTCGCTCTGGGTAGAGCTTTATCGTGACTTGATAAAGCTTTACATAGAGTAGATCCTCCTCTCAGCCTCCTAGGCGAGTTATGTATTCAAATGACGATTAGTGGACGGAGGATCGAGCCTCAACTACTTGCGCAGAATGACCCAACCTTGTTTAGCACTTCACATACACAGTAGAAAAAGAATAAGTCAGTCAAGCGTCGTTTATGTTTACTAAGCACAAAGTCTCTCTCCACCATACGTATTTCAAGCACCTCGTTCAACAACCAGATTTTTGTAATAATGTTGGTAGAATTACCGACAATATGTTAAAAGACACAAGTGCAGCTAATGCGACATTTCACTGTGGGAACGTTTCGCTCTCCAGGAGCTTTGTCAAGCCGTTAAGGCCTGACAGATCTTCTGGAGAGCGAAACGTTACCACAATAAAATGTCGCATTCACTGCACTTATGTCCCTTTAACCATTTTTTCTTATAGGCACAGTTTTTTTGCAACTCATTCTACTAATATGGAAAAAATAAGCTAAACCTTAAGATCGAAGCGTTTTAAGATCAGAATTTAGAGCGTATGCTCCTCGCCACCACGGCACAATTGCCTTTGTACTCTCAGGCTTTATCGAGTGATTGAAATTGGATTCGGGAAGTGTTCCTTTCGAGGCGTGAAATGGAATCTGGGAATCAGGAAGGAAGATTACCGACATCTGACGGCGGACACATCACAGATTCCCTTTTGCTGCAAACTCCAATTTGCGGATCATTTGGAACACCAACGCTGCATTCCCCATGTCAGAACCATTTAAACCAGCTGGTTTAATAATTTTGTTATATTTAGGGATGAAGGAATGCTAGGCCTGGCAATTTATTTATTAACGAATGAGACACTTGTGCAACATTTCGGAATCTCTGTTGTGGAAACGTTTCGCCAGCCAGTGGTTTCTTCAGTCCAATACAGAGAAGATGAAATGTACTTTTTTCAAGACGGATGGAACGAATATCTCGACTCCAGACTGAGGGACTGACTACCTCAAACTCATTAACATCCTCCAGGGAAACAGCCAGTCTTATCAGCATCCAAAACCCAAATGGTATTGCATCTCAAAAAAACATTTTTTAATTATTGATTTGTCTTTTTTTTTTTAAAGTCTAAATATTTTCTTGTAAGACTGTAGAGAACTTTATATAGAATGTAAATGTGAGAACAAAAAAAAAAAAAAAAAAAAAAAAGTGGGAAGACATGCCTTTTTTTCGTAACATTTCCAGAAACATTTTTGTAATAAAGTTGGTAGAATTACCGACAATATGTAAAGTAAAAGGACACAAGTGCAACTAATGTGACATTTATTGTGGCAACGTTTCGCTCTCCAGGAGCTTTATCAAGCCATTATGGCTTGATAAAGCTCCTGGAGAGCGAAACGTTGCCACAATAAATGTCACATTAGTTGCACTTGTGTCCTTTTACTTTACAGAAACATTTTTGTTCGCACTATGACAAAATTTCGTTTATCGCTCGAGAACGCCGCGTTCGATCGGTTTCAGAATTTCAACGCTTACATAATCCATCTTGAGCAAGGCTCATGGCGCTATTTGCATGCCTGGCTGAAGAAGGTTTCCCTGTGAAGACATTCTGCCATTTTCACCTCGTAATAACGTAGTATTTTATCACGTCGCATTATTTTCTCCTTGATCCAAGGAACTGGATTATCCTCCCCCACCCCTTTTTTTAATCTAATTTGAATAACTTCCATTCCATAAGCGCTATATGACCCCTACGGGCTTAACGCTTTCCTCAATCCACAATGGATGATGCAAAGTATAAGATAAGCAGGACCTTCCACGAGTCAAGGCTGTGTAGGCACAGATTGTGTTGGATTCTGTGTAATAACTGGAAAATGTATCTTGTGGTCAGCCTTAAACTTTTAGTTCCTGATGCGTTTCCCTCAGGGGAAACAATTTTAATGTTAGATGGTTTAAGTTATCATTTGCCAATTTTATTAATTAAATTGGTTTCTGTGAACTAATTGTATAATATATTAACGTTGGTTGAACTACCGACAATATGTTAAGTAAAAGGACACAAGTGCAAGTGTGACATTTTATTGTGGCAACGTTTCGCTCTCCACTAACCGAGCATAAGACTTACTCTCTTAAAAGCCGGTCTTCTTCTTCTTATGACCAGAGCTTTGGTAAGATGGGTAAGGAAGAAGGATGGGTAAGGATAGAAATCTTGGAAAAGAGTGGGAGGGGGGAGAGAGGATATGAAAGGTAAGTGGCCCAACCACTTTGGTGTAATTTAAAAGGTGTATGTGAAATAATAAGATATTCTTGAAGGGGTATAATAACCCATCAGAGTCACATAGATATAACAGATATATAAGTACATGACTCTGAATTGGTAGTAAATATACAAGTTGCAATTGCCTTTTTTTTTTGCGATTGCACAACGGATATTTAAGTGACAATGAAGGCAATAATTTCCTGGCCAGTTTATAAAGAATTACTTGACAATGGCTTCTTACAGGTGGTGTCCCGCCATAGTAAATTTAGCATAATTTTTACAGTAGAATGTTATATAAGATGTCTCCCTAATTGGGGGCGATGATTTTCTCAGTAAACATAGAAGGGTTCTGGTGTTACCCAATCATCTTCATCTGCAGGGAGGTTGCTCAATATCATTGGTCGATGGTAATCATCTTTATGGATAAAACGACGGACCCTCTGTGGGAGAGTCATTCTTTGAGTCCTGTGTGGAGGAGTATTGATGATATAATCCGTGGTATTTTCAACTTGTAGAGGATGTTCTCTATCTGGCATGTAGAGTTCTTGCATTGCATAGAGTTGTTTCTTTTTCAGGGTGTCAAGGCGTACATTTAGGCAGTAATATCTTGTTGTACATGTAAATCGGCCATTTTAACTCTGTCTCTCCTCCTGGTGACCGTAATGAAGCTAAGAGCTCTATTCTGGACCCGTTGTAACCATAGCATGTTGGTCTTTGTTGTTAATGTCATTGGGACACATGGGTATTCGAGTATAGGTCTTATTATAATTTTATACAGATGTTTTTTGACATGTTGAGGGGCTTGATTAAATCTAAAGAGACTGTTAAGACCGGCTTTGGCTATGTTGATCTTTTTAGTTACATGAAATGTTGAGTGGAGCAGCCTGTCTATTTCATATCCCAAGATCTTGTTAGGGTTTCTAATGGCTACAGGTGAACCTCTGATGGAGATACCCCCTTTATCTTCGATGGTTGATGCAAAACATCCTATCGTGCTAACAAGGACTTTGTCAGGATTAGTCGTAATTCTCCATTTCTTTTCCCAATTAGATGTTCGACGAAGTTCAATATTCATTTTTTCTATGACTCTCATACTTGTATTTTCCTGTTACCGGAGTTGATGAGACGACATGGATAACATCATCTGCAAATTGCGTTATAATTGTATCATTAAACTCTGGTTGAGGAAGATCATTCACATAAATGTTGAAGAGAATTGGACGAAGACAAGAACCTTGTGGGACACCAGCTGTTGGTATAAAAGGCTCTGTCGACCTGCCGTGAAAGGTGGGAATGATTTTTCTTTGAGTTAAGAAATTATATATTAATCTGAGGAAAGTCCAGTTATGGTCTGGTAGGTCAATGAGTTTGTAAATAAGACCATCATGCCATAAACTATCAAAAGCTTTATGAACATCTCTGGTGGCAATTAGGGCAAGATTGTCCTGATGTTTTAGACTTGCTACAGTATCGAAAATATTTATTGCATGATTGGTACCTCTATGTGTTCTAAAGCCAAATTGTTTTTCAGTAAATAGGTGATTAAACTCCGTATAGTAGTTCAGTCTGTTGGAAATGATCTTCTCAAGAACTTTCCCAGTGACTTCAAGTTAAGATATAGGTCTATAGTTCCCTGGTTGATGGATATCTTTATTGGGCTTAGCAAGAAAGATCATCCTAGCAGTCTTAAAGACCACTGGAAAATGTCCTGAGGTCAAGATGGCATTAAAGATATTAACCAAAGACTGTTTACAATTTCTGGGTAGGAACTTTATTTGTTTCATTGTTATTCCAGAGAGACCAGGGGCTCTATTTCGCATTCTTCCAATAACCTGACTCATCTCGAGTAATGTAATAGGTCTAGTAAGGGTGGGCGTCTTCAAGAGTTGAAGTATCGATGGAAGGTAGTGGTTGTAGATCATCTAAGTTCTCATCTCTCCATTCATTTACCAACTGATAGTGATTATTGTTAAATCGACGACTGTTATTGTGGGAGAGAATTTTCTCCCATACATCACCCATCAAATTAGCCTGGTCCTGTGGATCGTCAAGTTTAATTTCAACATCTTCATCATCCTCATCAGTGAAGGTATGAATTAGGTAGTTAGGAGCCTTGTGCTTTGCCCCTAACAGTTGTCGGATCTTACTCCAAAATTTTGCTGGCTCACGTTTATACTGATTATCTTGGAGAACTAGCAATTTCCATAAGTCACGTTTGTGATGACTAATCATGTTTATTAATTCTTGCCTCAATCTGTGCAATGTAGCTACTGGTGGTTGTCGCGTTTGAAGATGCCTTCGACATTCTGCTTGATAATTTCTTAAAGCGTCTCTAATTTCCCTGTTGATAGTTCTTTGTGGAGGGTAATTGGCAAGTTGCATTAGTAGCTTCAATTATTCGATTATGAAGGGACCTGATCGCATCATCAATTGCAGTGGAAGGTAGATTTTCCAACGACACAATTTCATCTTCACCCAGAAATGCCCTGAAGGGATCAAATCCTAGGGTGTTAAGATTGGGTTTAGGAGGTACAGGTATTCTAAATGGAGAAGTTTGTAGTTGTATTATAACAGGGATATGGTCAGATCCTACGTTTCCACCAGGAGATATACGACAGTGGAAGATGTCACAGTCTCTGTTTGTCAGTACTATATCTGGTGTCCCTGGATGAGGTCCAATATACGATTTAAAGAATGGGCCTTGAAATGACAAGTTTCTGGCTGTCATGATATTAAATAGTTGTTTTCCTTTTAAGTCACCCAGTGGAATACCAGCTCCACAGTTAAAGAGGGCAGGGTGATGAGCATTAAAATCTCCCGCTAGAATTGTTGGAATATTTCTGCTTAATATCCTATGTAGAGGAATTGACTCTATATATTGTTGTCTCGGGGGAAAATATCCAGATGCTATCACTAGTTGTCCATGAGACGTTGTCATTTCTATTGCAAGAATGTTATCATCAACATGAATATTTTTAAATGTATAGCCTAATTTAACTAAGATGGCTACACCACTATAGGGTCCTCTCGATTTCTCCACAGTAGAGTAACCACGTAATTTAATATGTTGATCAACTCTCGCAGCTGTCTCATTCAAGAGTATAAAATCGGGATTGTAATTATGTAGTTCAGCCTCAAGGAGGTAACGGTTAAAGAAATGTTGAATATTAATTTGGAAAATTGTAATCCCCATTATTTCTTGCTCTTCGGACGAGTACTGCGGTCTGAACGCCTGCAAGTAATGTCTTTTTTGGTATACTCACTGTCCCTGCTGGACTCGTCATGGGGAGGAGGGAAGTTCTGAGTAGTTGCTTATGTATTGAAAGTGTCACCATCTTCACTAGAGTTGGTAATATTAACAGAATCATTAGTCATTCGAGTCATCATCAGAAAACTGAGGTGTGATATTCCCAGTTTCAGGAAGCAGAGGCTCATGAGAATTAATGGGAGACTGTGGAGGCTCCAAGGGGAAATTTGGTAGGCCAGGTGAATTACCTTGGGAAAGTTCCTGTTCATCAGGATCAGCTGCAATAGCGGAAGAGTAAGCACCAATCTCTGGTTCATCGTTAGGGTCAGGTATTGACTCATGGGGTTGAGGGGAGTTGACAACTTGGTTATGCGAGGTGGGTGATCCCTGGACCAGGGATGAATTAGACTTATTTGTAGAAGTAGAGTAGGGAACATACTTCTTGTTATGAGAAGGCTGGGCCATTATCTGGGATAGTAATGGGAGTGATCCCTTTAGCCATTAACAAATCATTTAAAACCTTTGAGCAGAGTTGAATGTCCCCACCTGCAATGTCTTTGGCCATCATAGACATTAGTTGCGCTCTCGTCATATCCCCGGCTGAGGACCCCTGAGACATGGGAGGTGAGGCTGAACCTTGTTGTTGCGTTTGTGTATGTTGTAGGTGAGGGTTAGATTGGGGCACTCCAAGAGGGGCAGAATTCCAAACATTGGAACCATTAGTAGAGACCTGAGGAGTCCCACTAGATCCAGGCAAAGCTGGGAAGGAAGTTTGGGACATTGTTGGAGGTGCCTGGGGGGTGGTCTTCTTAGAAGTGGACAGTTTCTTAGCTTCTAGAATTTTCTGCATTTCCTTTTTCCTCTCGGGACAGATAGCAGAAACAGCATGATGTTTACCATAGCAGAGCACACACTTGGGTTTAGTTTTATCACAAGTTTTGAAAGAATGTTGCCCAGAGCATATGCTGCAAATCAGTGCTTGGTTACTGCATTTGTTGGTGGTATGCCCAAATGCCTAACATTTGTAACATTGTGTCACACTGACAAACCGCTCAAGAGAGATTTGGTCAGGTGTACATCTTGTCCCAAAACATTTGAAGCCATTTTAGCGCACTAGTTTGGCTTCTTCAGGTGTCTCAAGTATTAATTTTAATGTTTCCTGTTTGTTGCCAGGTTTAGAAAATTTATGTGCTTGGACAGCATGAAATTCTGAATTCTCTGCATTAAAGTCAGCAAGAAGTTCATTCACTGTGCTATTTCTCATGATGCTGTTAATTCTGGCAACAAACACCGTTCGTTGCGCTTGATAGCTTTCAGGTGCAATTGGGTGGATACCCAAAGTCTTCAATTTGTCCAGGACGTCCTGCTTAAGTAGTTGAAGTAACTCTTCTTCAGAAGAGAGGAGAAGTACTACCTCAGCGAGAGTTGTAAAAACATCCACTGGAGCAAATGCATGCTAGAATTTCTTTCCCTGACTTTTGGTTGCCATCAACCCGTAATCTTACCCTTATTCGCGCCATGATGTCCAGGAAGGTACATCAGGCACGTAAGTTACTTGAACAAAAAGGTCTTTCCTTAGTGTTAGTCTAACATCCTATTTCAGCTGACTTATGAAGGTCAGCCCCTAAGATAGCCTACCCTCGAGTGGTGAGGGGGAAAGGGCCCAAGGCAAAGATCGGCCGGATTTTAAAAAACCACACGGGCTACCGGATGGTCAAAATGCCTTGTGTTAACTCGCCAAAGCGAAGTTGCCGAAAAAGAAGTTAGGAAAGTCAGAAGGATAGCAATGTATGTAGTGTGTTAGTGTGTGGGCCAGTGTAGTTGTTTAGGTGAGGGGAGGAAGGGGAAGGATGGGGAAGAGAGGGGTGAACAAGCAAGTCACCGCCTTACCCTCTTGATGGGATGGGGCTCGAAGTGACTGCAAGCAAGTTTTCTCTTACCTCTGGTCAAGAACAACTCAGGATAACCCAAGAAAAATCTGGAGTAACAGTGTTCAGAGTTGCTCTGCTCGAGAATTACTCAGGATAACTGAAGAGCAGGAACGACGACGTCTTCGCTCCACGGCGGCTGGGCGGCTTCTCGTCTGTCTCCACTCGAGCGTCCGGATATACAGGCGTGACGAGCATCAGTTTCCAAGAAGCGGTGGTCACAGAGCAGCTTCCTGGACCACCTGCAGTTTTAACTCACCAGGACTTATCCTCGCCAGTGTCTTCTCTCTTACACGTTATTCAACTTCACTTTTACTCCACGTCCTCTTATTTCAAGTCACTTTGAAGCAGGACAATAACTTGAGTTCTGCTAACAGTTTGTTACACTTTATCGGGTATTGTAACGTCAGAATTTATATAAAAAAAAAAAACTTCACCAACAAGACAACACTGGAGATGGCGACGAGTCGGTCTTACACAGAAATTTGGATTGACTTGGCCTGGCGCAGGTCCCGGTCCCCTTTCATTTTTTGAAAGATATTGGAAGTGAAATACTGCTTTCTATGCTACAATATCCGAGGGTCGCACCTGACCAGCTTCAAGCTTTCCACGCTCAATATTACAAAACTTCTGGAGAATGATACACTTGTATTAGTCTCTCATTCTTCACTTTGTCAGTTTTCAAACCCATTTTCATCGGTACAACTTCTGAGTAACTTCAGTCTTAACTTTCTTGTTTATTTTAGGTCACTGGTCTCTCTGAATGGTCTGAACTAGACTGAAACCGTACGTGTTCTTATTTACGATTAACGAAATAATTTGGATACTAGCTACCTTATGAGGATTTGTGAATGCCTCTTCAGATTCCTTTAGAAATTTTTAACACTAATGTTTAGCTGTGTTATCAATTCATGCCGCACTCTGCACTATTCCACTGGCTTGCAATGAGAAAAGAGATTTGGAAGATTCTGCAATACGGGGATACCTTCCTGGGATTCCAATCGCTTGCAATGAGGCACAAGAGACTGGGATAATGCAATACGGGGATACCTTCCTGGGATTCCAATCGCTTGCAATGAGGCACAAGAGACTGGGATAATGCAATACGGGGATACCTTCCTGGGATTCCAATCGCTTGCAATGAGGCACAAGAGACTGGGATAATGCAATACGGGGATACCTTCCTGGGATTCCAATCGCTTGCAATGAGGCACAAGAGACTGGGATAATACAATACGGGGATACCTTCCTGGGATTCCAATCGCTTGCAATGAGGCACAAGAGACTGGGATAATGCAATACGGGGATACCTTCCTGGGATTCCAATCGCTTGCAATGAGGCACAAGAGTCTGGGATAATGCAATACGGGGATACCTTCCTGGGATTCCAGTCGCTTGCAATGAGGCACAAGAGACTGAGATAATGCAATACGGGGATACCTTCCTGGGATTCCAATCGCTTGCAATGAGGCACAAGGGGATACCTTCCTGGGATTCCAATCGCTTGCAATGAGGCACAAGAGACTGGGATAATGCAATACGGGGATACCTTCCTGGGATTCCTGTAGATTTTATCCACCGATTTATTTTTATTCTTTATCTATTCTTTGTATTAAGTAAAAAAAATCACTAGTAATGACAAAGGGAAAAAACCGTTCTGGTAGAGGAAAATATAGCAGCAATAAAGAGGAAGAAGAGCAGCATTAATAAAGATATGAACAGCCGTAATAAAAATATGAATAATAAAATATGAGCAGCAATAAAAATATAAAGAACGGAAATAAAAACAGCAATAAAAAAAGAACAGCAATAATAAAAATTAGCAATAATATAAAGAACAGCAATAAAAATTATCAATAATAATAATAATCATTAATAATAAAGGAGTGAAGATAATTAAAAATAAGAACGGCATTAACAGAACGAACAGCAGTAATAAAGAAAAACTGTAATTATGATGAAAAGCAATAATAAAGGAACAAAGAAAATATATCAATAATAAAGAAGAAGTATAACAATAATAGAGAAAGAGCAATAAAGATGAAAAACAGCAATAATAAAGAGGTACAATAATAATAAAGAAGCACAACAATAATAAAGCAGTATAATAATAAAGAAGTACAACAATGATAAAGAAGTACAGCAATAAAGTACAACAATAAAGAAGCACAACAATAATAAAGAAGTAGAACAATAATAAAGAGGTACAGCAGTAATAAAGAGGTACAGCAGTAATAAAGTACAGCAGTAATAAAGAAGTACAGCAGTAATAAAGAGGTACAGCAGTAATAAAGAAGTACATCAGTAACAAAGTGGTACAGCAGTAATAAAGAGGTACAGCAGTAATAAAGAAGTACAGCAGTAATAAAGAGGCACAGCAGTAATAAAGAAGTACAGCAGTAACAAAGTGGTACAGCAGTAACAAAGTGGTACAGCAGTAATAAAGAAGTACAGCAGTAATAAAGAGGCACAGCAGTAATAAAGAAGTACAGCAGTAACAAAGTGGTACAGCAGTAATAAAGAGGTACAGCAGTAATAAAGAGGGACAGCAGTAATAAAGAGGTACAGCAGTAATAAAGAGGTACAGCAGTAATAAAGAAGTACAGCAGTAACAAAGTGGTACCGCAGTAATAAAGAGGTACAGCAGTAATAAAGAGTACAGCAGTAATAAAGAGGTACAGCAGTAATAAAGAGGTACAGCAGTAATAAAAAAGTACAGCAGTAATAAAGAAGTTCAACAATAATAAAGAAGTACAGCAGTAATAAAGAAGTACAACAATAATAAAGAGGTACAGCAGTAATAGAGTTACAGCAGTAATAAAGAGGTACAGCAGTAATAAAGAAGTACAGCAGTAATAAAGAAGTACAGCAGTAATAAAGAAGTACAGCAGTAACAAAGTGGTACAGCAGTAATAAAGAGGTACAGCAGTAATAAAGAGGTACAGCAGTAATAAAGAGGTACAGCAGTAATAAAGAGGTACAGCAGTAATAAAGAAGTACAGCAGTAACAAAGTGGTACAGCAGTAATAAAGAGGTACAGCAGTAATAAAGAGGTACAGCAGTAATAAAGAGGTACAGCAGTAATAAAGAAGTACAACAGTAATAAAGAAGTACAGCAGTAACAAAGTGGTACAGCAGTAATAAAGAGGTACAGCAGTAATAAAGAGGTACAGCAGTAATAAAGAGGTACAGCAGTAATAAAGAGGTACAGCAGTAATAAAGAGGTACAGCAGTAATAAAAAAGTTCAACAATAATAAAGAAGTACAGCAGTAATAAAGAGGTACAGCAGTAATAAAGAGGTACAGCAGTAATAAAGAAGTACAACAATAATAAAGAGGTACAGCAGTAATAAAGAGGTACAACAATAATAAAGAGGTACAGCAGTAATAAAGAAGTACAGCAGTAATAAAGAAGTACAACAATAATAAAGAGGTACAGCAGTAATAAAGAAGTACAACAATAATAAAGAGGTACAGCAGTAATAAAGAAGTACAACAATAATAAAGAAGTACAGCAGTAATAAAGAAGTACAACAATAATAAAGAAGTACAGCAGTAATAAAGAGGTACAGCAGTAATAAAGAGGTACAGCAGTAATAAAGAGGTACAGCAGTAATAAAAAAGTTCAACAATAATAAAGAAGTACAGCAGTAATAAAGAGGTACAGCAGTAATAAAGAGGTACAGCAGTAATAAAGAGGTACAGCAGTAATAAAGAGGTACAACAGTAATAAAGAGGTACAACAATAATAAAGAGGTACAGCAGTAATAAAGAAGTACAGCAGTAATAAAGTACAATAATAAAGAGGTACAGCAGTAATAAAGAGGTACAGCAGTAATAAAGAGGTACAGCAATAATAAAGAGGTACAGCAGTAATAAAGAGGTACAACAATAATAAAGAGGTACAGCAGTAATAAAGAAGTACAGCAGTAATAAAGAGGCACAGCAGTAATAAAGAAGTACAGCAGTAACAAAGTGGTACAGCAGTAATAAAGAGGTACAGCAGTAATAAAGAAGTACAGCAGTAATAAAGAGGCACAGCAGTAATAAAGAAGTACAGCAGTAACAAAGTGGTACAGCAGTATAAAGAGGTACAGCAGTAATAAAGAGGTACAGCAGTAATAAAGAGGTACAGCAGTAATAAAGAAGTACAGCAGTAACAAAGTGGTACCGCAGTAATAAAGAGGTACTGCAGTAATAAAGAGTACAGCAGTAATAAAGAGGTACAGCAGTAATAAAGAGGTACAGCAGTAATAAAGAAGTACAACAATAATAAAGAGGTACAGCAGTAATAAAGAGGTACAACAATAATAAAGAGGTACAGCAGTAATAAAGAAGTACAACAATAATAAAGAAGTACAGCAGTAATAAAGAAGTACAACAATAATAAAGAGGTACAGCAGTAATAAAGAGGTACAGCAGTAATAAAGAAGCACGGCACTAATAAAGAGGTACAGCAGTAATAAAGAGGTACAACAGTAATAAAGAGGTACAACAATAATAAAGAGGTACAGCAGTAATAAAGAAGTACAGCAGTAATAAAGTACAATAATAAAGAGGTACAGCAGTAATAAAGAGGTACAGCAGTAATAAAGAGGTACAGCAATAATAAAGAGGTACAGCAGTAATAAAGAGGTACAACAATAATAAAGAGGTACAGCAGTAATAAAGAGGTACAGCAGTAATAAAGAGGTACAGCAGTAATAAAGAGGTACAGCAGTAATAAAGAGGTACAGCAGTAATAAAGAGGTACAGCAGTAATAAAGAAGTACAGCAGTAATAAAGAAGTACAACAATAATAAAGAGGTACAGCAGTAATAAAGAAGTACAACAATAATAAAGAGGTCCAGCAGTAATAAAGAAGTACAATAATAATAAAGAGTTGTGCAAGAATGGTACATAATACCGACAAGATAAAAATTAAGACATGTGCAACATCTGGGTATCTTTATTGTAGACGTTTCGCCATCCAGTGGCATTATCAATACAAATTCCAGGACATAACTTGAAGACAGTAGAACTATGTACAGAAGATGAGGTAATCAGTCCCTCAACCTATAAGTAGGTGCGAAGAGCACCATAGTCGTGGAGATTCTGAAGCAGAAGAAAGGAGCCTGGCGCTTATATAGTAACGTCAGGTGTAGCAGACGAGGGCATATTCACTGGTAGGCGGGATTCCCCAGTGGAAGTAGGTCCTTCGAAAAGAGATGGGTTAGTTGTAGTAGTAGTTGTCGTAGTCGTGAAGGTTATGTACATGTCCTCAGAATTAAGATTCCATGATGTTGCAGTGTCTGACAAGTTGTGTTCGAATGGTACATAATACCGACAAGATGAGATTAAGACACATGTGCAACATCTGGGTATCTTTATTGAAGACGTTTCGCCATCCAGTGGCTTTATCAATACAAATTCTAGGACATAACTTGAAGACAGTAGAACTATGTACAGAAGATGAGGTAATCAGTCCCTCAACCTAGGAGTAGGTGCGAAGAGCACCGTAGTCGTGGAGATTCTGGAGGTACAGCAGTAATAAAGAGGTACAGCAGTAATAAAGAGGTACAGCAGTAATAAAGAGGTGCAGCAGTAATAAAGAGCAACAGCAGTAATAAAGAGGTACAGCAGTAATAAAGAGGTACAACAGTAATAAAGAGGTACAGCAGTAATAAAGAGGTACAGCAGTAATAAAGAAGTACAGCAGTAATAAAGAGGTACAGCAGTAATAAAGAGATACAGCAGTAATAAAGAGGTACAGCAGTAATAAAGAGGTACAGCAGTAATAAAGAGGTACAGCAGTAATAAAGAAGTACAGCACTAATAAAGAAGTACAACAATAATAAAGAGGTACAGCAGTAATAAAGAGGTACAGCAGTAATAAAGAAGTACGGCACTAATAAAGAAGTACAACAATAATAAAGAGGTACAGCAGTAATAAAGAAGTACGGCACTAATAAAGAAGTACAACAGTAATAAAGAGGTACAGCAGTAATAAAGAAGTACAACAATAATAAAGAGGTACAGCAGTAATAAAGAGGTACAGCACTAATAAAGAAGTACAGCACTAATAAAGAAGCACAGCACTAATAAAGAAGTACAATAATAAAGAGGTACAGCAGTAATAAAGTACAACAATAATAAAGAGGTACAGCAGTAATAAAGAGGTACAACAATAATAAAGAGGTACAGCAGTAATAAAGAAGTACAGCACTAATAAAGAAGTAGAGCACTAATAAAGAAGTACAGCACTAATAAAGTACAATAATAAAGAGGTACAGCAGTAATAAAGTACAACAATAATAAAGAGGTACAGCAGTAATAAAGACGTACAACAATAATAGAGGTACAGCAGTAATAAAGAAGTACAACAATAATAAAGAGGTACAGCAGTAATAAAGAGGTACAGCAGTAATAAAGAAGTACAGCAATAATAAAGAGGTACAGCAGTAGTAAAGAGGTACAGCAGTAATAAAGAGGTACAACAGTAATAAAGAGGTACAGCAGAAATAAAGAGGTACAGCAGTAATAAAGAGGTACAGCAGTAATAAAGAAGTACAACAATTATAGAGGTACAGCAGTAATAAAGAGGTACAACAGTAATAAAGAAGTACAATAAAGAGGTACAGCAGTAATAAAGAAGTACAACAATAATAAAGAGGTACAGCAATAATAAAGAGGTACAGCAGTAATAAAGAGGTACAGCAGTAATAAAGAAGTACAACAATAATAAAGAGGTACAGCAGTAATAAAGAAGTACAGCAGTAATAAAGAAGTACAACAATAATAAAGACGTACAGCAGTAATAAAGAAGTACAACAATAATAAAGAGGTACAGCAGTAATAAAGAAGTACATCAATAATAGAGGTACAGCAGTAATAAAGATATACAATAATAAAGAGGTACAGCAGTAATAAAGAAGTACAACAGTAATAAAGAGGTACAGCACTAATAAAGATGTACAGCAGTAATAAAGAGGTACAACAATAATAAAGAGGTACAGCAGTAATAAAGAAGTACATCAATAATAGAGGTACAGCAGTAATAAAGAAATACAACAATAATAAAGAGGTACAGCAGTAAAAAAGAGGTACAGCAGTAATAAAGAGGTACAGCAGTAATAAAGAAATACAACAATAATAAAGAGGTACAGCAGTAAAAAAGAGGTACAGCAGTAATAAAGAGGTACAGCAGTAATAAAGAAGTACAACAATAATAAAGAGGTACAGCAATAAAAAAGAGGTACAGCAGTAATAAAGAAGTACAACAATAATAAAGAGGTACAGCAGTAATAAAGAAGTACAGCAGTAATAAAGAGGTACAGCAGCAATAAAGAAGTACAATAAAGAGGTACAGCAGTAATAAAGTACATCAATAATAAAGAGGTACAGCAGTAATAAAGAAGTACAGCAGTAATAAAGAGGTACAGCAGCAATAAAGAAGTACAATAAAGAGGTACAGCAGTAATAAAGAAGTACATCAATATTAAAGAGGTACAGCAGTAATAAAGTACAATAATAAAGAGGTACAACAGTAATAAGGAGGTACAGCAGTAATAAAGAAGTACAACAATAATAAAGAGGTACAGCAGCAATAAAGAAGTACAGCAGTAATAAAGAAGTACAACAATAATAAAGAGGTACAGCAGTAATAAAGAAGTACAGCAGTAACAAAGAAGTACAGCAGTAATAAAGAAGTACAACAATAATAAAGAGGTACAGCAGTAATAAAGAAGTACAACAGTAATAAAGAAGTACAATAATAAAGAGGTACAGCAATAATAAAGAGGTACAGCAGTAATAAAGAGGTACAGCAGTAATAAAGAGGTACAGCAGTAATAAAGAGGTACAGCAGTAATAAAGAAGTACAACAATAATAAAGAGGTACAGCAGTAATAAAGAAGTACAGCAGTAATAAAGAAGTACAGCAGTAATAAAGAAGTACAACAATAATAAAGAGGTACAGCAGTAATAAAGAGGAACAGCAGTAATAAAGAGGTACAGCAGTAATAAAGAAGTACAACAATAATAAAGAGGTACAGCAGTAATAAAGAAGTACAGCAGTAATAAAGAAGTACAGCAGTAATAAAGAATTACAACAATAATAAAGAGGTACAGCAGTAATAAAGAGGTACAGCAGTAATAAAGAAGTACAACAATAATAAAGAGGTACAGCAGTAATAAAGAGGTACAGCAGTAATAAAGAAGTACAACAATAATAAAGAGGTACAGCAGTAATAAAGAAGTACAACAGTAATAAGGAGGTACAGCAGTAATAAAGAAGTACAACAATAATAAAGAGGTACAGCAGTAATAAAGAAGTACAGCAGTAATAAAGAAGTACAGCAGTAATAAAGAAGTACAACAATAATAAAGAGGTACAGCCGTAATAAAGAAGTACAACAGTAATAAAGAAGTACAATAATAAAGAGGTACAGCAATAATAAAGAGGTACAGCAGTAATAAAGAGGTACAGCAGTAATAAAGAGGTACAGCAGTAATAAAGAGGTACAGTAGTAATAAAGAGGTACAGCAGTAATAAAGAAGTACAACAATAATAAAGAGGTACAGCAGTAATAAAGAAGTACAGCAGTAATAAAGAAGTACAGCAGTAATAAAGAAGTACAACAATAATAAAGAGGTACAGCAATAATAAAGAGGAACAGCAGTAATAAAGAGGTACAGCAGTAATAAAAAAGTACAACAATAATAAAGAGGTACAGCAGTAATAAAGTAGTACAGCAGTAATAAAGAAGTACAACAATAATAAAGAGGTACAGCAGTAATAAAGAGGTACAGCAGTAATAAAGAAGTACAACAATAATAAAGAGGTACAGCAGTAATAAAGAGGTACAGCAGTAATAAAGAAGTACAACAATAATAAAGAGGTACAGCAGTAATAAAGAGGTACAGCAGTAATAAAGAGGTACAGCAGTAATAAAGAAGTACACCAATAATAAAGAGGTACAGCAGTAATAAAGAAGTACAACAATAATAAAGAGGTACAGCAGTAATAAAGTACAGCAGTAATAAAGTACTATAATAAAGACGTACAGCAGTAATAAAGAAGTACAACAATAATAAAGAGGTACAGCAGTAATAAAGAAGTACAGCAGTAATAAAGAGGTACAGCAGTAATAAAGAAGTACAACAATAATAAAGAGGTACAGCAGTAATAAAGAAGTACAACAATAATAAAGAGGTACAGCAGTAATAAAGAAGTACAACAATAATAAGTACAGCAGTATTAAAGAATTACAACAATAATAAAGAGGTACAGCAGTAATAAAGAGGTACAATAATAAAGAGGTACAATAATAAAGAGGTACAACAATAATAAAGACGTACAGCAGTAATAAAGAGGTACAGCAGTAATAAAGAAGTACAACAATAATAAAGAAGTACAACAATAATAAAGAGTTACAGCAGTAATAAAGAAGTACAACAATAATAAAGAAGTACAACAATAATAAAGAGGTACAGCAGTAATAAAGAAGTACAACAATAATAAAGAGGTACAGCAGTAATAAAGAAGTACAACAATAATAAAGAGGTACAGCAGTAATAAAGAAGTACAACAATAATAAAGAGGTACAGCAGTAATAAAGAAGTACAACAATAATAAAGAGGTACAGCAGTAATAAAGAAGTATAACAATAATAAAGAGGTACAGCAGTAATAAAGAAGTACAACAATAATAAGGAAGTACAGCAGTAATAAAGAAGTACAACAATAATAAAGAGGTACAGCAGTAATAAAGAGGAACAGCAGTAATAAAGAGGTACAGCAGTAATAAAGAGGTACAGCAGTAATAAAGAGGCACAGCAGTAATAAAGATGTACAGCAGTAATAAAGAAGTACAACAATAATAAAGAAGTACAGCAGTAATAAAGAAGTACAGCAGTAATAAAGAGGTACAGCAGTAATAAAGAAGTACAATAATAAAGAGGTACAGCAGTAATAAAGAAGTACAACAATAATAAAGAGGTACGGCAGCAATAAAGTACAGCAGTAATAAAGAAGTACAGCAGTAATAAAGAGATACAGCAGTAATAAAGAGGAACAACAATAATAAAGAGGTACAGCAGTAATAAAGAAGTGCAGCAGTAATAAAGAGGTACTGCTGTAATAAAGAAGTACAGCAGTAATAAAGAGGTACAACAATAATAGAGGTACAGCAGTAATAAAGAGGTACAGCAGTAATAAAGAGGTACAACAGTAATAAAGAGGTACAGCAGTAATAAAGAGGTACAACAGTAATAAAGAGGTACAGCAGTAATAAAGAGGTACAACAATAATAAAGAGGTACAGCAGTAATAAAGAGGTACAGCAGTAATAAAGAGGTACAACAATAATAAAGAGGTACAGCAGTAATAAAGAGGTACAGCAGTAATAAAGAGGTACAGCAGTAATTAAGAGGTACAGCAGTAATTAAGAGGTACAGCAGTAATTAAGAGGTACAGCAGTAATTAAGAGGTACAACAGTAATAAGGAGGTACAGCAGTAATAAAGAAGTACAGCAGTAATTAAGAGGTACAGCAGTAATAAAGAGGTACAACAATAATAAAGAGGTACAGCAGTAATAAAGAGGTACAGCAATAATAAACAATGCACTTTCCTTCTCACAGTCAAGAACAAACTTCTCGCATGTTACTTTTCAAAGTCTCCAGAGAGATTGAGATGATAGTTGTCAGGACGAGAATGACATGAAACCTTCAGCAGGCTGGTGGTGACTGTGGTGAACTATGGTGAAATGATGATGATGTGGTGGTGTGGGCAGTTACTACCAGACGCACCTTGTCAGGCCAGTAGCCCACTTCTTAACCTGGCAGGAGGCTGCTTAGGCCTACGCATCAAGTCAATAATAACTGACTATATTTATCCCAGAACCAGTAAAATAAAGGAACTCTCACTGAACACTCCAGTAATGGCACTTTTTCAATTAAACTGTTGCTATTCGGTGTAGTTTTTACATCAAATATTTTTCCATCCTAGACATAGAAAGGAGCGAGAACTCAGCTCGAGTAGCTCGATCGCTGGGGCACTCAGCTCACACACTGAGGTTCAGGGATCGATCCCCCAGTACGGTTGGAAAACATCAGTTCCTGTTTCCTGAAGACACCTGCTGTCCCTATTCACCTATCAATAAAATAGGTGCCTGGGTGTTAGTCGACTGGTGTGAGTCGCATCCTGGGGATGAAACTGACCTACTTTGCCCGAAATGCTCTGTATAACAAGCGGCTTTATATATAGTAGTATGTCATGTCATCTAGGCCTGTATACTTGTACATGTACTTGTACAAATATTATTATTATTATTATTATTATTATTATTATTATTATTATATTGTAAACATTCCTAAGCCACTCTACGGTACACATACCGGAAGGAGCTACGACTGCTTGACTAGTCTGTAGAGTTTCACAAGGATGTGTGTGGGGATGCGGGAAGGCTGACGAGGTGAAATCATGTGTGACTGAACCTGCTTGCCCACGAACGTGGATCAGAGGCAGTATAGTTCTAGTGAGTGAGTCAAGAGGCCATGCTTAAACTATAGAGTTCAGAGGTTTATCTTGCTCTCCAGAGTTTCCTCTGAGAACCTTCAAATTCTTGTATGCTTTGTACAGTAAATTTGAAATAAATATTTGTATTTGTAAATTTAAAACCAGCGGGATTTAGCAGCATTGAAGACTGTCGACACATCTCCCAGAGTTAACTAAGTGTCGAAACTCTGACGTGTGCGTGCTTGTGTGCGCGCGTGCAGGATGGGGGAAGAGGGGGGGATGGGTGTTATTGTATGGGACATTAATCATAAATAATAATCAATAATAATAAATAATAATATTTGTACATGATACAGTTTATACAGACCTAGTTGACATCGGACCTCTTGGGTTAGGTGTTTCAACCACAACGTTATTACCTTCACAAAGCTATCAACTGAAACAGTAAGCACAGACCCGTGTTGTACTCCAGAGCAACCTGAGCACCAGTGACAGCTACAGCTGACCCATAACTGGTTATAGGGATGTCAACGCCAGTAAGGTGACATCACTGGCAAGAAACTGAAAAATAGTTATGGTGATACCAACAAGATGTGGAAAAAAAGACACTTATGTACAGTTCAGGACATTTATTTGAGGAAACGTTTCGCCACTAGTGGCGAAACGTTTCCCGTAATCTATGTCCTGAACTGTACACAAGTTTTTTTCACAGGTCATTCAACATTCGAGTGACAGGAGGCCTTCAGCAAGAATAATAAATGAATTTAATTTGTATAATCCTAAACCAATATTCAAATTAAAATGAAAATGAGTTGTTTTTACGAAGCTTGATTCAATTATATTTCAACCATAGACCCGCTTAATACAACTTCCTCGGCCTTTTGAAAATCAACTGGATAGTTAAAATCTCACGCATGAATAAACTCAGCATTAGACTTGTTTCTATGTATTTACGTGAGGTAAAAACAACGTTTATACTGTACATCGCTCCAACATTTTAATACGGTTTACGTAAAAACTGACTAGACAACATTTTCCTAACCCGATAAATAAATACGTACCCGTGTTTATTGAGATTATAATATTTATAGTGTAATAGTATGTATACTGGGCGGTAAAAGTTGGGTAGAATTACGTACATGGTTCCAGCACGTTATAATTTGCTGATGTACGTGATAGTGGTGTTTGTTGAGGTGGTGTTTATGGAGGTAGTGGATGATTTTGGAAGTGGAAGGGAGGGAGGGTAGGGAGAGGCGATGGGTGGGATTTACCTCACACGTATCCACACACAGTACGGCTCGACCTACACAGAACAGCACTCCCCCACACACAGTAGGGCTTCCCCACACGCACAGTACGGCTCCCCACTCACACAGTACGGCCCCCACACAGTACGGCTTCCCCCCCTCCCACACACACACAGTATGGCTCCCTTCCTTCCACACACAGTACGGTTTCCTTCTCCAAATACAATACGGCTCCCCCCTCCACACAAATAGTATGGCTCCCTTCCCCCACACACAGTACGGCTCCTCCACGCGCAGTACGGCTTCCCCCCCACACACACAGTACGGCTCGACCCACATATAACAGCCCCCCACACACAGAGTACGTCTCCCCCCACACAGTACGGCTCCCCACACACACAGTACGGCTCCCCAATACACACAGTACGGCTTCCCCCACGCACACAGTACGGCTCCCCCACACACACAGTATGGCTCCCCCACACACACAGTACGGCTCCCCCACACACAGTACGGCTCCCCCCACACACACAGTACGGCTTTCCCCTCTCACAGTACGGCTTCCCCCTCACACACAGTAAGGCTCTCCCCTCCACACAAACAGTATGGCTCCCTCCTCCCACACACAGTACGGCTCCTCCACGCACAGTACGGCTCCCCCCACACTGCACGGCTCCCCTCCCCACACACAGTACGGCTCCCCCACACTGTACGGCTCCCCTCCCCACACACAGTACGGCTCCCCACACAGTACGGCTCCCACACACACAGTACAGCTCCCACACACACAGTACGGCTCCCACACACACACAGTACGGCTCCCACACACACACAGTACGGCTCCCACACACACAGCACGGCTCCCACACACACACAGTACGGCTCCCACACACACACAGTACGGCTCCCACACACACAGTACGGCTACCACACACACAGTACGGCTCCCACACACACAGCACGGCTCCCACACACACACACAGTACAGCTCCCACACACACAGTACGGCTCCCACACACAGTACGGCTCCCACACACACAGTACGGCTACCACACACACAGTACGGCTCCCACACACACACAGTACGGCTCCCACACACAGTACGGCTCCCACACACACAGTACGGCTCCCACACACACAGTACGGCTCCCACACACAGTACGGCTCCCACACACACAGTACGGCTCCCACATACACAGTATGGCTCCCACACACACAGTACGGCTCCCACACACACAGTACGGCTCCCACACACACAGTATGTCTCCCACACACACACAGTATGGCTCCCACACACACACAGTACGGCTCCCACACACACACAGTACGGCTCCCACACACACAGTACGGCTCCCACACACATTACAAGCACACCAAACATGTGTTAGATAATTCAGTAGTCCTGCCAAAGTACGATGTGCTGAAACTTCTCGACGCTCACCTCAACCATCAGTGACAAAGTCAAACATCGCATTTTTGGCTACAAAAGTCCCAATAATACAATATATTTGGATCCGACAGCGACTTGTTTGAGTTTGACCGCTGATTATTGACCATGTTGCCCAACGATGTGAATTATTTACAGAGACTTGTGCCTCTCTGCTGGACACTGCTTGACGCAGTGTCACAACCAGCAGCGTCATTCACAACCAGCTGTGTCATTCACAATCAGCAGTGTCATTCACAATCAGCAGCGTCATTCACAACCAGCAGTGTCATTCACAATCAGCAGTGTCATTCACAACCAGCAGTGTCATTCACAACCAGCAGTGTCATTCACAATCAGCAATGTCATTCATAACCAGCAGTGTCATTCACAACCAGCAGTGTCATTCATAATCAGCAGCGTCATTCACAACCAGCAGTGTCATTCACAATCAGCAGTGTCATTCACAATCAGCAGCGTCATTCACAACCAGCAGTGTCATTCACAACCAGCAGTGTCATTCACAACCAGCAGTGTCATTCACAACCAGCAGTGTCATTCACAACCAGCAGTGTCATTCACAATCAGCAGTGTCATTCACAACCAGCAGTGTCATTCACAATCAGCAGTGTCATTCACAATCAGCAGTGTCATTCACAACCAGCTGTGTCATTCACAACCAGCAGTGTCATTCACAACCAGCAGTGTCATTCACAACCAGCAGTGTCATTCACAACCAGCAGTGTCATTCACAACCAGCAGCGTCATTCACAACCAGCAGTGTCATTCACAATCAGCAGTGTCATTCACAACCAGCAGTGTCATTCACAACCAGCAGCGTCATTCACAACCAGCAGCGTCATTCACAACCAGCAGCGTCATTCACAACCAGCAGCGTCATTCACAACCAGCAGCGTCATTCACAACCAGCAGTGTCATTCACAACCAGCTGTGTCATTCACAACCAGCAGTGTCATTCACAACCAGCAGTGTCATTCACAACCAGCAGTGTCATTCACAACCAGCAGTGTCATTCACAACCAGCAGTGTCATTCACAACCACCAGTGTCATTCACAACCACCAGTGTCATTCACAACCACCAGTGTCATTCACAACCAGCAGTGTCATTCACAATCAGCAGTGTCATTCACAATCAGCAGTGTCATTCACAACCAGCTGTGTCATTCACAACCAGCAGTGTCATTCACAACCAGCAGTGTCATTCACAACCAGCAGCGTCATTCACAACCAGCAGTGTCATTCACAATCAGCAGTGTCATTCACAACCAGCAGTGTCATTCACAACCAGCAGTGTCATTCACAATCAGCAGTGTCATTCACAACCAGCAGCGTCATTCACAACCAGCAGCGTCATTCACAACCAGCAGCGTCATTCACAACCAGCAGTGTCATTCACAATCAGCAGTGTCATTCACAACCAGCAGTGTCATTCACAACCAGCAGTGTCATTCACAACCAGCAGCGTCATTCACAACCAGCAGCGTCATTCACAACCAGCAGTGTCATTCACAACCAGCAGCGTCATTCACAACCAGCAGCGTCATTCACAACCAGCAGCGTCATTCACAACCAGCAGTGTCATTCACAATCAGCAGTGTCATTCACAACCAGCAGCGTCATTCACAACCAGCAGCGTCATTCACAACCAGCAGCGTCATTCACAACCAGCAGCGTCATTCACAACCAGCAGTGTCATTCACAATCAGCAGTGTCATTCACAACCAGCAGTGTCATTCACAATCAGCAGTGTCATTCACAACCAGTAGTGTCATGCACAACCAGCAGTGTCAGTGTCATTCACAACCAGCTGTGTCATTCACAACCAGCAGTTAGTTAAAAACACCTAATTAGATCAGTATCCATAGAATATCTAACCACAAGCATTTCATTCTCTCTTTCCTTTATCTTCATTCTTTCACTTCCTATTTTTTCTTGCTCTAAACATCGTGTAATTTTCTATATTCACTTCAATTTCTCTATTAACACCCTCTCAAAATCCTCTACCAATGCATACAAGCTTCAGAATCTCCCAGAGGAACAGCATCATCAGCAAAGAGCAACAATGATGACTCCCACGTAGTATTAGATTCATTATCTTCTAACTCTGAAGAGTTCGACATGTTGCAGCTGGGCATCTGTACTGTTGTAATAATGTTGGTAGAATTACCCACAATATGTTAGGTACAAGGACACAAGTGCAACTAATGTAACATTTTATTGTGGCAACGTTTCTCTCTACAATTGCGTTGTCAAGCTCCTGTAGAGCGAAACGTTGCCGCAATAAAATGCCACATTAGTTGCACTTGTGTCCTTTTATCTCTACTGTTGAATGCAACGTTTTGCCTACAACAGCAGGTGAGCCACCTGTTTCCACACCTGTTGTTGGTGTGTTTGACTGAGGAAGTCTAATGTGAAGGCCAGACGTTTCAATCAATAACAATGTTAACTAAGTGTTGCACATCTGTCTTTCCCTTCAACTTTCCCTTCAACTTTCCCTTCAACTTTCCCTTCAACTTTCCCTTCAACTTTTCGGTATATTCTATTT
Organism: Cherax quadricarinatus; assembly: GCF_038502225.1. Lineage (NCBI taxonomy): Eukaryota > Metazoa > Arthropoda > Malacostraca > Decapoda > Parastacidae > Cherax > Cherax quadricarinatus. Next base: position 21,855,365 of record NC_091332.1, read on the forward strand.
TCAACATACAACTATTAAATAAATTCTCAACACCTTCCCCTCCCTGCGGGTTGTGTATAATCCCTACGGGCTTAGCGCTCCCCAATGTAAGAATAATAACAACCCCAAAACCTCAGCGACCACATTTTGTTACCTCATTAATATATTAAATAATTACAGTGACTTACTACATCTGTGTCTAAAACCAGTTATATAAGACACTCACCAGTTACACGAGACACTCACCAGTTACACAAGACACTCACCAGTTACACAAGACACTCACCAGTTACACGAGACACTCACCAGTTACACGAGACACTCACCAGTTACACGAGACACTCACCAGTTACACGAGACACTCACCAGTTACACGAGACACTCACCAGTTACACGAGACACTCACCAGTTACACGAGACACTCACCAGTTACACAAGACACTCACCAGTTACACAAGACACTCACCAGTTACACGAGACACTCACCAGTTACACAAGACACTCACCAGTTACACAAGACACTCACCAGTTACACGAGACACTCACAATTTGCACGAGACACTCACCAGTTACACGAGACACTCACCAGTTACACGAGACACTCACCAGTTACACGAGACACTCACCAGTTACACGAGACACTCACCAGTTACACGAGACACTCACCAGTTACACGAGACACTCACCAGTTACACAAGACACTCACCAGTTACACGAGACACTCACCAGTTACACGAGACACTCACCAGTTACACAAGACACTCACCAGTTACACAAGACACTCACCAGTTACACGAGACACTCACCAGTTGCACGAGACACTCACCAGTTACACGAGACACTCACCAGTTACACGAGACACTCACCAGTTACACGAGACTCTCACCAGTTACACGAGACACTCACCAGTTACACGAGACACTCACCAGTTACACGAGACACTCACCAGTTACACGAGACACTCACCAGTTACACGAGACACTCACCAGTTACACGAGACACTCACCAGTTACACGAGACACTCACCAGTTACACGAGACACTAACCAGTTACACGAGACACTAACCAGTTACACGAGACACTCACCAGTTACACGAGACACTCACCAGTTACACGAGACACTCACCAGTTACACGAGACACTCACCAGTTACACAGTTACACGAGACACTCACCAGTTACACGAGACACTCACCAGTTACACAAGACACTCACCAGTTACACAAGACACTCACCAGTTACACAAGACACTCACCAGTTACACGAGACACTCACCAGTTACACAAGACACTCACCAGTTACACAAGACACTCACCAGTTACACAAGACACTCACCAGTTACACGAGATACTCACCAGTTACACAAGACACTCACCAGTTACACAAGACACTCACCAGTTACACGAGACACTCACCAGTTACACGAGACACTCACCAGTTACACGAGACACTCACCAGTTACACAAGACACTCACCAGTTACACAAGACACTCACCAGTTACACAAAACACTCACCAGTTACACAAGACACTCACCAGTTACACGAGACACTCACCAGTTACACGAGACACTCACCAGTTACACAAGACACTCACCAGTTACACAAGACACTCACCAGTTACACAAGACACTCACCAGTTACACGAGACACTCACCAGTTACACAAGACACTCACCAGTTACACGAGACACTTACCAGTTACACAAGACACTCACCAGTTACACAAGACACTCACCAGTTACACAAGACACTCACCAGTTACACAAGACACTCACCAGTTACACAAGACACTCACCAGTTACACGAGACACTCACCAGTTACTCAACACACTCACCAGAGACACTTTCCACACATAAAAACTCTATATTAATATCCTCCTACATCTTACATATTACCTTCCTATTATCCCATTTATTATGAAAATAGGTCAGAAGTTTCTATATGATAACGTTACCTTCATGACTCTCCTGTCGGTCGGCTTCAAACTTTCAACTCTGGTGCATCTTGGAGATAAATGGTATAAAATACCGACACGATGGAAAAATAAAAACAATGGCAGTATAATGTGACCTTTTATTGTCAATAAATACAACTGTATTATAATGCAGTTGTATTTATTTTTCCACCTACTGTATTCTACATATAAGTCTCGAATTGTCAGTAAAACCAATAATTCAATTAAAAAATGTGTTTAATTTTGCTTGGTTATAATTTAATATATATTAACATGATTCTGTTGTTTTTAAGTTCTTTTTAAGTTCTTTTTTAAGTTCTTTTTTAAGTTCTTTTGATGCAAATTTATCAATTTTCCAACAGTTCAAAAAGGAGGAATTTTTGGGTACCGAGAGATAGCTGGAGGATGTGTCTTTTGATCGGCTTCAAACTTTGCAAACTCGTCTAGCTCTCTGCGTAACCCCCCTCCCCCAATCTGTTAATTAAATTAACCAGCTTGGGACACTGGTTTCCGTGCGATAATTTGATAATGTCTCTTTTGATCGGCTTCAAACTTTCGCTGTTGGAGTGTCTTCCTGTGTGGATGGTTTGAATTGGTTTTCAACTAATAGGCTTTTTTATAAAAAAAAGTTTGGTAATTTTGGGTATAAGAATACTTTATTAATCCGACTTATTGCTCATATATGATGTTGAGGGAAGGTGTACGTTATTATTAGGCTCCCTAGGATCCAGTTTTTTTTTTTTTTATTTAACATACACCTGGAAAAAAAAATCGAAAAATTAACCAGACCTCAATTCTGCTATAAATTTTCAGTTTCTTTTAAACACAGTTCCCACATGAAGGTATTTTTCATTTAAGCCTATCTTTTTTTTTTTTTTTAATCTGACTTTTTTTCGCAGTTCTGAAGGGTAGCATGTACCCTGGCCCAGCGGAATGACCTGCGAGTTACACCAACATCAGTTTTGAGACTCTCTGATCACGGGTTCTCTCCCCGCCCGTGGTATGGTTTGTTTGCAATCGTGTCATTACGATTTCGTGAGTCAAGTCGAATCAATCCATTGGTTTATACGACATAACTGAGATCCCTTCCCTCGTCCCTATTAACCAGGCTTCATGCTATACTTTCTGTGCTCATCTCTACGAACATTGCCCGTGAAAGTATTATTAACTCATTCCTATGTCATATACTGAAGCTAATCACTAACACTTTCTTCTTCCTCCGAGATTTCCGTGCAATTAACTAAAGAATTCTTCTTCTGGTCGGCTTTAAACTTTTAGAATTGGTGTATCTTACAGCATGACAGGGATTGTTTTTGGGGAGTGCGGCGGCAAATCTGGCAGGTTAAGTAGTACTGAGATTACTGGTTTCTGTGGAACAACTGAAGATCTGTTGTGAGCAACTAACTCATGTGCTGGTGTATTTTAGTTAAACTTTCGCTGGATACACAGGTAAACCGTGATACATTCAGCTAAATGACACATGCACAGCTCCACCATCACACACACACACACACACACACACACACACACACACACACACACACTAGAGAATGGAGAAAGTACAGAAGACAAAGAACACAGGAAAATAAGGAGATTAGTCGAAGAGCCAGAAACGAGTATGCACAGGTAAGGAGGGAGGCCCAGCGGCAGTGCGAAAACAACATAGTACTGAAAGTCAAGACTGACCCGAAACTGCTGTATAGCCACATCAGGAGGAAGACAACAAAGACGATGTGATCAGACTGAGGAAAGAAGGTGGGAAACTCACAAGAAACGATCATGAGGGTGCAAGGAGCTCCACATGAGATTTAAGGAAGAATTTACAGTAGAGACAGGAAGCGCTCTGAGAAGACAGCACAGAGGGGAGCACCAACAGGGAATATACCAGCAAGTGTTGGAGGACATACACAGAACGGAGGAGGAGGTGCAAAAGCTGCTAAGTGACCTTGATACCTCAAAGGCGATGGGACCGGACATCTCCCCGTGGGTCCTTAGAGAAGGAGCAGAGAAGCTGTGTGTGCCAATAACCACAATCTTCAATACATCCCTTGAAACTGGGCAACTACCTGAGGTATGGAAGAAGGCAAATTTAGTCCCAATTTTTAAGAAAGGAGACAGAAACGAAGCACTAAACTACACACCAGTGTCACTGACGTGTATATTATGCAAAGTCATGGAGAAGATTATCAGGAGGAGAGTGGTGGAGCACCTGGAACGGAACAAGATTATTAACTACATCCAGCACGGAATCATGGAAATTAAATCCTGTGTCACAAACCTTCTAGAGTTTTGTGACAAGGTAACAAAAGTAAGACACGAGAGAGAGGGGTGGGTTGATTGCATTTTCCTGGACTGCAGGAAGGCCTTTGACAAAGCTCCTCACACGAGATTAGTGCAGAAGCTGGAGGATCAGGCGCATATAACAGGAAGGGCACTGCAATTTATCAGAGAATATCTGACAGGGAGACAACAACGAGTCATGGTACGTGACGAGATATCACAGTGGGCGCCTGTGACGAACGAGGTCCCACAGGGGTCAGTCCTAGGACCAGTGCTATTTTTGTTATATGTGAATGACATGATGGCAGGAATAGACTCAAAAGTGTCCCTGTTCGCAGATGATGTGAAGTTAATGAGGAGAATTAAATCAGATGAGGATCAGGCAGGACTACAAGGAGACCTGGACAGGCTGAACACGTGGTCCAGCAACTGGCTTCTCGAATTCAACCCCGCCAAATGCATGAAGTCATGAAGATTGGGGAAGGACAAAGTAGACCGCAGACAGATTATAGACTAGGTGGCCAAAGACTGTAAATCTCACTTAAGGAGAAAGATCTTGGGGTTAACATAACACCAAGCACATCTCCGGAAGCACACATCAACCAGGTAACTGCTGCAGCATATGGGCGCCTGACAAACCTGAGAATAGGGTTCAGTTGCCTTAGTAAGGAATCGTTCAAGATACTGTACACTGTGTACGTCAGGCCCATACTGGAGTATGCAGCACAAGTTTGGAACCCACACCTGGTCAAACACTTAAAGAAACTAGAGAAAGTGCAAAGGTTTGCAACAAGGTTAGTTCCAGAGCTCAGGGAAATGTCCTACGAAGAAAGGTTGAGGGAAATCGGCCTGACGACGCTGGAGGACAGAAGGGTCAGGGGAGAAATGATAATGACATACAAAATACTGCGTGGAATAGATAAGGTGGACAGAGACAGGGTGTTCCAGAGAGTGGACACACAAACAAGGGGTCACAACTGGAAGCTGAAGACTCAGACGAGTCAAAGGGCTGTTAGGAAGTACTTCTTCAGTCATAAAGTTGTCAGGAAGTGGAATAGTCTAGCAAGTGATGTAGTGGAGGTAGGAACCATACATAGTTTTAAGACGAGGTATGACAAAGCTCAGGGAACAAAGAGAGGACCTAGCAGCGATCAGTGAAGAGGCGGGGCCAGGAGCCGAGTCTCGACCCCTGCAACCACAATTAGGTGAGTACACACGAGCGCGCGCACACATTTCCACCATCACACACACACACACACACACACAGCTCCTCCATCACACACACACACACACACACACACGAGCTAGGACTCGACCCCTGCAACCACAAATAGGTGAGTACACACACACACACACACACAAAACCACCATCCTACATACAAAGCTCCATCACACACACAGTTCTCTATACCAAAAATACTGAAATATGATATACGTCCCGCTAATCCATATTGGCACAGTATTAGTGCCAAATATAATCCTGGCGGGGTTGCATTATATTTGTGTATGTTATCAGTACTGGTGTTTGTGCGTGTACAGTGTACACAAAAAAAAAATCCTACACTATTTTCAACCTCTATAGAATTCAATACAAGGAAAAACAGCATAAACAGAAACTGTAATTGTAAATTAAGTGAAACGTGCGGCATCGCTGACAAGGGTCACAGGTGAGCATAGATGACCCGAGGTGACCAGCAGTGACCAGCGGTCATACTCATCAGGTTCACTAGCATACAAAGTCATCACTACCCACGGGAGATGAATGGCATACCATTCAAATATACCTACACGATTGAAAAATCATTATTATTACATTCATTTGTCGGAGCACTCAACATGTGGATCATACAACGCCTGGGGAATGAACATTAAAATGGTATAAAATACCGACAGGTTGTTAGGTAAGACACATATGCAACAGTTAGGTATCTTTATTATGAAACGTTTCGCCTACACGGTAGGCTTCTTCAGTCAAGTACAGAAAAGTTGATAGAAGCAGAAGATACTTGAAGACGATGTAATCAGTCCATCACCCTTAAAGTTTTGAGGTGGTCAGTCCCTCAGTCTGGAGAAGAGCATTGTTCCATAGTATGAAACAATAAAGATACCTAACTGTTGCATATGTGTCTTACCTAACAGCCTGGGTAATGGTATGCATTCAGGGAATTGGAAGTCAGAATAGTTAGATTACAAGCTTAAAAGCATCCAGGAACAACCCTTAAGGGGACGAAGCAATGTAATACTATCCTATATAGGCAACGTTTCGCCCACACAGTGGGCCTTATTAAGCCACATATTTTTACTGGCTAAACCCTACTATGTGGACGAAACGTTGTTAATAAAGGATCGGATTATATTGCATTTGTCTCTCCTCCCAACCGGAATCGATGCCAAAAATCTATACTTTAAGAAAGATATTACGAGCAAAAGCAAACTAATTAGTAAAAACGTATCCATGTAATAAATGTTTGTAATAAGTTAAGCAAAACATTCGTGTCTTCTCCCAAGTTGCCAAAAACGTTACAAAATCTTTTGTTGAACCTGCAAGTCTGTTACTAACACTAGTAAAAACTGAAAAAGTTGAACCTTGCTGTTCAAGCTGTACATATAACTGAATGCAGAAAGTCAACGTAAAAAAAACAGTGCAGATATCAGTTTCTAGATAACCACCGTTAAGCATAGCTCTGATAATTACCGCTGACATTACGAAAAGCTGCCGGATATCTAGTCAACACAGCTATTCAAAATATTAGCGATTAGACCCTCGGTATGGTTTAGAAAGACACGTAAGCAAACACTATGACATATTTATTAGAAAACGTTTCAGTCCTGGGACCTTGATCACTTCGGTCCCAGGACCGAAACGTTTTCTAATAAATATGTCATAGTGTTTACATACGTGTCTTTCTAAACCAACTTGTCGGTATTTATTACCAAGGTTTATACCAGACCCTCGGTATATATATGCACACGATGATATGCTTTAAGTGTGTCACTTTATAATGATAAAGCAATATTATAAATATTATATATGAATATATATAATATGATCACAGAGGTCGTGTGGTATTAATGGATACCACACGACTAAATAAATTCTTTTCTCTGAGGATGAGTGTCCCCAGGACAATTCTAGAGGTGGTACCTCCCTATATTTTTTATATTTATTATATATATATATATATTTGGCAAGAGATCTTTCACATGTCTCCGTGCGTCATCAGGAGCTATGCAGTGTTGCAAGAGTAGCAACAGGGGGAATGAGAGGAACTTGCCGTATAGGCCATCTCCCTTAAAAATTAAACTTTTACAAAAAAAAATACGAATAGTTAATTTTTCAGCAATAATGATAAATTGATTTTTATTTTTAGACTAAAACTTAAAAAATCTCACTCAACCTTCCTCAAACTAACAATTTTTTTTAGCTAAATTCTGTACTATATATCATTGTTCAACTTAAATTTAATTATTACATTAAATTTATAATAAATATTTTTTTCGTAATGCTCAGATCAGTTTCCGCTGATTTACGGTAAAAATAAATTTTCCTTCCAGTTAATTCAACAAAGTGAACCCTTGCCATAGATCACACTGGACGACTCGGCTTATTAGCCACGACGTATATATGTATATCTACAAACATTATCTGTCAATCCACAGTAGGATTCGAACCTGTCAAAGAACACAGCACCTTAGCGTACTTAGATAGTGTGTGGAGGTTCGAATCCTGCTGTGAACTAAGAATGCTTAATAATAATAATAATAATAATAAGAATTATATATATATATATATATATATATATATATATATATATATATATATATATATATATATATATATATACAAAAAAAGTGCTTGAGTCTGCCCAGGTTGACATATTTCCTAAGATGTGCACCTTCATATGATAACCCTATACTGCACGAATATAACAGTATCCTGAGGCAGATTTTTACGAAAGTACTTAACCTTACTCTAGAAGACGGGCAGTGGAACCAAGCTACACTTCCAGTCAGACTAGGAGGTATTTGTGTCCGCAAGTCATCACAGATTGCGCTACCTGCTTTTCTGTCCTCATGTATTGCATCCAGAGGGCTTGTAGCAGCGATTCTCCCTGAACATCTTAGGGACAAGATTGGAGTCCAGGACCAAAAGTTCATTGACGGAGCAATGATCTGGGACAATCTAACGGGCTCTGAAACCAGACCTGCTTCCCCCAACAACCACAAACAATCGCACTGGGATGGTCCAATAGTGGAAAATATAGCCTCAACAATGCTTCAGAGTGTGTCAGGGAAGGATAGAGCCCGCCTCCTGGCAGTGAGAGCCCCTCATGCAGGGGATTTTCTGTTGGCTGTTCCCAACTCCAGCCTTGACACACGCCTCGACCCACAGACCATCCGCATCGGTGTTGCCCTTCGACTTGCCGCCCCTATTCTCGCCGAACACAGGTGTATTACACAAATAACCCGCACATAAAAGACAGAAGCTTACGACGACGTTTCGGTCCGACTTGGACCATTGACAAAGTCACTTTGTGTGACTTTGTCAATGGTCCAAGTCGGACCGAAACGTCATCGTAAGCTTCTGTCTTTTATGTGCGGGTTATTTGTGTATCGTTCCAGTCACGGTATTGTGCCTTTTTGTTATTTATTTATTTAGTTATTTATTTACAGGTGTATTTGTGGCAGTGAAGCAGCAGACCGATTCGGGTACCATGGTCTTGTGTGCCGTAAATCCGAGGGAAAGATTGTAAGACATGAGGAGGTTAATAACATTATCAAGAGGAGCCTCACAACAGCTGGATGCCCAGCAGTAAGGGAGCCACCCTAGCTATGCAGATCTGATGGCAGCCAGAAGCGTCCAGATGGTATACCCCTTCAAGCCTGGACAGACGGGAAGCAGGTGGTGTGGGACTAAACATGTGCATCTACCTTGGCTGATACCCATCTCCAATACACCAGGAAAGAAGGAGGGACAGCTGCCAGCTTCAGGGAGTCCCAAAAGTCTAGAAAATATGGAGAACTTGCCCACCATTATATGTTTGTTCCCATAGGCTCAGAGACCCTTGGCTCATGGGGAAAGAGTGCATCTAAATTCCTTAAGGAGCTGGGAAAAAGACTCATCAGGGTAACTAGGGATCCCAGGGCAGCTAGTTTTCTGTTCCAGCGGCTCAGTGCGGCTGTTCAAAGGGGTAATGTCTGCTGTATTTTGGGCACACGCCCCAGCTCTGAGGAGCTGGATGAGATTTTCGCTTTATAATCGGTGATACACACGTAACAACATGTACTGTATATACCACCTTTATATCAACAATGTATCTCTTAAATCTTTTGTACCATATTATATAATAAAATATTCCTATTGGTAAAAAAAAAATATGAAAAGATGGGGTGGTAGGGAAAGTGGAATATTGAAACGGCTTCAGGAAGAAATCCAAATATTCTTTCTTGAAGCCTTTTTATCCACTTCTCCGAGGCTATGGGTCCCACAATTTACACCAGAGGTGGACCCCATCCTATATATATATATATATATATATATATATATATATATATATATATATATATATATATATATATATATATATATATATTTTTTTTTTTTTTTTTTTTTTTTTTTTTTTTTTTTTTTTTAACAAGTCGGTCGTCTCCCACCGAGGCAGGGTGACCCAAAAAAAAAAGAAAGAAAATCCCCAAAAAGAAAATACTTTCATCATCATTCAACACTTTCACCACACACACACATTATCACTGCTTTTGCAGAGGTGCTCAGAATACAACAGTTTAGAAGCATATACGTATAGAGATACACAACATATCCCTCCAAACTGCCAATATCCCAAACCCCTCCTTTAAAGTGCAGGCATTGTACTTCCCATTTCCAGGACTCAAGTCCGACTATATGAAAATAACCGGTTTCCCTGAATCCCTTCACTAAATATTACCCTGCTCACACTCCAACAGATCGTCAGGTCCCAAGTATCATTCGTCTCCATTCACTCCTATCTAACACGCTCATGCACGCTTGCTGGAAGTCCAAGCCCCTCACCCACAAAACCTCCTTTACCCCCTCTTTCCAACCCTTTCGAGGACTACCCCTACCCCTCTTTCCTTCCCCTATAGATTTATATGCTTTCCATGTCATTCTACTTTGATCCATTCTCTCTAAATGACCAAACCACCTCAACAACCCCTCTTCAGCCCTCTGACTAATGATTTTATTAACTCCACACCTTCTCCTAATTTCCACACTCCGAATTTTCTGCATAATATTTACACCACACATTGCCCTGAATATGTAAAACTGGTCAATTAGCAAGAACTCATTTGAAATTAAGTCCTTTCTGAAATTTTATCTTATACGTTTAAAGATATATTTTTTTCATTAATGTTAATGTAATTTTTTTTAAATTTACACCAGAAGAATCTTAGAAAACTTACCTAACCTTATTATAACAAGAACAATTTATTTTAGCCTAACCCAGGTAAATATATTTTAGATTTGTTTACAGTAATTTAATACTAACCTAACACAGTGAAATATATTTTTTTCGTTAGGTTCAGAATGATTTTGGCGAAATTATTGCATACACAAATTTTCACTTGTCCTATATGGCAAGATGAGCGTTGCTAAGATCGCAAATTCTGCTTATTCGGCACGACATTATATATATATATATATATATATATATATATATATATATATATATATATATATTATATATATATATTATTATATATATATTATATATATATATATTATATATATTATATATATATATATTATATATATATTGCTGGTTTCTTTTTCTGTCTCATAAACACGCTAAGATAACAGGGATATCTTGCTACTCCTACTTACACTTTGGTCACACTTCACAGACACGCACATGCATATATATATATACATACATCTAGGTTTTTCTCCTTTTTCTAAATAGCTCTTGTTCTTTTTTATTTCTTCTATTGTCCATGGGGAAGTGGAAAAGAATCTTTCCTCCGTAAGCCATGCGTGTCGTATGAGGCGACTAAAATGCCGGGAGCAATGGGCTAGTAACCCCTTCTCCTGTATACAATTACTAAAAAAGAGAAGAAAAACTTTATAAAACTGGGTTGCTTAAATGTGCGTGGATGTAGTGCGGATGACAAGAAACAGATGATTGCTGATGTTATGAATGAAAAGAAGTTGGATGTCCTGGCCCTAAGCGAAACAAAGCTGAAGGGGGTAGGAGAGTTTCAGTGGGGGGAAATAAATGGGATTAAATCTGGAGTATCTGAGAGAGTTAGAGCAAAGGAAGGGGTAGCAGTAATGTTAAATGATCAGTTATGGAAGGAGAAAAGAGAATATGAATGTGTAAATTCAAGAATTATGTGGATTAAAGTAAAGGTTGGATGCGAGAAGTGGGTCATAATAAGCGTGTATGCACCTGGAGAAGAGAGGAATGCAGAGGAGAGAGAGAGATTTTGGGAGATGTTAAGTGAATGTATAGGAGCCTTTGAACCAAGTGAGAGAGTAATTGTGGTAGGGGACTTGAATGCTAAAGTAGGAGAAACTTTTAGAGAGGGTGTGGTAGGTAAGTTTGGGGTGCCAGGTGTAAATGATAATGGGAGCCCTTTGATTGAACTTTGTATAGAAAGGGGTTTAGTTATAGGTAATACATATTTTAAGAAAAAGAGGATAAATAAGTATACACGATATGATGTAGGGCGAAATGACAGTAGTTTGTTGGATTATGTATTGGTAGATAAAAGACTGTTGAGTAGACTTCAGGATGTACATGTTTATAGAGGGGCCACAGATATATCAGATCACTTTCTAGTTGTAGCTACACTGAGAGTAAAAGGTAGATGGGATACAAGGAGAATAGAAGCATCAGGGAAGAGAGAGGTGAAGGTTTATAAACTAAAAGAGGAGGCAGTTAGGGTAAGATATAAACAGCTATTGGAGGATAGATGGGCTAATGAGAGCATAGGCAATGGGGTCGAAGAGGTATGGGGTAGGTTTAAAAATGTAGTGTTAGAGTGTTCAGCAGAAGTTTGTGGTTACAGGAAAGTGGGTGCAGGAGGGAAGAGGAGCGATTGGTGGAATGATGATGTAAAGAGAGTAGTAAGGGAGAAAAAGTTAGCATATGAGAAGTTTTTACAAAGTAGAAGTGATGCAAGGAGGGAAGAGTATATGGAGAAAAAGAGAGAAGTTAAGAGAGTGGTGAAGCAATGTAAAAAGAGAGCAAATGAGAGAGTGGGTGAGATGTTATCAACAAATTTTGTTGAAAATAAGAAAAAGTTTTGGAGTGAGATTAACAAGTTAAGAAAGCCTAGAGAACAAATGGATTTGTCAGTTAAAAATAGGAGAGGAGAGTTATTAAATGGAGAGTTAGTGGTATTGGGAAGATGGAAGGAATATTTTGAGGAATTGTTAAATGTTGATGAAGATAGGGAAGCTGTGATTTCGTGTATAGGGCAAGGAGGAATAACATCTTGTAGGAGTGAGGAAGAGCCAGTTGTGAGTGTGGGGGAAGTTCGTGAGGCAGTAGGTAAAATGAAAGGGGGTAAGGCAGCCGGGATTGATGGGATAAAGATAGAAATGTTAAAAGCAGGTGGGGATATAGTTTTGGAGTGGTTGGTGCAATTATTTAATAAATGTATGGAAGAGGGTAAGGTACCTAGGGATTGGCAGAGAGCATGCATAGTTCCTTTGTATAAAGGCAAAGGGGATAAAAGAGAGTGCAAAAATTATAGGGGGATAAGTCTGTTGAGTGTACCTGGTAAAGTGTATGGTAGAGTTATAATTGAAAGAATTAAGAGTAAGACGGAGAATAGGATAGCAGATGAACAAGGAGGCTTTAGGAAAGGTAGGGGGTGTGTGGACCAGGTGTTTACAGTGAAACATATAAGTGAACAGTATTTAGATAAGGCTAAAGAGGTCTTTGTGGCATTTATGGATTTGGAAAAGGCGTATGACAGGGTGGATAGGGGGGCAATGTGGCAGATGTTGCAAGTGTATGGTGTAGGAGGTAGGTTACTGAAAGCAGTGAAGAGTTTTTACGAGGATAGTGAGGCTCAAGTTAGAGTATGTAGGAAAGAGGGAAATTTTTTCCCAGTAAAAGTAGGCCTTAGACAAGGATGTGTGATGTCACCGTGGTTGTTTAATATATTTATAGATGGGGTTGTAAGAGAAGTAAATGCGAGGGTCTTGGCAAGAGGCGTGGAGTTAAAAGATAAAGAATCACACACAAAGTGGGAGTTGTCACAGCTGCTCTTTGCTGATGACACTGTGCTCTTGGGAGATTCTGAAGAGAAGTTGCAGAGATTGGTGGATGAATTTGGTAGGGTGTGCAAAAGAAGAAAATTAAAGGTGAATACAGGAAAGAGTAAGGTTATGAGGATAACAAAAAGATTAGGTGATGAAAGATTGAATATCAGATTGGAGGGAGAGAGTATGGAGGAGGTGAACGTATTCAGATATTTGGGAGTGGACGTGTCAGCGGATGGGTCTATGAAAGATGAGGTGAATCATAGAATTGATGAGGGAAAAAGAGTGAGTGGTGCACTTAGGAGTCTGTGGAGACAAAGAACTTTGTCCTTGGAGGCAAAGAGGGGAATGTATGAGAGTATAGTTTTACCAACGCTCTTATATGGGTGTGAAGCGTGGGTGATGAATGTTGCAGCGAGGAGAAGGCTGGAGGCAGTGGAGATGTCATGTCTGAGGGCAATGTGTGGTGTGAATATAATGCAGAGAATTCGTAGTTTGGAAGTTAGGAGGAGGTGCGGGATTACCAAAACTGTTGTCCAGAGGGCTGAGGAAGGGTTGTTGAGGTGGTTCGGACATGTAGAGAGAATGGAGCGAAACAGAATGACTTCAAGAGTGTATCAGTCTGTAGTGGAAGGAAGGCGGGGTAGGGGTCGGCCTAGGAAGGGTTGGAGGGAGGGGGTAAAGGAGGTTTTGTGTGCGAGGGGCTTGGACTTCCAGCAGGCATGCGTGAGCGTGTTTGATAGGAGTGAATGGAGACAAATGGTTTTTAATACTTGACGTGCTGTTGGAGTGTGAGCAAAGTAACATTTATGAAGGGATTCAGGGAAACCGGCAGGCCGGACTTGAGTCCTGGAGATGGGAAGTACAGTGCCTGCACTCTGAAGGAGGGGTGTTAATGTTGCAGTTTAAAAACTGTAGTGTAAAGCACACTTCTGGCAAGACAGTGATGGAGTGAATGATGGTGAAAGTTTTTCTTTTTCGGGCCACCCTGCCTTGGTGGGAATCGGCCGGTGTGATAATAAAATAAATAAAAATAATAAAAAAAAAATATATATATATATATATATATATATATTACATTCTTAGCTGATGACACTGCTTTTGGGAGATTCTGAAGAGAAGTTGCAGAGTTTGGTAAGGTATATAAAAGAAATAAAAAAAAATGAATATAGGAAAGAGTAAGGTGACGAGGATAAAAAAAATTAGGTAACAAAAGATTGGATATCAGATTGAAGGGAGTGTGGAGAAAATTCTCCAGTAAAGGGGGTATCTCTCAGCCGTCTCAGGCCCCCTCAGCCCTCTGAGGGACTTATCCCTCCTGGTAGGGGCTAGTGGACTCTTCCTCGCAAACAGATTTATCAAACCCACATGTTTGTACCATAGCATCACAAGGCACGCTTTCCTCTCCTTACTAGACTTGCTGCAACTACACAGTGGGAGTTAAACTAGAGTAATTACTTCCTCCATAGCAGGAAAATTGAAGGAAACCCTGCACCCATTTTATCTACAAGTTGGGACTATTTTGAATTCTAGTCTATAAGTAGATAACAAGAAATCTACCTACCTTGTAATGAATACTGTTGGAATGTGTAGCAAGGAAGAGATATAAAGCTGAGTTCAGCATATCCTTAGTGGGACGATGAGCAAGAGGGCGGAGGGTGGCGGGGCTCAGATTGCTTCAAGAAACAGACGAGGGCGTGGGTGACGAGAGGGTGTTGCCTACTCATTGTTAAAAGACAAAGGGACAGCAGTGACCAGTGCGTTCTTGACTCTTGTTCATTCTGACTATCTCAAGAAACTCGGAAAGTTTGACTAGTTCCCTTACGTAAGTCCAGAAATTCGTGGTAGAACTAATCACTTAGTGTTATTGTGTCTCCGTTTTCTCCCTGCTGTGAATAATACCATGAAACTGTTAACAAATGATTGAACTGAAAAGTGCAGCCGGTATTGCAAGTGATTGCAACGAACATTCCCGACGTAGTGGTGAACAGTTCAACATTCCCCAAGACACTCAAGCCTTCATTCAAGTCACTGATATCGATTTTAAATGGTGCCATCAACACCATAAGCTCACGTTACACGAGCAAGGTAAGTCTTAATTTCACTTGTAATGCCATCAACAGGAACTTTCGTAAACAAGGAAGCAACATCAAAATTAACCATGTTAAAATCATTTAAGTCAGTCAAGGAGCTTAATGTGTGTGTGGGTTGCCGTGAAGGACCTGTCTAGTTGAGACAGAGGGCCTGCTGCAGTGTTCTCTTTCTTATGAGCTGCGCGTCAGGTGTTGCTTTGTTGTGGGATGTGATGGTGAGGTGTGGTCTAGACCCTTTATATGCCTTCCTTTGATGCATTACTTTTATTGTTCCTTGATAATGTGAGTAGTTATGAAGCGCTTGGAATTTCATTATTCTTTCACAGTGGTTGTTTTGCATATATATATATATATGTATAATGTATATATATATATATATATATATATATATATATATATATATATATATATATATATATGTATGTATGTATGTATGTATGTATGTATGTCGTGCCGTTCATGTAAAACTGGTCAATTAGCAAGAACTCATTTAAAATTAAGCCCTTTCTAAAATTTTCTCTTATACGTTTAAAGATAAATATTTTTCATTAATGTTAATGTAAAAATTTTTAATTTTGCACAAGAAGAATCTTAGAAAAGTTACCTAACCTTTTTATAACAAGAACAATTTATTTTAGCCTATCCCAACTATATATATTTTAAATTTGTTTACAGTAATTTAATACTAAACATACACAGTGAAATATATTTTTTTCGTTAGGTTCAGAATGATTTTGGCGAAATTATTGCATACACAAATTTTCACTTGTCCTATATGGCAAGATGAACGTTGCTATTTAAGCCAAGATCGCAAGTTCTGCCTATTCGGCACGATATATATATATATATATATATATATATATATATATATATATATATATATATATATATATATATATATATATATATATATATTGTTTCAGTAAGTGACGTTTTGAAAAGACTTCAGGAATTTTTATTTTAAGATATGCAAATTGTTGCTACAGATCAGAAACTGTTACAACGAAAGTTGCCTAAAATTCAATGTGAAAGAATAAGACTACAACATTATGTTTCAAGAAGCGTAATGCATAGTAAATATTGTTGTTTTAGAAAGACGAAACATGTAAGACCATGAGAAAGAAGGAGCACTGCAGCAGGCCTACTGGCTCAAGCTTTTCACACAGTCAACTAACAAGAACCCAGAGAACAATCAGCACTATAGAGAATAGGCATATATATATATACCAATTACCACATTATACGATCGTACAGTATCACAGATACTAATACAGCCAATCAGTAAATGTTTCAGTAAAAGTACCAGGTACTGAAGGAGGAATTTACGGAAAATAAGGTAAGTAGGTCCTTTGAAAACTCAAAATCCTATACCAGACATTATCTCCTTTAATATTCCAACCTTCTAAATGTAGGCAACAGCGTTGTCCCAGAAGTTAGCTAAACCAAGAGAGCCGTACCAGACAGCAATTGATGGTGGTTCAAAAAGTTTGCTCTGAGTCAATAGATAAAGCAAAGTCAGTAGAACTTGTAGTAAAATCTTGCATTTGTGGTCACAGTGGTGCCCTATGCTAACCTTCCTATGGTACAGAAATATACCTAGTTGGATGAAATTTATTGTAGCTACCTGGCCCAGTGGCTAACGCGACGGTCTGGGGTTTTGAGGCTCTCTGACCGCGGGTTCAAACCCCACCCGTGGTATGGTTTGTTTGCAGTCGTGTTATCACGATTTCGTGAGTCAACTCAGTAGCAATGAAAATAGACTAAACTTAATCCTCACGAGCATAGGTAAACTAATTAAAGAAATTTAAATCCAATGTACTCTTATTACCATGGAGAATAGTATAATGTAATAAACTTGGTAGAATTACCGACAATGTGTAAAGTAAAAGGACACAAGTGCAACTGTGACATTTTATTGTGGCAACGTTTCGCTCTCCAGGAGCTTTGTCAAGCCGTTAGTATAAAATACCGACAGGATGGAAAATAAACAAATGCAGTATGATGTGATCCTTTGACAACATTTCGCCCACACAGTAGGCAAAACGTTTATCAAGTCAAAGAGATCTGTGACTTGATAAACCCACTGTGTGGGCGAAACGTAGTCAATAAATGATAGTATAATACTGCATTTGTTTATTTTTCCATACTCCTGTCACATTATTTAAATACAGGCAAGCATAAACCCTTGCATAGAGAACCTAAGTAAATATTTATACAATAATATATAATACCGACAACCAAATAATTACGACAGATGCGACAGTTAGGCTTTGGTGGCCTGGTGGTTAACGCTCTCACTTCACACGGCGAGGGCCTGGGTTCGATTCCCAGCCAGAGTAGAAACATTGGACGTGTTTCTTTCCACCTGTTGTCTATGTTCCCCATCAGTAAAATGGGTACCTGGGTGTTAGTCGACTGGTGTGGGTCGCATCCTGGGACACTGACCTAAGGAGGCCTGGTCACAGACCGGGCCGCGGGGGCGTTGACCCCCGGAACTCTCTCCAAATAAACTCCAGAAACTCCAGATATACAAAAGATGCGGTAATCAGTCCCTCAGTCTTGGTGTTTGTGAAGAACATCGAAGTCTTAAAGAATCTCTTTTTTATAATAAGAAATGTGTGTGTGATTTTATTTGGGTCATCTTACGTTAAATTTACATAACGAAATTTCTGTGACCATAACTTGTGTGCCCTAAATACCACTGTTCAAAAATCTTCTGTGTGTTGTATACCCAAAGTTTAAATCAAAATGATTTAATCCTGAAAAGCAGATCAATGTTTGAGTGATCAGTTAGGTTGTTGATTTTGTTCTGTGTTGGTCTCAGCTTGTCTTTTATGTGGAAGAAACTAGGAAAAATAAAATATTGGTATTTATGCGATGATTTGAGAGTACTTTATCCAGTTTGCTACAACTTTTTTCAACATTGATAACTTGATACTGCAACTTCAGAGCTGACTCATGTTAGGATTTTGGTGTGAGATAACAAGAATGTGACTCTACGGTCTGGTAAAAGCATGTGAAGGACCTGTCTAGTATGGGCTAACAGGCCTACTGCAGTGTTCCTCATTTCTTATGTTCTTATGTAAGCCAACTCCTTCCATCCTAAACCCTCCGACACCGTTTCTCCATCTTTTTCACCACCATTCCCTCAAGCATTGACCCCCACTGCTTCCTTACCACTCCAGCACCGACTCTTACCTCACCACCACACCCTGTGACACCGCCACACCACATCTCCCTTAAGTTAAGGACCCTCATCACCATTCGAACACCACTGCTGCTGATGCTGCGCCTCACCACCAATACATCCAACAAACACTCCTCCCCCCGCATCGCCTGCAGCAGGAGAGGGGGAGCAGTAGGTCCGTCAGTGGCTGGTAAAATGGTGGTGTGTGGTGCGGGAGGCAAACAGCAGTGCCTTGTGGTTCTGGTATTGGAGTTACGATGTTTATCCTGCAGCAATACTTCTGAGGGAGGCGGGCTTGTGGTGATGTTTACTTTGGCGTTTCCACTGCGGAGATTCACTCTCTCTCTCTCCCTGCACTCTCATTATTGCAATAACTCCACTCAATCACTTGATATATTACCAGTGACCAGAATCGTGTTCCACAACGTGAAGACCAGGTAACAATATCACTTTAATGCTTCGTTTATTATGCATTTTTTAAACACGAGAATTTGGATCAAACGGGCGCACTCCCAACAACAGTGAAGAGAAACAGACTGCAAAACATGCTCTGTGTAGATGACAATGAAACTCCTCACAGTGCGAGAAGTTTCACTAACATCAGGTTCTGCAGCCCCTCTCTTCACCATAAATGAGAATTTCACCATTTCGTCAAAGTAGCACATTACAAGGGTGCTAAGAAATCGAACCGACATCCTTGAAAAGTGCAAATCCATGATAATACCGACTTAGCCCACGGGGTCTGGCCGTAAGAAATAAATATCTTTAGTTATTATGTTAATCAAAACTAAGCGCTAAACCCACAAGGGGCGTACAGTGCTTCAGGATAGGGGGTGCCTAAGGTTTAAATATGCTAGATCTGATACTAGGGAGGGTGGAGAGTATAACAGAAGTATAGTTAGGGCGGTGAGGAGTGCTAATGGTAGTATAATATTATATCATTTGTTAAAAGGTATATAATACCGAAAAGTTAACGAGTAACTCCCATGTATAAAACATGGGAGTCTCTGGAGGGCTGTTACGTTACTTCAGCTGTTACGTTACCTCAGTCGTTACTCAACCCACTTTTATGTAACAATCCAGACAGCACATTTGTCATGAAGTTGCTGAATGTTAAGACAATTTGCCGTTGATGGCATTTTATTGAGAAGACGTTTCGACCACCAGGGACCATCACTTCTCATGATAATGAAGTTTTTGGTTTAGAATGACACGAGAGCAAACACTAGGACATAAGAAAACGTTTCGGTCTTGACACCTTGATCCCTCTAATCAAGTAATCAATATATGAGGCCCAAGGTCCCAGGTCCCAGGACAAGATCCAAGGTCCCAGGTCCAAGGACCAGATCTAAGATCCCAGGACCAAGTCCCAGGTCCAAGGACCAGATCCAGGGTCCCAGGTCCAAGGTCAAGGGTCCAAGGACCAAGGTCCCAGGTCCAAGGTCCCAGGTTCAAGGTCTTTTTAAACCAATTTGTCTATCAAGTACCAAGGTTTAGACCAACAAAGCTCCTGGTGGGCGATACGTCTTCTTAATAAGATGCCATAAACCACATATTCTCTCTTATTAACAAATATAGGTATATAATATCTATGACAAACAGAATTGATGATATTAGCTTTACAACAATATCTTAATCACGATCCAGTTGGTGCTGGGTCTTTGCTTATATTCGCTTTGAGGAAACTGGACCACTGGCTGCGCCAAGCGGCAATTCGGCCAGGTAACGGCCCGCTAACAGTAAACAACCAGGTTGAACAGGCAACCAACAGAGAAGTCCTGCCCATGGTCAGCCTGGGAGAACACAAGCCCTCGAAACTGGGCACGGGAACGTCGCAGTATTGCGTCAGTGTTTATAACCTGCAAGTGCTGGAGGTGGGTAGTTAGTGGCTCACGATGGACGTAGCAACACTTCACTGCTACTCAGGTGAAGGATGAACCTGTGCAACACCATCTCCCTCCTGATTATAATATTTATTGGGAACGGAATGTTATTTATGGGGGAATGTAAGACTATTCGCGGGGAAGGGAAAATTATTCATGGGGAATTAGAGATAATCAGGTTTTATCTAAGGATAAACAAACTTCCTTGGATCAAGAGCCCTTCTCCAGAATCAAAACTACCTTTCTGAATTGTCTCCCAAGTATCTCACTACCTCAACGTCCTCTCTCATCTACCACAACACAAGACTACCTCTCTCATCTACCACAACACAAGACTACCTCTCTCATCTACCACAACACAAGACTACCTCTCTCATCTACCACAACACAAGACTACCTCTCTCATCTACCACAACACAAGACTACCTCTCTCATCTACCACAACACAAGACTACCTCTCTCATCTACCACAACACAAGACTACCTCTCTCATCTACCACAACACAAGACTACCTCTCTCATCTACCACAACACAAGACTACCTCTCTCATCTACCACAACACAAGACTACCTCTCTCATCTACCACAACACAAGACTACCTCTCTCATCTACCACAACACAAGACTACCTCTCTCATCTACCACAACACAAGACTACCTCTCTCATCTACCACAACACAAGACTACCTCTCTCATCTACCACAACACAAGACTACCTCTCTCGTCTACCACAACACAAGACTACCTCTCTCATCTACCACAACACAAGACTACCTCTCTCATCTACCACAACACAAGACTACCTCTCTCATCTACCACAACACAAGACTACCTCTCTCATCTACCACAACACAAGACTACCTCTCTCATCAAAGTGCAAACATACAAGGTATGAAATTTTTAACCACACTTAGATTAAATAATGCTAGAATTTAAGCTACACAATAGAGTTTAAGTCAGATTAATTTTTTTTAGGTTTCTCAAACTTTAGTATCAATTAACATCTGGGAGATATAAATGGTGTAAAGCTCTAATTTTTACAGAACTGGAGCAAAATAAAATATACTTTAATTTTGGGGGATAAATGACCGTTGGTGAATAAGCTAAATGTGCTGTAATACATGTGTATGAAGCATTAAACCTGTCTGGATGATCCAGCGCAAGGCTCGACCCTGTGTCAGTTATCGCTAGACGGACGCTTCACACAGAGCCAGCCCGGCCTCACTACCAATTCTGCAAATTCCGGCTACAAAGCACGACACTGACACCGTGTACTTGAAAGAGGAGGAGCGACCCCTCCATCTATCCACACTGGGTGCCTCCCTCCAAAGCCAAGGGGTGGCACTGGTCACACCCGTCTAGGAGGTAAGACTGTTCACTCCCTCAAATTGGATGCAGAACCTTCAGTGTCTCATGATATTGTATTATTTTTAAATAATAAAACAATACTGAATTCATTTTTGTGTATGGAAATAAGTAGCAGCAGCGCATGAGGACGCCTCAGCACTGCCAATACTGACGCCACGAGATTTAGCGTAAGACGGGTATTGGAAAATTCTTCGGGGATTTAGCGCAGTGAAAGGCTGGCTCTGAAGAGAAGCAATGGAGGGTTTTCAATCTTCCAAGACGTTTGATGGTAGTTGTGCACACTTGATACGTCTGTGACCCCGACATGCTACTGAGAATTTCTTCCCTGCGACCCTCCACGGCACAGACTTGGTCTACTGACTTTCTTGGGTTATCACGGGTGACTAATCCTCCGGGTTAAAAATCCGGTATTTTATATTAATGTGTAAGTAAAGCGGAGGGAGAGAGCAGAGATCACTCGTGGAGTCCGTGCTCAGAGACGTCTCTATAAGTGCGTTCTGTGCATCAGTACGAGTCTCTTGCAGTCATGCGCTCTCAGCATGACTGCAACCAGATTAATATCTATGCAACTGGAGTGTAGCATCTGTGTGCGCGTGTGTACTCACCTGGTTAATTGAACTCGCCTAATTGTGGCTGCAGGGGTCGAAACATCGCTCCTGGCCCATCATCTTCAATAGTCGCGTGCTCGCGTGCGTGCGTTAAAGACATATAGAGACCCATTTATCACTATTTTTTCAGGATAATACTTCAATTTTGCATAAAACAAAGGAAGGGTAGAGAGGAAGGAAGGGTAGAGAGGAAGGAAGGGTAGAGAGGAAGGAAGGGTAGAGAGGAAGGAAGGGTAGAGAGGAAGGAAGGGTAGAGAGGAAGGAAGGGTAGAGAGGAAGGAAAGGTAGAGAGGAAGGAAGGGTAGAGAGGAAGGAAGGGTAGAGAGGAAGGAAGGGTAGAGAGGAAGGAAGGGTAGAGAGAAAGGAAGGGAGAGGAAGGATGGGTAGAGAGGAAGGAAGGGTAGAGAGGAAGGAAGGGTAGAGAGGAAGGAAGGGTAGAGAGGAAGGAAGGGTAGAGAGGAAGGAAGGGTAGAGAGGAAGGAAAGGTAGAGAGGAAGGAAGGGTAGAGAGGAAGGAAGGGTAGAGAGGAAGGAAGGGTAGAGAGGAAGGAAAGGTAGAGAGGAAGGAAAGGTAGAGAGGAAGGAAGGGTAGAGAGGAAGGAAGGGTAGAGAGGAAGGAAGGGTAGAGAGGAAGGAAGGGTAGAGAGGAAGGAAGGGTAGAGAGGAAGGAAGGGTAGAGAGGAAGGAAGGGTAGAGAGGAAGGAAGGGTAGAGAGGAAGGAAGGGTAGAGAGGAAGGAAGGGTAGAGAGGAAGGAAGGGTAGAGAGGAAGGAATGGTAGAGAGGAAGGAAGGGTAGAGAGGAAGGAAGGGTAGAGAGGAAGGAATGGTAGAGAGGAAGGAAGGGTAGAGAGGAAGGAAGGGTAGAGAGGAAGGAAAGGTAGAGAGGAAGGAAGGGTAGAGAGGAAGGAAGGGTAGAGAGGAAGGAAGGGTAGAGAGGAAGGAAGGGTAGAGAGGAAGGAAAGGGAGAGAGGAAGGAAGGGTAGAGAGGAAGGAAGGGTAGAGAGGAAGGAAGGGTAGAGAGGTAGGAATGGTAGAGAGGAAGGAAGGGTAGAGAGGAAGGAAGGGTAGAGAGGAAGGAATGGTAGAGAGGAAGGAAGGGTAGAGAGGAAGGAAGGGTAGAGAGGAAGGAAGGGTAGAGAGGAAGGAAGGGTAGAGAGGAAGGAAGGGTAGAGAGGAAGGAAGGGTAGAGAGGAAGGAAGGGTAGAGAGGAAGGAAGGGTAGAGAGGAAGGAAGGGTAGAGAGGAAGGAAGGGTAGAGAGGAAGGAAGGGTAGAGAGGAAGGAAGGGTAGAGAGGAAGGAAGGGTAGAGAGGAAGGAAGGGTAGAGAGGAAGGAAGGGTAGAGAGGAAGGAAGGTAGAGAGGAAGGAAAGGTAGAGAGGAAGGAAAGGTAGAGAGGTAGGATGGGTTGTGAGTAAGGATAGAGAGGAAGGAAGGGTAGAGAGGAAGGAAGGGTAGAGAGGAAGGAAAGGTAGAGAGGAAGGAAGGGTAGAGAGGAAGGAAGGGTAGAGAGGAAGGAAGGGTAGAGAGGAAGGAAGGGTAGAGAGGAAGGAAGGGTAGAGAGGAAGGAAGGGTAGAGAGGAAGGAAGGGTAGAGAGGAAGGAAGGGTAGAGAGGAAGGAAGGGTAGAGAGGAAGGTAGAGAGGAAGGAATGGTAGAGAGGAAGGAAGGGTAGAGAGGAAGGAAAGGGTAGAGAGGAAGGAAGGGTAGAGAGGAAGGAAGGGTAGAGAGGAAGGAAGGGTAGAGAGGAAGGAAGGGTAGAGAGGAAGGAAGGGTAGAGAGGAAGGAAGGGTAGAGAGGAAGGAAGGGTAGAGAGGAAGGAAGGGTAGAGAGGAAGGAAGGGTAGAGAGGAAGGAAGGGTAGAGAGGAAGGAAGGGTAGAGAGGAAGGAAGGGTAGAGAGGAAGGAAGGGTAGAGAGGAAGGAAGGGTAGAGAGGAAGGAAGGGTAGAGAGGAAGGAAGGGTAGAGAGGAAGGAAAGGTAGAGAGGAAGGAAGGGTAGAGAGGAAGGAATGGTAGAGAGGAAGGAAGGGTAGAGAGGAAGGAAGGGTAGAGAGGAAGGAAGGGTAGAGAGGAAGGAAGGGTAGAGAGGAAGGAAGGGTAGAGAGGAAGGAAGGGTAGAGAGGAAGGAAGGGTAGAGAGGAAGGAAGGGTAGAGAGGAAGGAAGGGTAGAGAGGAAGGAAGGGTAGAGAGGAAGGAAGGGTAGAGAGGAAGGAAGGGTAGAGAGGAAGGAAGGGAGAGGAAGGAAGGGTAGAGAGGAAGGAAGGGTAGAGAGGAAGGAATGGTAGAGAGGAAGGAAGGGTAGAGTAGAGAGGAAGGAAAGGTAGAGAGGAAGGAAAGGTAGAGAGGAAGGAAGGGTAGAGAGTAAGGATAGAGAGGAAGGAAGGATAGAGAGGAAGGAAGGGTAGAGAGGAAGGAAAGGTAGAGAGGAAGGAAGGGTAGAGAGGAAGGAAAGGTAGAGAGGAAGGAAGGGTAGAGAGGAAGGAAGGGTAGAGAGGAAGGAAAGGTAGAGAGGAAGGAAAGGTAGAGAGGAAGGAAGGGTAGAGAGGAAGGAAGGGTAGAGAGGAAGGAAGGGTAGAGAGGAAGGAAGGGTAGAGAGGAAGGAAGGGTAGAGAGGAAGGAAGGGTAGAGAGGAAGGAAAGGTAGAGAGGAAGGAAGGGTAGAGAGGAAGGAAGGGTAGAGAGGAAGGAAAGGTAGAGAGGAAGGAAAGGTAGAGAGGAAGGAAAGGTAGAGAGGAAGGAAAGAGAGGAAGGTAGGGTAGAGAGGAAGGAAGGGTAGAGAGGAAGGAAAGGTAGAGAGGAAGGAAAGGTAGAGAGGAAGGAAAGGTAGAGAGGAAGGAAGGGTAGAGAGGAAGGAAAGGTAGAGAGGAAGGAAGGGTAGAGAGGAAGGAAAGGTAGAGAGGAAGGAAAGGTAGAGAGGAAGGAAGGTAGAGAGGAAGAAGGGTAGAGAGGAAGGAAGGGTAGAGAGGAAGGAAAGGAGAGAGAGGAAGGGTAGAGAGGAAGGAAGGGTAGAGAGGAAGGAAGGGTAGAGAGGAAGGAAGGGTAGAGAGGAAGGAAGGGTAGAGAGGAAGGAAGGATAGAGGAAGGAAGGGTAGAGAGTAAGGATAGAGAGGAAGGAAGGATAGAGAGGAAGGAAGGGTAGAGAGGAAGGAAGGGTAGAGAGGAAGGAAGGGTAGAGAGGAAGGAAGGGTAGAGAGGAAGGAAGGGTAGAGAGGAAGGAAGGGTAGAGAGGAAGGAAAGGTAGAGAGGAAGGAAGGGTAGAGAGGAAGGAAGGGTAGAGAGGAAGGAAGGGTAGAGAGGAAGAAAGGAAAGAGGAAGGAAAGGTAGAGAGTAAGGAAAGGTAGAGAGGAAGGAAGGATAGAGAGGAAGGAAGGGTCGAGAGGAAGGAAGGGTAGAGAGGAAGGAAGGGGAGAGAGGAAGGAAGAGTAGAGAGGAAGGAAAGGTCGAGAGGAAGGAAGGGTAGAGAGGAAGGAAAGGTAGAGAGGAAGGAAAGGTAGAGAAGAAGGAAGGGTAGAGAGGAAGGAAAGGTAGAGAGGAAGGAAAGGAAGAGAGGAAGGAAAGATAGAGTGGAAGGAAAGGAAGAGAGGAAGGAAAGGAAGAGAGGAAGGAAAGGTAGAGATGAAGGAAGGGTAGAGATGAAGGAAGGGTAGAGAGGAAGGAAAGGTAGAGAGGAAGGAAAGGTAGAGAGGAAGGAAAGGTAGAGAGGAAGGAAAGGTAGAGAGGAAGGAAAGGTAGAGAGGAAGGAAAGGTAGAGAGGAAGGAAAGGTAGAGAGGAAGGAAGGGTAGAGAGGAAGGAAAGGTAGAGAGGAAGGAAGGGTAGGGAGGAAAGAAGGGTAGAGAGGAAAGAAGGGTAGAGAGAAAGGAAAGGTAGAGAGGAAGGAAGGGTAGGGAGGAAAGAAGGGTAGAGAGGAAAGAAGGGTAGAGAGGAAGGAAAGGTAGAGAGGAAGGAAAGGTAGAGAGGAAGGAAGGGTGGAGAGGAAGGAAGGGTAGGGAGGAAAGAAGGGTAGAGAGGAAAGAAGGGTAGTGAGAAAGGAAAGGTAGAGAGGAAGGAAAGGTAGAGAGGAAGGAAAGGAAGAGAGGAAGGAAAGATAGAGAGGAAGGAAAGGAAGAGAGGAAGGAAAGGTAGAGATGAAGGAAGGGTAGAGATGAAGGAAGGGTAGAGAGGAAGGAAAGGTAGAGTGGAAGGAAAGGTAGAGAGGCAGGAACGGTAGAGAGGAAGGAAAGGTAGAGAGGAAGGAAAGGTAGAGAGGAAGGAAAGGTAGAGAGGAAGGAAAGGTAGAGAGGAAGGAAGGGTAGAGAGGAAGGAAAGGTAGAGAGGAAGGAAGGGTAGGGAGGAAAGAAGGGCAGAGAGGAAAGAAGGGTAGAGAGAAAGGAAAGGTAGAGAGGAAGGAAGGGTAGGGAGGAAAGAAGGGTAGAGAGGAAAGAAGGGTAGAGAGGAAGGAAAGGTAGAGAGGAAGGAAAGGTAGAGAGGAAGGAAGGGTAGAGAGGAAGGAAGGGTAGGGAGGAAAGAAGGGTAGAGAGAAAGGAAAGGTAGAGAGGAAGGAAAGGTAGAGAGGAAGGAAAGGTAGAGAGGAAGGAAAGGTAGAGAGGAAGGAAAGGTAGAGTGGAAGGAAAGGTAGAGTGGAAGGAAAGGTAGAGAGGAAAGAAGGGTAGAGAGAAAGGAAAGGTAGAGAGGAAGGAAAGGTAGAGAGGAAGGAAAGGTAGAGAGGAAGGAAAGGTAGAGAGGAAGGAAAGGTAGAGAGGAAGGAAAGGTAGAGAGGAAGGAAAGGTAGAGAGGAAGGAAAGGTAGAGAGGAAGGAAAGGTAGAGAGGAAGGAAAGGTAGAGAGGAAGGAAGGGTAGGGAGGAAAGAAGGGTAGAGAGGAAAGAAGGGTAGAGAGAAAGGAAAGGTAGAGAGGAAGGAAAGGTAGAGAGGAAGGAAAGGTAGAGAGGAAGGAAAGGGAGAGAGGAAGGAAGGTAGAGAGGAAGGAAAGGTAGAGAGGAAGGAAAGGGTAGAGAGGAAGGAAAGGTAGAGAGGAAGGAAAGGTAGAGAGGTAGGAAAGGTAGAGAGGAAGGAAAGGTAGAGAGGAAGGAAAGGTAGAGAGGAAGGGAGGGTAGAGAGGAAGGAAGGGTAGAGAATAAGGAAGGGTAGAGAGGAAGGAAAGGTAGAGAGGAAGGAAGGGTGGAGAGGAAGGAAAGGTAGAGAGGAAGGAAGGGTAGAGAGGAAGGAAGGGTAGAGAGGAAGGAAGGGTAGAGAGGAAGGAAAGGTAGAGAGGAAGGAAAGGTAGAGAGGAAGGAAAGGTAGAGAGGAAGGAAGGGTAGAGAGGAAGGAAGGGGAGAGAGGAAGGAAGAGTAGAGAGGAAGGAAAGGTCGAGAGGAAGGAAGGGTAGAGAGGAAGGAAAGGTAGAGAGGAAGGAAAGGTAGAGAAGAAGGAAGGGTAGAGAGGAAGGAAAGGTAGAGAGGAAGGAAAGGTAGAGAGGAAGGAAAGGAAGAGAGGAAGGAAAGGTAGAGATGAAGGAAGGGTAGAGAGGAAGGAAAGGTAGAGAGGAAGGAAAGGTAGAGAGGAAGGAAAGGTAGAGAGGAAGGAAAGGTAGAGAGGAAGGAAGGGTAGGGAGGAAGGAAGGGTAGGGAGGAAAGAAGGGTAGAGAGAAAGGAAAGGTAGAGAGGAAGGAAAGGTAGAGAGGAAGGAAGGGTAGAGAGGAAGGAAGGGTATAGAGGAAGGAAAGGTAGAGAGGAAGGAAAGGTAGAGAGGAAGGAAGGGTAGAGAGGAAGGAAGGGTAGAGAGAAAGGAAAGGTAGAGAGGAAGGAAAGGTAGAGAGGAAGGAAAGGTAGAGAGGAAGGAAAGGTAGAGAGGAAGGAAAGGTAGAGAGGAAGGAAAGGTAGAGAGGAAGGAAGGGTAGAGAGGAAGGAAAGGTAGAGAGGAAGGAAAGGTAGAGAGGAAGGAAAGGTAGAGAGGAAGGAAAGGTAGAGAGGAAGGAAGGGTAGAGAGGAAGGAAGGGTAGAGAGGAAGGAAGGGTAGAGAGGAAGGAAGGAGAGAGAGGAAGGAAGGAGAGAGAGGAAGGAAGGAGAGAGAGGAAGGAAGGGTAGAGAGAGGAAGGGTAGAGAGGAAGGAAGGGTAGAGAGAAAGGAAGGGTAGAGAGGAAGGAAGGGTAGAGGAAGGAAGGGTAAAGAGTAAGGAAGGGTAGAGAGGAAGGAAGGAAGGAAGGGTAGAGAGTAAGTGTAGAGAGGAAGGAAGGGTAGAGAGGAAGGAAGGGTAGAGAGGAAGGAAGGGTAGAGAGGAAGGAAGGGTAGAGAGGAAGGAAGGGTAGAGAGGAAGGAAGGGTAGAGAGGAAGGAAGGGTAGAGAGGAAAGAAAGGTAGAGAGGAAGGAAGGGTAGAGAGGAAGGAAGGGTAGAGAGGAAGGAAGGATAGAGAGGAAGGAAGGGTAGAGAGTAAGGAAAGGTAGAGAGGAAGGAAGGGTCGAGATGAAGGAAGGGTAGAGAGGAAGGAAGGGGAGAGAGGAAGGAAGAGTAGAGAGGAAGGAAAGGTCGAGAGGAAGGAAAGGTAGAGAAGAAGGAAGGGTAGAGAGGAAGGAAAGGTAGAGAGGAAGGAAAGGAAGAGAGGAAGGAAAGGTAGAGAGGAAGGAAAGGAAGAGAGGAAGGAAAGGAAGAGAGGAAGGAAAGGTAGAGATGAAGGAAGGGTAGAGATGAAGGAAGGGTAGAGAGGAAATAAAGGTAGAGTGGAAGGAAAGGTAGAGAGGAAGGAAAGGTAGAGAGGAAAGAAAGGTAGAGAGGAAGGAAAGGTAGAGAGGAAGGAAAGGTAGAGAGGAAGGAAAGGTAGAGAGGAAGGAAGGGTAGAGAGGAAGGAAAGGTAGAGAGGAAGGAAGGGTAGGGAGGAAAGAAGGGTAGAGAGGAAAGAAGGGTAGAGAGAAAGGAAAGGTAGAGAGGAAGGAAAGGTAGAGAGGAAGGAAAGGTAGAGAGGAAGGAAAGGTAGAGAGGAAGGAAAGGTAGAGAGGAAGGAAAGGTAGAGTGGAAGGAAAGGTAGAGAGGAAGGAAAGGTAGAGAGGAAGGAAAGGTAGAGAGGAAGGAAAGGTAGAGAGGAAGGAAAGGTAGAGAGGAAGGAAAGGTAGAGAGGAAGGAAAGGTAGAGTGGAAGGAAAGGTAGAGTGGAAGGAAAGGTAGAGAGGAAGGAAAGGTAGAGAGGAAGGAAGGGTAGGGAGGAAAGAAGGGTAGAGAGGAAAGAAGGGTAGAGAGGGAAAGGTAGAGAGGAAGGAAAGGTAGAGAGGAAGGAAAGGTAGAGAGGAAGGAAAGGTAGAGAGGAAGGAAAGGTAGAGAGGAAGGAAAGGTAGAGAGGAAGGAAGGGTAGAGAGGAAGGAAAGGTAGAGAGGAAGGAAAGGTAGAGAGGAAGGAAAGGTAGAGAGGAAGGAAAGGTAGAGAGGAAGGAAAGGTAGAGAGGAAGGGAGGGTAGAGAGGAAGGAAGGGTAGAGAATAAGGAAGGGTAGAGAGGAAGGAAAGGTAGAGAGGAAGGAAGGGTAGAGAGGAAGGAAAGGTAGAGAGGAAGGAAGGGTAGAGAGGAAGGAAAGGTAGAGAGGAAGGAAGGGTAGAGAGGAAGGAAGGGTAGAGAGGAAGGAAGGGTAGAGAGGAAGGAAGGGTAGAGAGGAAGGAAAGGTAGAGAGGAAGGAAAGGTAGAGAGGAAGGAAAGGTAGAGAGGAAGGAAGGGTAGAGAGGAAGGAAGGGGAGAGAAGAAGGAAGAGTAGAGAGGAAGGAAAGGTCGAGAGGAAGGAAGGGTAGAGAGGAAGGAAAGGTAGAGAGGAAGGAAAGGTAGAGAAGAAGGAAGGGTAGAGAGGAAGGAAAGGTAGAGAAGAAGGAAAGGTAGAGAGGAAGGAAAGGAAGAGAGGAAGGAAAGGTAGAGATGAAGGAAGGGTAGAGAGGAAGGAAAGGTAGAGAGGAAGGAAAGGTAGAGAGGAAGGAAAGGTAGAGAGGAAGGAAAGGTAGAGAAGAAGGAAAGGTAAGTGGATGGAAAGGTAGAGAGGAAGGAAAGGAAGAGAGGAAGGAAAGGTAGAGATGAAGGAAGGGTAGAGAGGAAGGAAAGGTAGAGAGGAAGGAAGGGTAGAGAGGAAGGAAGGGTAGAGAGGAAGGAAAGGTAGAGAGGAAGGAAAGGTAGAGAGGAAGGAAAGGTAGAGAGGAACGAAGGGTAGAGAGGAAGGAAAGGTAGAGAGGAAGGAAAGGTAGAGAGGAAGGAAAGGTAGAGAGGAAGGAAAGGTAGAGAGGAAGGAAGGGTAGAGAGGAAGGAAGGATAGAGGAAGGAAGGGTAGAGAGTAAGGAAAGGTAGAGAGGAAGGAAGGGTAGAGAGGAAGGAAAGGTAGAGAGGAAGGAAAGGTAGAGAGGAAGGAAGGGTAGAGAGGAAGGAAGGGTAGAGAGGAAGGAAGGGTAGAGAGGAAGGAAGGAGAGAGAGGAAGGAAGGAGAGAGAGGAAGGAAGGAGAGAGAGGAAGGGTAGAGAGGAAGGAAGGGTAGAGAGGAAGGAAGGGTAGAGAGGAAGGAAGGGTAGAGAGGAAGGAAGGGTAGAGAGGAAGGAAGGGTAGAGAGGAAGGAAGGGTAGAGAGGAAGGAAAAGTAGAGAGGAAGGAAAGGTAGAGAGGAAGGAAGGGTAGAGAGGAAGGAAGGGTAGAGAGGAAGGAAGGGTAGAGAGGAAGGAAGGATAGAGGAAGGAAGGGTAGAGAGTAAGGAAAGGTAGAGAGGAAGGAAGGGTAGAGAGGAAGGAAGGGTCGAGAGGAAGGAAGGGTAGAGAGGAAGGAAGGATAGAGAGGAAGGAAGGGTAGAAAGAAGATAGAGGATGAAGAGTAAGAAGAGAAGGTGGGAGAGGAATAAGAACGGTAATTGGGGTACATGGGAGGATAATAAGAGTGGGAGGACTCATAGGTATGAGATAATATTGAAGTATTCTTGGGTGAGCGCTAAACCCGTACGAATCAGTGCGCCCAGAGAATGTGGATTAATTAGGTTTGATCCATGGAAAGGGAGGCCCCTGGTGTACGGATTATAATGGCATCAGAAAACCACTGCTCCCTCCCTTGAAGGTACAGAGTGAAGGATGTATGGAGGGTGGACGTAAGGATGGGAGGGATGATGGGAGGGAAGCAAGGAAGGCATTATGAGAAGGAAAATGGGAGTGAAGGAGGGAGAGATTATGGGAGGGGAAGATGAGCGGGAAGGGAGGGAGGGATGTAAGGAAAGGGACTTCATAGGAGAGGGGAAAGAGGAATAGGGGCAAAGAAGAAGAGAAATGGGGAAAGAGGGAGAGGGATGGGGAAAGAGGGAGAGGGATGGGGAAAGAGGATGAGGGAAGAAAAAGAGGGAAAGGTATGGAAAAAAGAGGAAGAGAAGGCAGGAGGGAAAGTAGGTAGTTTTAATATTTAAACATATTTTTTACTGCACCATTCAGTACTGTTAAAAAACTTGAAAAATAAAATTTACAAGCAGAGAGAGAGATACAGACAGACAGACAAATATTCGTCTCAGTCAGGATCGGCATGACGAGGGTGCTTGGCCACCCTCGTCATTCCGACCCCTATATAACTAGCTTCTCGTCTGTACGACCCACTGAGTCCACCCCGTCTCTCTGACAAGCTTGTAGGTATACCACTTGAAATCGCTGTAAGGTAAAAGTCTGCTGTAAGCGGGCTCCTTAAAGCAGCTTTCACTTTGGCATTTGCCTGTTTATTTCTCAGGAAACCAATATGACGAGGGCAGCAACAGAACTGTACATCTTTCTGCCGCTCATGAAGACAACTCCTGGAGCTCTTCGACTACAGTGTGAACAGAAGCATTCTGGTCTAGGGGAAGCAGAGTACATTGCAGAAGAGTACATTACAACTGAGTACAC
Source organism: Cherax quadricarinatus (assembly GCF_038502225.1). Classification (NCBI taxonomy): domain Eukaryota; kingdom Metazoa; phylum Arthropoda; class Malacostraca; order Decapoda; family Parastacidae; genus Cherax; species Cherax quadricarinatus. Next base: position 21,887,796 of record NC_091332.1, read on the forward strand.
AGTGAAACGATATCCCAGTAAGCTAGCTATCAAGAGAGCAGCGACAATTCCGTGGAGCTCCACAATGAGCAGGAGTCCTCACCGGCAATCACAGCACAGTAAACACCACCCTCCTTCTTTGACCAGTCAGCATAAGCAAAATCATACTCCGTGAAATTAGCCAGGGTCTTCATTGGGTCTCGACCCTTAGGTGTCCCAACAACATTGCAAACCATGTTTTCTAGCAAACACATCAGTGCTGCGAGTTAGAAAGCATTTAGAAAAGTCCTTCTCCAATTATTGCGCATATTTCAAGGAGTCCAAATTTTTAACTAATATATTGACAAATGTTCTTGCACACAAACTAAACTTTAAAGATTCTATCTCGTCGCCATGATGCATCAGCAATGAAATAGTAAAACTATTCAGAAGAAGTAGTCAACAATATTTAACATGATTTAATATCTGGAGAGTATACTTAGAGAGGGTTCTGGGGTTCAACGCCCCCGCGGTCCGGTCTGTGACCAGGCTTGCCAGATTGCTCGTAATTGCTGGTAGCCTTTTAATGGGAATAAATCTATTACACACAAAATTAGCAGCAATGTACATATACACCCATGTTAGGCCTTGTTTCGAACTACTTGGCCTCGTTTTACAAACGTCTGAAGCGAAGCTGGACAAAGTTTCGAAAGTTATCGGAGCCATTCTAGAAATCTTGGAATAGCTTCTATAACTTTGGTCAGAGTGCATCTTCACTTGCCTGGTTCTCTGGTTGAATTCTCATTAACTTCACATCGTCTGCAAACAGGGACACTGAGTCTATTCCTTCCGTCATGTTCACATATATCAGAAACAGCACCGGTCCTAGGACTGACCCCTGAGTAACCCTGCACGTCACAGGTGCCCACTCTGACACATCGTCGCGTACCATGATTCACTGATGTCTTCCCGTCAGGTATTCCCTGATCCATTGCAGTGCGTTCCCTGTTATACCTACCTGGTCCTCCAGCTTTTGCACTAATCTCTTGTGTGGAACTGTGTCAAAAGCCTTTTTACAGTCCAAGAAAACGCAGTCTATCCATCCCTCTCTTGTCTTACTGCCGTCACCCTCTCATAGAACACCAGTAGTTTTTTTTTTTTTGACAGGATTTCCCGTCCCTGAAACCGTGCTGGTTGTCCTTGATAAACTCATTCCTTTCTAGGTGCTCAACCACTCTTCTCTTGATAATCTTCTCCAAGACTTTGTATACTATACATGTCAGTGACACTGATCTGTAGTTTAATGCTTCGTGTCTGTCTCCTTTTTTAAAAATTGGGACTACATTTGCTGTCTTCCCTACCTCGGGTAGACTCCCTGTTGTTGTTATTGGTACACAGAGCGCCTCTGTTCCCTCTCTCAGGACCCAGGGAAAGATGTTATCCGGTGCCATTGTCTTTGAGGTATCTAGCTCGCTTAGCAGCCTCTTCACCACCTCCTCCTCGGTTGTATGTATTGTGTCAAGCACTTGATAGTGTACCCAACCTTTCCGTCTTTCTGGAGTCCCTTCTGTCTCCTCTGTGAATACTTCTCTGAATCTGGTGTTCAGCTCTTCACATACTTCTTGGTCGTTTCTTGTTATCTCTCCTTCCTTCCTTCCTCAGCTTGATTACCTGGTCCATGACTGTTGTTTTCCTCCTGATGTGGCTGTACAACAGCTTCAGATCAGATCTGGCTTTCGCTGTTATGTCATTTTCGTATTGTCGTTGGGCCTCCATCCTTACCTGAGCAAATTCATTTCTGGCTCTATGGCCGCTCTCCTTATTCTCCTGGGTCCTTTGCCTTCTATACTTTTTCTATTTTCTAACACACTTGGTTTTGGCCTCAAAACCTTCGGGTAAACCAAGGGCTCGTCCTGGCCTTCTCGTTATTTGTGTTTTCCTTGGGTACAAACCTCTCCTCTGCTTCCTTGCATATTGCTGTCACATATTCCCTCATCTCATTTACTGATCTTCCTGCCAGTTCTCTGTCCCATTGAACCTCGTGCAATAAATTCCTCATGACTGTGTGGTCCCCTCTTGTAGTTTGGCTTCATTCGTCCTGTCCTTTCTGATAAATACTAGGTCCAGTCTTGCTGGTTCGTTCTCTTCTCTCTCTCGGATAGTGTCCCTTACATGTTGTTACATGATGTTTTCTAGTACCACCTCCACCATCTTAGTCCTCCACGTTTCTGGGCCCTCATGTGGCTTCAGGTTTTCCCCGTCAGTTTCTTTGTTATCGACGTCACCCACAATCAGTAGCTTTGCCCTGACCAGTGTGTCAACCATCGCTCCATGCCTCCTGCTATTCTGTGTTGGATTATACATCACTGCAGTTATCACGTTGGGACCTCCAAACTAGTGTTCCTATTATGTAGTCTCTTGCTTCTCTGTCTCCTCTCTCCAGCTCCTCAAAATCTCGTTGGTTTTTTCTGGGCAGTTCCATTCCTCCTCCTTTGTACCTTCTTTCCTCAGGATCTGGTATCCAGGTGGAAATATGGCATTTGTTATTATTCCTGTGAGCTTGGTTTCTGTGAGAGCTATGATGCCTGGTGATGTCTGTGATTGTTTCGTGTCACTCCTCCCACTTATTCGTTATTCCATCAGCGGTAGTGTACCATACCTTCAGTTTCCTCTCCAGCACTGTATTCTGGGGGTTTTGGGGGATCTGGCAAGGTGCTATGGGATTCTACTGCTTACTGTGGGCTGGGGGCTGTGGGAGTGGAGTGTTGTTTGTATTGGGATAGTATGTTAGGTTGTGGGGTTCTGTAGGTGTTTGAGCTTGTTGCTCTGCCCGGCTCAGGTTATCCCCTGCTGACTATCCTTTTCTCTCTTTCTAGCCCCTTTCATGTCTGTATCCTCTCCCTCAGCTGTTGTCGTTCTGTCTAGGAACATACTCCTTTATGTTGATGATTCCTTCAGCCGTGGTTTCTCCTGTAGGATCCTTTTCCTCATTGTCTTGAGAATCAATTTGACCGGCCGATTTCTTCCCTTTGAGCATCCCCATATTGTGTGTGTGTGTGTGTGTGTGTGTGTGTGTGTGTGTGTGTGTGTGTGTGTGTGTGTGTGTGTGTGTGTGTGTGTGTTTCACCTATATGTGGTTGCAGGGGTCGATTCTCAGCTCCTGGCCCCCCGTGTGTTGAATGTTGCTGCTTCAGTCTGGTTCTCCACCCTCACATTCTACAAAATTAAAGAGAAATTAAAGAGAAAACAACAAGTTTTTTTTAATTATTCACCGAGTGATTAAACAGAGATTAGACGGCGACTGCCTGTCCCGTCAAGCCTGGCTGCCTGTCCCGTCAAGCCTGACTGCCTGTCCCGTCAAGCCTGACTGCCTGTCCCGTCAAGCCTGGCTGCCTGTCCCGTCAAGCCTGGCTGCCTGTTCCGTCAAGCCTGGCTGCCTGTCCCGTCAAGCCTGGCTGCCTGTCCCGTCAAGCTTGGCTGCCTGTCCCGTCAAGCCTGGCTGCCTGTCCCGTCAAGCCTGGCTGCCTGTCCCGTCAAGCCTGACTGCCTGTCCCGTCAAGCCTGACTGCCTGTCCCGTCAAGCCTGACTGCCTGTCCCGTCAAGCCTGACTGCCTGTCCCGTCAAGCCTGGCTGCCTGTCCCGTCAAGCCTGGCTGCCTGTCCCGTCAAGCCTGACTGCCTGTCCCGTCAAGCCTGACTGCCTGTCCCGTCAAGCCTGACTGGCGGCCCCGTCAAGCCTGACTGCCTGTCCCGTCAAGCCTGACTGCCTGTCTCGTCAAGCCTGACTGGCGGCCCCGTAAAGCCTGCCTGTCCCGTCAAGCCTGACTGGCGGCCCCGTCAAGCCTGACTGCCTGTCCTGTTAAGCCTGACTGGCGGCCCCGTCAAGCCTGACTGCCTGTCCCGTCAAGCCTGACTGCCTGTCTCGTCAAGCCTGACTGGCGGCCCCGTAAAGCCTGCCTGTCCCGTCAAGCCTGACTGGCGGCCCCGTCAAGCCTGACTGCCTGTCCTGTTAAGCCTGACTGGCGGCCCCGTCAAGCCTGACTGCCTGTCCCGTCAAGCCTGACTGCCTGTCCCGTCAAGCCTGACTGCTTGTCCCGTCAAGCCTGACTGCTTGTATCGCCAAGCCTGATTGCATGTCCCGTCAGGCCTGACTGATGGTCCCGTCAAGCCTGACTGGCTTCCCCGTCAAACCTGACTGCCTGTTCCGTCAAACTTGCCTGGCGGTCCCGTCAAACTTGACTGTCGGTGCCGTCATGAACCACAAACTGGTACTAACATGGTGGTTCTCACTTCCCTCATAAACATTAATCAATAAGTAATTCCTAAATATTAGTGTTGAGCGCCTGCTTTTATGCTGTGCGCTTAACCCGTGTGGGTTATTCATCAGTGTTGAAAGCTAGCTTTCCTCCTCCTGATCAACGCTGCCCAGAGTTGTGGAGGGTCTGTTAGCCGGCCGATAACTGCCAGACAAGAACTGCGCTGTCGCAGACAGATTTTTTCACAGATTAATACATTTAAAAATGATACTCTATATATTATATATAATGATAAATACACTCGCAAACAAGTGATCTTAATACAGAACAAGCCACGTAGAGATTGAAAGCTTTAGCTCTAGATCTTTCGCATTCTCGTGCGTCGTCAGGAGCTATGAATTGTATGACAGGAGGGAAAATTCTCTGACGCAAGGCAGAGGGTATTAATTTGAGCCCACGACAGTGTCATTGGATTCTATGACAATTATAATATTGATAAAGATGAATGTGTTGATCCTCAGAGGAAAATAATTACAGCAAGGAATTATTTCACATTGGAGAGAGTTTTCCCTCAGTTTTTCACAGGAAGACTTGTGTTGGGGAGGCGTGGAAATATTACCTGGTGTATCTGCGTGTAAGTACCTATTTGTAATCGCTTATTTTTAGCTACATAAACAGGGCTGCTCTCAGCATCCGTTTGCAATATTTATTTTTCGCTCTGTATATTTTTAAGTTTCTCAGAACATTTACGGCATCTTCCTCCTTCTTATTTTCTACTTCTGATGAAAATTTTCTTGTATTCCTTCGGCTTCACTTCTTCAATTTACAACTATGGCTTCTTGCAGGTACTGAGTCGTCTTTTTTTCATATAATTTTACTCTTTTTTTTTATGTGGCTACCATGTCTCATCTTATCAAGTAGCCTGGCGGCCATTTTAGTAAAAACCTTTCATTACAACTTTTCAACTCTGCTAGCCATTTTGTAGCCTTTCTTAAGACCTTTTTAATGTATCCAAATTTTTTAGTTTAGGCCCCACATGACTACTGCGTATTCCATTTTGTCTAGAAAAACGTATGTTGTGTATACTGTAGTTTTATTAAGTTTTATCCATGTATTGGAAGATTTTTTATAGGTTGCCATGGTAACTTGCGACCTTCTCGATTTAATTTGCACGATCTTCCGGTGACAATACTTAGATCACTAATACTCCCCATGTTTGGTAAGTCTGTACTCTTCAAGTGGCTTGATTTCGCTTTCTTACATTTTCATCTCGTAGCATTTATCTAAATTCTATCATCATTCCATTTATCCATTTGTTCTTTCTATCCAGATTATCAAGTAGCGACTGAGAATGTTTTTTTTTTTATTTGTAAACTTATTCAATCATTCGCAAACATTAAGAACAAGAGGCACAATACAGTGACTGGAACAACAGGAGAGAGGAACTTGCGACGATGTTTCTGTCCGACTTGAACCATTTGTGACTTTGTAAATGGTCCAAGTCTGACCGAAACGTTGTCGTAAGCTCCTCTCTCCTATGTACGGGTTATTTGTGCATTAGCAAACATTTACATTGTTTCCTAGTCTTCCTGGTAAGTTAACTATATAAATTAAGAACATCTGCGCACGTACAGATCCTTGTGGGACCCCACTGTTGACGTCTCCCTCACGAGAATATTCCTCCTCTTATATCTGTTCGTATTTTCCTTTCGTAGTCTGTCATCGACTGTAATAGTTTTCCTTTATTCTCCCTATATTTTGCAGTCTCCAAATTCATCTTTCATAAAAGCTTTCTGAAAATCTATGTCAACACAATCAGCCCGTCCATTTATCTATTTTCTTGATTGTCAAAGTTACTGAATAGTTTTAAAATACATGAATTTGTAAACATGAAACTAAAATGTTGATTAGAATGATTTTACTCTCCAGTTTATCAACTTTACTCTAACGACTTATATCCAATCTATTTTAGTCTTCTCTGTCTTCTCCTTCATATAATCTCTCGTTGTTACCACCTATCATGTCTGAGAACTTAACTTATTGTGGACTAATATTAAGTTGTAATAAACAGCTGTCAATGAATAAACAGAATGGTAGACAGAGGTAAACAGCGGCCTGCAGCCTGACAGTCCAACGAACGATTAACCCAACTACTCAGTAGAGATGCAGTTGGCAGCCTCTGACGGAATACAGTATTTCTTCCGAAATTTTTCCTGTTAGAGGTCCTGGGTAGTTGAACCAGTGGTGTCGGACTGTCAGTCTGCAGGCTGCGGTTCACCTCCCAGTTCATTATTCTGTTTATTCACCAACATCTTGTATTAAAATCGCAAACAAATCCCAAATTGGATGTCATAACTTCCAGATATTCTTTTGCGCCAGCTGTGGTATCAGTCTGGTACTGGTACCTTCCTCCTCACGGCACCTACAAGATTTTTTTTTTTTCACTTTAGTTCAATGTGCGCGTAAGTTGCAACAAGACACACGTGTGTTTACCATATCAAGATAATTTCTCTGTTTCAGGCGAGGTCTTGGTTTGTTCACCACGTGTTCCATGGTCTTGCGATTTTGGCTTAACGCTCTTCTTGCCGAATAAGGCAAGCGAAAATTTGTGTATGTATTACAACCCAGGATTCCAAATGGCCTGTTATCCCGGGTGTAATGGGAGCAAAATAAACACAGCAGAAAAAGTTTAGACTTATATTATCCTTCACCAATTTAGAACAGCAATATGTACACTATGTACAGTGATAAGTATAGTGCACTCCACGGTAAGCAAGGCAGAAATAGAAGCCACAAGATAGCAGACCGTGCTTCACCCAGCTCTAGAATGGGAATGACAAGGGCAGACAGGAGAGCGGTACCCACATAACCTCTGCGATTGCCAAAAGCATCTTCTTATTGGCTAGAACCTGGTCACTAGTTGAACGACGGGGCCCCATCATCAACTCTTAGCAACATGGTTCGCTGGTTGGGGGAGATAGCCTGTAAATGAGGGTGTGTACATGCGCCGAATAAAGGTTACGTACTCTTTGCATGCCACAGTATGCAATAATTTCGAAAAAATCATTCTGAACCTAACGAAAAAATATATGTGATAAACTGTTTAAAACGGACAAGTTGAAGACTGCGACACTTATGCAACAAATGGGTATCTTTACTGAAGAAAGGTTTCACCACACAGTGGCTTCATCAGTCCAATACAAATCAGAAAGGTGTAAGGAGAAGAGTAGTTTGAGGTAATCAGTCCCTCAGCCTGGAGTTGATGTGTTCAGTCCATCAATCTTGTAGAAAGTACAGCATAGGGCCGTAGACGTGGCTTATATACTGTAGTCAGGTGAGGCGAAGCAGGAGGAGGCGGGGGTCATAGTGGTACCATCCGCTAGTCGAAGTAGGTCTTCGTCCAAAGGTTGGACAAGGTTGAAGAATTCTTTGTATTAAGATCCCAACCTTTGTATCAAGGTCCAACCTTTGGACGAAGACCTACTTCGACTAGTGGATGGTACCACTATGACCCCGCCGCCTCCTGCTTCGCCTCACCTGACTACAGTATATAAGCCACGTCTACGGCCCAATGCTGTACTTTCTACAAGATTGATGGACTGAACACATCGACTCCAGGTTGAGGGACTGATTACCTCAAACTACTCCTCTCCTTACACCCTTCTGATTTGTATTGGACTGATGAAGCCACTGTGTGGCGAAACGTTTCTTCAGTAAAGACTAGCTTAAGTTGCACAAGTGTCTCAATGGAAAAAAATATATTTCATTGTTTGTTTATTAAATTATTGTAAACTTATCTAAAATATATTTAGTTGGCTTAGGTTAAATTAAATTGGGCTTGTTATAATAAGGTTAGGCAAGTTTTCTAAAGTTCTTTTGGTACAAAATTATTAAATTTTACATTGACATTAATGAAAAAATATATTTTTAAACGTATAAGAGAAAATTTTAGAAAGGACTTAATTTTAAACGAGTTCTTGCTAAGTGACCAGTTTTACCTATTCGGCACGACATGTATATGATATAATCATATATATATATATATACATATATATATATATATATATATATATATATATACATACATATATATATATATATATATATATACATACATATATATATATATATATATATATACATACATATATATATATATATATATATATACATACATATATATATATATATATATACATACATATATATATATATATATATATACATACATATATATATATATATATATATACATACATATATATATATATATATACATACATATATATATATATATATATATATATATAATTATTTCAAGCATGTAAGAGCATGGGTATATAGGGGTGCTGGTGCGTTAAAATGCATGCTTGTGTTTTGTGAGTGAGTGCGCATTTATACAGGTGTGGCGCGTTCGAGTGTATGGGTCTCCATGCGTGAAGGTGCATTCCATGTACATTGGCGTCAGTGCTAGATTCGTTTAAAGTTGCGTGCGCGAGCGTTTTGTTGCATATAGGTTTGTGTGTCTGCGCGTTAGTATAGCTTCCTGCGAATGCGTGTGTAATTGTGTTTTCGTGGGAGAGAATGTTGGAGGTGGTGCGACAGAGGAGGTCGTCCAGTGTAGAAAACATTGCGTGTCCTCGATGGAACAGCTGTGTGTGGGGAAATCTTTCTCTGATCATATATTGGTAGAGCGTGCCGCCTCAGTGCTGCCAATACTGTTCTTCCATGGGGAAACACAGACAAAACGTCCATGTTGTTAGGTGGTAAGAACAGGCGAGTATGTTATTGCGTGTAGAGACCCCTATGAGTGATGCATTGTCTGGTCTCTAATATTCATCACGTTCTCCTACCCAACTCAAGAATAATATTATTGGTGTTATTATACATCTGTTTCCCCCCACCCCTCAGTATATTTACCTCTACCTGCCGTTATTGACAAGCTTTTATGTTGCCTCCCCTTTGCAATCTGGCCATGAGCCTTTGGTCGTCAACTCAGTTTACAGTACTTGAGTTGATGTTGGCCTTTCCTCTTACCCCAGCCTGGACATCCTGTAATGGTGTGTACACACACACACACACACACACACACACACACACACACACACACACACACACACACACACACACACAATGTACACAATTTGCATATCATTTCTAGTGCTTAAGGTCTATTATCCACTTCAATATTGCAGAATTATATATGAAGAGACAATATTTATTATACTAATTCCTTGACTCTATTAAATGACGACTAGTAAAATTAACCTGCAGTGTTAGAACTTGAGGTTGTGTCGACACTACAAGTGTTGTGTCGACACTACAAGTGTTGTGTCGACACTACAAGTGTTGTGTCGACACTACAAGTGCTGTGTTGACACTACAAGTGTTGTGTCGACACTACAAGTGCTGTGTTGACACTACAAGTGCTGTGTTGACACTACAAGTGTTGTGTCGACACTACAAGTGCTGTGTTGACACTACAAGTGTTGTGTCGACACTACAAGTGCTGTGTTGACACTACAAGTGCTGTGTCGACACTACAAGTGCTGTGTTGACACTACAAGTGTTGTGTCGACACTACAAGTGCTGTGTTGACACTACAAGTGCTGTGTTGACACTACAAGTGCTGTGTCGACACTACAAGTGCTGTGTCGACACTACAAGTGCTGTGTCGACACTACAAGTGCTGTGTCGACACTACAAGTGCTGTGTCGACACAACAAGTGCTGTGTCGACACAACAAGTGCTGTGTCGACACAAGTGCTGTGTCGACACAACAAGTGTTGACACAACAAGTGCTGTGTTGACACAACAAGTGCTGTGTCGACACAACAAGTGTTGTGTTGACACTACAAGTGCTGTGTCGACACAACAAGTGTTGTGTCGACACTACAAGTGCTGTGTTGACACTACAAGTGCTGTGTTGACACTACAAGTGCTGTGTTGACACAACAAGTGCTGTGTTGACACAACAAGTGCTGTGTTGACACTACAAGTGCTGTGTTGACACTACAAGTGCTGTGTTGACACAACAAGTGCTGTGTTGACACAACAAGTGCTGTGTCGACACAACAAGTGCTGTGTCGACACAACAAGTGCTGTGTCGACACAACAAGTGCTGTGTCGACACAACAAGTGCTGTGTCGACACAACAAGTGCTGTGTCGACACAAGTGTTGACACAACAAGTGCTGTGTCGACACAACAAGTGCTGTGTTGACACAACAAGTGCTGTGTTGACACAACAAGTGCCGTGTCGACACTGCGAGTGCCGTGTCGACACAACGAGTGCAGTGTTGACACAAGTGCCGTGTTGACACAACCAGTGCCGTGTTGACACAGGTGCCGTGTCGACAAGTGCCGTGTCGACAAGTGCCGTGTCGACAAGTACCGTGTCGACAAGTGCCGTGTTGACACGAGTGCCGAGTCGACACAACCAGTGCCGTGTCGACACGAGTGTCGTGTCGACACAACGAGTGTCGTGTCGACACAACGAGTGTCGTGTCGGCACAACAAGTGTCGTGTCGACACAACGAGTGTCGTGTCGACACAGCGAGTGCCGTGTCGACACAACGAGTGCCGTGTTGACAAGTGCCGTGTTGACACAACGAGTGCCGTGTTGACACAGGTGCCGTGTCGACAAGTGCCGTGTCGACAAGTGCCGTGTCGACAAGTGCCGTGTCGACAAGTACCGTGTCGACAAGTGCCGTGTTGACACAACGAGTGCCGTGTTGACACAACGAGTGCCGTGTTGACACAACGAGTGCCGTGTTGACACGAGCGCCGAGTCGACACAACCAGTGCCGTGTCGACACAACGAGTGTCGTGTCGACACAACGAGTGTCGTGTCGGCACAACGAGTGTCGTGTCGGCACAACGAGTGTCGTGTCGACACAACGAGTGTCGTGTCGGCACAAGTGGTGGATCTTCAACACACTATTTCATCAACTTGGTATATACTTGTACAAGTTCCATTACTCTCAGATATACCACTCCTGCTAAGCATACTTTGTCTCTTCTTCTAATCCCTTCTTCAACCCTCCTTTGCTCACTTTCTTCTCACCCCTCATCCTCCCTACTAATTTTTCCCCACACTACCATTGCTTTCTCCAGTGTTAAGATCTAGAGACAGCTAGTAACAATGTAAATGGTAGAAAAATTTGATTGGTATACAAGCACGTACGGAATTGCGGACATTGAGAACAGAAGGAAAGGGGGATGAAAAATCTAGACAAAACTTTCATGAATAATATCCACTGAAATATTTCCTGAGGGATATTATGTAGTGAGAAGTTAAAGAAATAAAAAGTGAGGTGGCACACAAAAAAACTCGTGATTGCACAATAATAGCAGTAACGTACAAGCCGTCGGTGAACAACAGGAGACCTAGCCAGGAAAGCGAGGATATGGCCACAACAGACATCTAGAGACAGAAGCAAAGAAAGAACGGCGCATGCAAAATTATTAGTAGCAGGAGCTTCAATTACAAGTAAATTGACTTCGAAAATTGAAAATCAAGTATAGGAACACAAACGTTGAGAGCGTGACTGACGAACTGCTCTGGGAAATTTCATGACCCAACTTGTAAAAGAAATCAGAAGGATACGAACAGATGGTGAACCAGCAAACCTGGATCTCATCTGCAGCTAAAGCGTCCATACTGAAGTTAACCTTGCATGTTATAGAAACAGAAGAAATTATGGAACAGTGAAACATACAGTCTACAGGAGTGGAAACTATGCTGAAATCAGCAGCTTCCTAAATGGAGGATCACGAGATAGAGAAGTGGAGGTAAATTCAATGATATAATGGAGAAACTTGGAAGAATGTGGCAGGTCACAGTAAAATTTATACCAACCAGGTGAGAAAGGATTTAGAACACTCGGGTAGAGCCCAAGGGTTAACAAAATGTAGGAGGCCCAGGTAAGTAGCAAAAGAACATGGAAAAAGTACAGAGCAAGGAGCATGGCAGGAAACAGAATCGAGCATAAAAGCTAGAAACTAATTACTCAGGATACAAATAAAAGTTGAATGCCAGTCTGAACTGCTCTACAGCTAAATGAGGAAGAAAGTAGCTGACGTTCTACTGAAGAGACCATAAGGAAAGATGAGAAGCATGCAAGGAATTAACCAGGAGATTCAAGGAAGCATTCACTAGTGATACAGGAACAATACCTATGAGCATATAGGGTGGAACAGATCAGAATCCAGTGTTGAAGAAGAAACTAAGGAACCTGCTGAGAGGACTGGATTTCACATTAGTTTTAAGACCTGACAATACATATTCATGAACACAAAGAGGTAGAAGAAATAAGCGAGCCTGTGACTGTACACGAGAGGAAGCCGGTGTTCAGAACCTCACCTCGGACAGATCAATATAAAACAG
>NC_091332.1:21902897-21950397 GCF_038502225.1 Cherax quadricarinatus
GAGAGAGAGAGAGAGAGAGAGAGAGAGAGAGAGAGAGAGAGAGAGAGAGAGAGAGAGAGAGAGAGAGAGAGAGAGAGAGAGAGAGAGAGAGAGAGAGAGAGAGAGAGAGAGAGAGAGAGAGAGAGAGTTACTCTGCTGCTGATCTGTTGTTAAACCTCTCCACTAAGTGGCACCAGTCACTGGATGAATCCAAAGTCAGCTGTGTGGTAGCACTGGACATTGCTGGCGCTTTCGACCGGGTGTGGCACCAGGGCCTCTTAGCAAAACTTCAAGCACTGGGAATTGCAGGCTCTACGCTATGTCTCCTCAGTGATTACCTTCATGGTAGATCTCTAAGTGTAGTCCTCAATGGAACGGAATCAGCAAGACATCCTATTGGGGCAAGCGTTCCACAAGGAAGTGTGCTGGGTCCACTGTTATGGAATGTCTACTTTAACGACCTTCTTCATCTCATCCCAGAATCACATGCATATGCAGACGACTGTACACTGACATTCACTTATCCAAGAGAAGAAATGCCAGCTGCTCTAAGCTACATCAATCACCAGCGAGAGCTATATCAGCTTGGGGAAATAGATGGCAAGCAACATTTGCACCTGAGAAAACGCAAATGATGATCGTCTCTAGGCACCATGATGGTAATGCTGGTGCAGTAGTAAGAGATGAATGGGAGGATGTTGGCACCTGGAGAAGAAGTTGATATCCTTGGGGTGAAATTTGACTCCAAACTAACCATGAAGAACCATGTTGTAAATCTTGCAAACAAGGCAGCCAGGAAGCTTACAGCACTTCGCCGTATCTCGCATCTGCTTGACAGTAGGGGTTGCAAGATACTGTACGAGGCACAAGTACGCCACACCTTGAGTATGCTCCACTTTCTTGGTTTGCCTGTCCCCCCTCTCATCTGCGACTGCTTGACAGTAGAGAACAGAGCAAGACGTCTCATCTCTCGCCTGGACCCATCCTGGATGGATCTGTCATTTCAGCAGAGCCTTCAACATAGGAGGGATGTGGGTGGCCTTACTGTTATGTACAAGGCCAATATTGTCAAAATACCACACTTGGATCCACTTCGAGGACAGCGCGAAACAAGCTTTTATGCCACAAGACGGGCAGAAAGCAGCAACTTCACTCTGGCTGTACCCTTCTCCAGAACATCACTCCATCTGAGATCATACATACCCAGGATGACTCGAGTATGGAACACATTCGTTCAGCATAATGATGTCAACGAGATAACGTCAGTTGATCAAATGAAAATGCTGGCCCACAGATGGCTCCAACTTCATCCTGTTCCCTACTTGTATGTCTCATAACAATAAAAATGCCTTCAAATGAGCTGATGTAGGTAACAGCTCTTAGCTTGTCAATAAAGTTAGGATTCCTTAACCTGTAAATAGCTTGTCAATAAAGCTAGGGATCCTTAACCTTGTCAAACCATGTGGAGAGGGAGCGAGAGAGAGGGAGAGAGAGGGAGAGAGAGGGAGAGAGAGGGAGAGAAAGAGAGAGAGAGAGAGAGAGAGAGAGAGAGAGAGAGAGAGAGAGAGAGAGAGAAAAAAAGATGGAGAGAGAGAGAGAGAGAAAAGAGAGAGAAAGAGAAAGAGAGAAAGTGAGTTAGAGAGAGAGAGAGAGAGAGAGAGAGAGGAGAGAGAGAGAGAGAGAGAGAGAGAGAGAGAGAGAGAGAGAGAGAGAGAGAGAGAGAGAGAGAGAGAGAGAGAGAGAGAGAGAGAGAGAGAGAAAGAGAGAGAGAGAGAGAGAGAGAGAGAGAGAGAGAGAGAGAGAGAGAGAGAGAGAGAGAGAAAGAGAGAGAGAGAGAGAGAGAGAGAGAGAGAGAGAGAGAGAGAGAGAGAGAGAGAGAGAGAGAGAGAGAGAGAGAGAGACCATGATGGTAATGCCGGTGCATTAGTAAGTATGAATGGGAGGGTGTTGGTACCTGGGCAGGAAGTTGATATCCTTGGAGTGAAATTTGACTCCAAACTGACCATGAAGAACCACATTGTAAATCTTGCAAACAAGGCAGCCAGGACGCTTACAGCGCTTCGCCGTATCTCTCATCTGCTTAACAGTAGGGGTTGCAAGATTCTGTATGAGGCACAAGTATGCTCACACCTTGAGAATGCTCCACTTTCTTGGTTTGCTTGCCCACCCCCCCTCTCATCTGCGACTGATTGACAGAGTAGAGAACAGAGCAAGATGCCTCATCTCTCGCCTGGACCCATCCTGGATAGAACTGTCATTTCAGCAGAGCCTTCAACACAGGAGGGATGTGGGTGGCCTTACTGTTATGTACAAGGCCAATACTGTCAAAGTATCACACTTGAATCTACTTCATGGACAGCGAGAAGCAAGCTTCTATACCACAAGACGGGCAGAAAGCAGGAACTTCACTCTGGCTGTACCCTTCTCCAGAACATCACTTCATCTGAGATCATTTATCACCAGGATGACTCGAGTCTGGAACACATTCGTACAGCATTATGATGTCAACGAGATAAAGTCAGTTCATCAAATGAAAATGCTGGCCCACAGATGGCTCCAACTTCATCCTGTTCCCTACTTGTATGTTTCATAACAATAAAATGCTTTCAAATGAGCTGATGTAGGTAACAGCTGTTAGCTTGTCAAATAAAGCTAGGAATCCTTAACTTGTAAATAGATTGTCAATAAAGTTAGGGATCCTTACCTAACGTTGTCAAATCCTGTGTGAGAGAGAGAGAGAGAGAGAGAGAGAGAGAGAGAGAGAGAGAGAGAGAGAGAGAGAGAGAGAGAGAGAGAGAGAGAGAGACAGACAGACAGACAGACAGACAGACAGACAGACAGACAGACAGACAGACAGACAGACAGACAGACAGACAGAGAAATATTTGAATACCAGAAGATTAAAGTTCTCTTGATTTAAGTGTTGAAGCTAAACATATATTTCATGATCCCTTCCACAGGAAATATCACTGTATAACTTCTTATAGGTTCGTCCTATCAGGGCAAAATAAAAGCCAGATGTCAAGTGAAACACTTAGTTACTGAACTGCTCAAGCCATGTTATTTTTATTACTGAACCAAACAGAAAATCAGAGATAAAACGTGAGTGACAAGGTAACATCTATAGAAGGCACTATAACAAGGTAACATCTATAGAAGGCACTATAACAAGGTAACATCTATAGAAGGCACTATAACAAGGTAACAACTATAGAAGGCACTATAACAAGGTATCATCTATAGAAGGCACTATAACAAGATAAAATCTATAGAAGGCACTATAACAAGGTAACATCTATAGAAGGCACTATAACAAGGTATCATCTATAGAAGGCACTATAACAGATATATCTCCATGGATCTTGAGAGAAGGACCAGAGGAACTGTGTGTGACGCTAGCAGTTATCGTCAATAAATCTATCAAAACTGGGCAATTGCCCGAGACGTGGAAGACAGCAAATGTAGTTCCAGTTTTTAAGAAAGGAGACACACAGGCAGCGTTAAACTACAGACCAGTGTCACTGACTTGTATAGTATGTAAAATCATGGAAAAGATTATCAGGAGAAGAGTTGTGGAGCACATTGAAAGGATTGAGCTCATTCATGACAATCAGCACGGCTTCATGGATGGGAAATCCTGTGTTACGAATCTACTTGAGTTCTACAATAAGGTAACACAAGTAAAACAGGAGAGACAGGGATGAGCAGATTGCATCTTTTTGGGTTGTAAGAAGGCTTTTGACACAGTACCACACAAGAGACTGGTTCAGAAATTAGAGCAGGCAGGAATAGTAGGGAAAGTAATGCAATGGATCAGGGAATACCTGATAGGAAGGAAACAAAAAGTGTTGGTACATGATTAAGTGTCAGTGGGTGAGTATGTCGAGTGGGGTTCCACAAGGGTCAGTCCTAGGTCCAGTGTTATTTCTTGTAAACGTGAATATGATGGAAGGAATAGATTCAGAACTGTCGCTGTTTGCTGATGTGAAACTGATGAGAATACAAACGGGCGATGACCAGCTAATATTACAAGGGGATCTGGAAAGGCTACAAGTCTGGTCCTACAAATGGCTCCTGAAGTTTAACCCCAATAAGTGCAAAGTCATGAAAATTAGGGAAGGACAAAGACCTCAGACGGAGTACAGGTTAGGGGATCAAAGGCTGCAAACTTCACTTAAATAAAAGGATCTTGGGGGTAAGAATTATAACGAACATGTCCCCTGAGGCACACATCAATCATATAATTGCTGCAGCATGTGGACGGGCACTTGGCCAACTTGAGAATAGCGTTTCGACATCTGAATAAGGAGTCATTCATGACACTGTACACCGAGTACGTCAGGCCTATACTGGAGCATGCAGCACCAGTATGGAACCCACACCTAGTCAAACACGTCAAGAAATTGGAGAAAGTGCAAAAGTTTGCAACAAGATTAGTCCCGGAACTGATGGGTATGTCTTACGATGAGAGGTTAAGGGAGCTCAACCTGATGACACTAGAGGATAGGAGGGATAGGGAAGACATGATTACGAGGTATAAAATACTGAGAGTAATTGACAAAGTGGACAGGGATCGAATGTTCCAGAGATGGGACACTGAAAAAGGGGCCACAATTGGAAGCTGAAAACCCAGACGAGTCATAGGATGTTAGGAAGCATTTCTTTAACCTTAGAGGTGTCAGGAAGTGGAATTATCTGGAGAGTGATATAATGGAGGCAGGATCCAAACATAACTTTAAAAAGAGGTACGATAACGCTAATGAAGCAGGGTGTGTGTGGACCTAGTAGAGGCTAGCAAAGCGGGACGGCCAGGAGTTGTGACTCGACTCCTGCGATCACAAATAGATGAGCACGTACACGTGTACACACACACACACACACACACACACACACACACACACACACACACACACACACACACTTCACTGCCCTTGATTAGCATGGGCTCTTGATGCAAAGAATCGGAGCTTCTCTTTCCCTTCCTCAGGGATGTCACATGATAACGTCCCATTCCCCTTCCCCCCCAGTATATGGATCCATAGGGGTTTAGCTCTTCCCCATGATAAAACCCTCACACTCACATGCAGCTTCAGATAATATTATACAATCTTAAAGAAAAATATAGAACACACAATTCTCGTTGTTTCAAACTGGAATAAATCTTCGCGTTAGTGATGAACACCAAAGATCGCAAATTTATTTTTTCGCGTGTCCAGCCAAGAAATATGCGCTTGTCCAGTCGAGTTCATGTTGGAACAGCGCACGCAGACGTCCGAAAAACGCGCCTAGACGTACTAGAAACGCGCCTAGACATTCGAGAAACCCTCCTAGACGTACGATACACGAGCCTAGACGTCTGAAAAACGTGCGTGCTCGCTCGAGAAAATGGAGAAGGTGCAACAGAATAGAGCGTCGATTGTAGCAAACATTGCGTGTCCTCGTTGCAACAGTGGTGAGTGGTGCAATCTTTCGCTGATCACAGATCGGTGGAGCGTGCCGCGTCGCTCCTGCAAATTGTTTCTTTCGTGAGAAAACCAAGAGGCAAAAATCTACGATAAGAACAGGTGAGTATGGTATTGCGTGAGGAGACCCTCCCATGGACTGGTACGTTGTTTGGTTAGCTGCTTGCTTGTTTGCCTCCTTGCTTGCTTTATTTGCTGTTGCTTGTTTTGCTCGCTCGTTCACTCCTCTAACCTTCTATTTCCCCCCCCCTCCCTTTCTGCATCTTCTTCTCTACCTCTCCTTCCTTCCCTCTGGATATAATATACGAGTATAACTTATGGAAACAATCACAGAAACTAAGAAAGTGAAAGACCTTTGAAACTACAGCCAGAGACCAAATATTAGATACCTTGCTGGAAAAAGCAAGGCAATGGGATGCTTGGCTTTAAAACAAGAAATTTCGTACATTTGAAATAACATTACTATCATACAGTGCTCTTGTGAGGTTCCATCCTGAACATGGTTTTGTTCTGGTCTTCCAATTACGTGAAAAACTTGTTTAAACTTAAGAGTATATACACTTGAGCAAAACAAAGTCACTAGGGAACAGACCAAATGACTTGAAACAAGTTATTCTCACTTTAGAAACTCAAGCTACGAGGTAACTATGTAGTTTCGATATATAACGAGTTTGTCATACTGAATCATGAAGGTCTCTTGAAAATACATCGACACAATTACACGAAACATTTGAATGGTACTCTGTTCTAAGAGGCTTAACGAAAATGTAGGTAACAGCTTTCTCATAAACAGCTGTGAAACACCTTCCTTCTGAAGCTACTGGCTCCAGATCAACTCGGATTTTTCAAG
This sequence comes from Cherax quadricarinatus, assembly GCF_038502225.1. NCBI lineage: Eukaryota > Metazoa > Arthropoda > Malacostraca > Decapoda > Parastacidae > Cherax > Cherax quadricarinatus. Next base: position 21,909,189 of record NC_091332.1, read on the forward strand.
ACTCTATGGAATATATACTCAGCAATCAGGATTCTGTTAGTCAGGTTCTCTCTAGTCAGTGATTAACAGCATCCTGACGAATGTTCCATTACTACACAGGATGTACAGTTGGCTACGTCAGCCTGAATTACAGTATTTACAAGTAGAGGTACCATCAGACACAGCACTGAGTGATAATGGTAGCAGGAAGTTTAATGTTGTTACGGAGGAAATACTTGTAGCTTTCCATTTACTTCTACCTTCCGTATGAAATTCCCTGGCACTTTTTTTTAGTGTGGTATGATACATCTTTTTTTCCTATTTATGCAGGCATTGACCTCCAGAAAAATGGAGAGAGAATCCTTTGTTTTGAGACCCCCGTCTCAGTCTTAGTACTAGATAGACAGTATCTATTACATAGTCCTCTGCAGACAACCTCGTTTGGCATGAAAAATTTTTTTGTATCTATTATTTACAGTATAATTACTCTTCTTCCTTTCCTCCCTCCCCGATCCCTCTTTCTCTCCCCTTCCCTCTCCCTCCCTCCCTTCATCAACCATCCCTCTACCTTCACCCTGGATCCACCAAACTAAATGAACTATACAGTGTCCGGGGTGCATCAGCGGCTTCCTTTAGTGTTGGCTGGCAGGTGCGCTCGCGGCACACAAGCACACCTTTGTTTCCAGAATTAATTAATGGCGCAATGTATTCGACGAGCACGAGAGGAATGTTATGCTGAAACATCGTCCTAATTTACCGCGTCGGAGCTGCCTCGACGCTTTGCTTCTGAAAGGTAACGCAACATGAATATTGAAAATGTATTGACAGTGGTGCTGCAACTTTCGTAATTTGTTTCGTATTCACGGGGAAGTTCTGGGGAGTGGAAAGCAACTTTGGCATTCTTAACGAGAGAGAGGACGCTTCGGTTCCTTGGACCAAGAACCTTTTCCATCATGGCATTCCACTCTTAAGGATTTAGCTCCTTTTGACCGCACTGTTAAAACGGCGCTGCAGCAGAACGGCTGCGTCTAAGCTGAAGCACGATTCTTCCCTTGACGCAGGATCGTTGCAAATGCACTGACGCAACTTGACCCCAAAATCAGCGACTCCAAAATAACTGCGATGGATAACAAAATTACGGAGAACATTTTGATATTTTTGTCAAGTTATTGTATACGAGTTATAACATGAGTTATGATTGATCATCAAGCAGCAAGACTTAACCTCAACTCTCTCTCCTTCCCTCATTTCCTTCATTCCTTCCTTCCTTCATTCCTTCATTCCTTCCTTCCTTCCCTCATTCCTTCCTTCCCTCCTTCCTTCATTCCTTCCTTCATTCCTTCCCTCCTTCCCTCCTTCCCTCCTTCCTTCCCTCCTTTCTTCCTTCCCTCCTTCCTTCCTTCCCTCCTTCCCTCCCTTCCCTCCCTTCCTTCCCTCCCTTCCCTCCCTTCCTTTCCTCCCTCCCTTCCCTCCCTCCCTTCCCTACCTTCCTTCCCTCTCTTCATTCCTTCCCTCCCTCCCTTCCCTCCCTCCCTTCCCTCCCTTCCCTCCCTTCATTCCTTCCCTCCCTCCCTTCCCTCCCTCCCTTCCCTCCCTCCCTTCCCTCCCTTCCTTCCCTCCCTTCCTTCCCTCCCTTCCTTCCCTCCCTTCCCTCCCTTCCTTCCCTCCCTTCCTTCCCTCCCTTCCTTCCCTCCCTTCCTTCCCTCCCTTCCTTCCCTCCCTTCCTTCCCTCCCTTCCCTCCCTCCTGCCCTTTCTTCCTTTCCTCCCTCCCTTCCCTCCCTCCCTTCCCTCCCTTCCTTCCCTCTCTTCATTCCTTCCCTCCCTCCCTTCCCTCCCTCCCTTCCCTCCCTTCCCTCCCTTCCTTCCTTCCCTCCGCTTCCTTCCCTCCCTTCCTTCCCTCCCTTCCTTCCCTCCCTTCCTTCCCTCCCTTCCTTCCCTCCCTTCCTTCCCTTCCTTCCTTCCCTACGCTTCCTTCCCTTCCTTCCCTCCCTTCCTTCCCTCCCTTCCCTTCCCTCCCTTCCCTCCCTTCCCTTCCCTCCCTTCCTTCCCTCCCTTCCTTCCCTCCCTTCCTTCCCTCCCTCCCTTCCCTCCCTCCCAAAATACAACAGTGTAATATCCTTTTGAAAATTTGGTATATACCTTTTTTTATAACGTAAAGTTTATTTATGCTAAATACCAAAATTGGCAATTACATAAAGATTGGATTAAAAAATTACTTTTGCAACTGGTGTATATGAAAGTCTTTACAAAACTGCAACCTATCATGTGTAGAACAGGTTATTAGAAATATAGTAATTGAACAAAAGTTATTTGTTAGAAATGCACATGAAATTTTCTAACATATTAAGCAGAAAATGGTAAATGTAATACTCATTTACAAAGTGGAGAAAATGGGGTTCACAGCTTCAGTTGAAGACCAGTCAGCCTGACAACACTTGTGGGAAAATTGTTGGAACTGTGTATGCATTTCGCATTTCGCGTGGCCTGGTGGCTAAAGCTCCCGCTTCACACACGGAGGGCCCGGGTTCGATTCCCGGCGGGTGGAAACATTTCGACACGTTTCCTTACACCTATTGTCCTGTTCACCTAGCAGCAAATAGGTACCTGGGTGTTAGTCGACTGGTGTGGGTCGCATCCTGGGGGACAAGATTAAGGACCCCAATGGAAATAAGTTAGACAGTCCTCGATGACGCACTGACTTTCTTGGGTTATCCTGGGTGGCTAACCCTCCGGGGTTAAAAATCCGAACGAAATCTTATCTTATCTTACAGTTTAATCAATGAATTTCATCATGGTTTTACATAGGAACGTTCTCAGCTCATATCTAAAACCATGCTGAATTTACTAACGTTTGAACTAAGGTATATAAAGTAAACGACCATGATAAATAATGTGATTTCATGTATTTGGACAGCAGGACGGTCTGTGAGTCTCTCTCTCAGGACATTAACAAAGTAACGCCACTTAGTACAGAAGATATTTCTGTTAAATCGAAGCTTGGTTGACCGATGGACAACAGTTTACATAAGCGAGGAGAAAGAGTGGGGTCAGTGTTGGGACCTTTGTTATTCACAGTCTACAAAATAGAATTGATGAAGTAATAAAAAGCTGTACAAGTGTAAGTTTGCCGACGACGCTAAAATAGGTCGTCAAATAATTACTCATGTCAACACTAGAAAGCTACAGGACGACCTGAATGAGTTGATGATATGATCTTAGCGGTAGATGTCATTCGATGTGGACCAATGTATGCAAGAGTCCAATCCTTGGAAAATAAAGTAACGGATACTTAAAAAAAAAACTTAATAGTTTAGATCTTGGTCAAAGTGAATAATGAAAGATTCAGGGCTTCTGGTTACCAGAAATTTAAATCCTAAACAACAGTAATAATACTAATAAAATTCTTGGTTTCATGTAGACAAGTGTAAATAATATTAGTATTAAGGTTATAAGTATTAAGGTTATAAGTATTAAGGTTATAAGTATTAAGGTTATAAGTATTAAGGTTATAAGTATTAAGGTTATAAGTATTAAGGTTATAAGTATTAAGGTTATAAGTATTAAGGTTATAAGTATTAAGGTTATAAGTATTAAGGTTATAAGCATTAAGGTTATTAGTATTAAGGTGACAAGGCCTCATTTAGATTACACAGCTGTTCTGGTCTCCGTATTAAATAACAGATGTAAATGCCCTGGCAACTATACAGAAAATAATGAAGTTGATCCCACTGATCAGAACCTTTCCTATGATGATATGTTTAAGTCACTGAATTTGCATTGTTTAGATGTGAAATTAGTTGGGATATTAAATGTACAAATGGAAATCAATAAATGAATTATTATTCAAAGTTTTGCCACCGAAGTGGCTAGTTTATTGTGCACGTTATATCCATCCTGTGGACGGTAGTGTTAGAGGTCAGAGATACACAAAAATGGTCTAGGAACAAGACTCCAAAAGGGTTAACAGAGGTACATCTGGAGTTAGGTTACAGTTAACTTAGTTGTTGTAGAGAAATTTAAGAAATTTGCTTAATATATTTGGTTTTTCATTAACAAGATATCTTGGCATAACTCACAGATTATACTGTCTGCATATTCCTCAGTAAGTGAACAATAAAGCACAGTGTTCAATAATAGTGTTCAAAAATACTTGTAATCAAGCCTAAGCTTACTTACTACAATATCAGTCTGTTCACATTGCAAGTTGCTCCATAAACTTACTTACCCAGGTTCATGTTATCATGGTGGGGTGGCAGATCCCAGGTTTAAAACTGCATTCCCGTAACATTCAGTTTCATTATTCATTTTTCATGATAAAGTTAAGTTAGCCTTTTTGGCTAGCTAAACTGTCATGAGAGAGTATTATTATTATAATCAAAACCAGGGTCATAAAACGTTCATGAAAGAGGAAACCAGCGTATGATGGAATCTATAACAATTGTACATTAAAATGGTATGAAATACCGACAGGTTGTTAGGTAAGACACATATGCAACAGTTAGGTATCTTTATTATGAAACGTTTCGCCTACACAGTAGGCTTCTTCAGTCAAGTACAGAAAAGTTGAAACAATATTGTTTCATACTATGGAACAATGCTCTTCTCCAGACTGAGGGACTGACCACCTCAAAACTTTAAGGGTGATGGACTGATTACATCGTCTTCAAGTATCTTCTGCTTCTATCAACTTTTCTGTACTTGAGTGAAGAAGCCTACTGTGTAGGTGAAACGTTTCATAATAAAGATACCTAACTGTTGCATATGTGTCTTACCTTATAACAATTGTACATTAATTCCCTTTTCCTGATTCTTGAGTATCTATATCTGGCTTCTCCACTGAACAGGCTGTTAGTGTGTACAAGTCAAGAACCTTCAGTGATGACATAGTCAGGAAAAATCAGAGTCCTCTAAGTTCTGTATCATAAATTAAATTTAGCGCCATTAGGATGCAAACAATTCAGTTTGCAGTGTAGACGACCAATTGTTAATTATGCCTAACTGAACATAGTTCCTGTCGTTATTATTTAGTGAGGTGGCAACAAGAACAAGTGCAGCCCTGCCGGTAGACTTATATCCATCAGTGTATATAACTAATAAGTTGTTGTTATTTTTATTATCACACTGGCCGATTCCCACCAAGGCAGGGTGGCCCGAAAAAGAAAAACTCTCACCATCATTCACTCCATCACTGTCTTGCCAGAAGGGTGCTTTACACTACAGTTTTTAAACTGCAACATTAACACCCCTCCTTCAGAGTGCAGGCACTGTACTTCCCATCTCCAGGACTCAAGTCCCGCCTGCCGGTTTCCCTGAACCCCTTCATAAATGTTACTTTGCTCACACTCCAACAGCACGTCAAGTATTAAAAACCATTTGTCTCCATTCACTCCTATTAAACACGCTCACGCATGCCTGCTGGAAGTCCAAGCCCCTCGCACACAAAACCTCCTTTACCCCCTCCCTCCAACCCTTCCTAGGCCGACCCCTACCCCGCCTTCCTTCCACTACAGACTGATACACTCTTGAAGTTATTCTGTTTCGCTCCATTTTCTCCACATGTCCGAACCACCTCAACAACCCTTCCTCAGCTCTCTGGACAACAGTTTTGGTAATCCCGCACCTCCTCCTAACTTCCAAACTACGAATTCTCTGCATTATATTCACACCACACATTGCTCTCAGACATGACATCTCCACTGCCTCCAGCCTTCTCCTCGCTGCAACATTCATCACCCATGCTTCACACCCATACAAGAGCGTTGGTAAAACTATACTCTCATACATTCCCCTCTTTGCCTCCAAGGACAAAGTTCTTTGTCTCCACAGACTCCTAAGTGCACCACTCACCCTTTTCCCCTCATCAATTCTTTGATTCACCTCATCTTTCATAGACCCATCTGCTGACACGTCCACTCCCAAATATCTGAATACATTCACCTCCTCCATACTCTCTCCCTCCAATCTGATATCCAATCTTTCATCACCTAATCTTTTTGTTATCCTCATAACCTTACTCTTTCCTGTATTCACTTTTAATTTTCTTCTTTGCACACCCTACCAAATTCATCCACCAATCTCTGCAACTTCTCTTCAGAATCTCCCAAGAGCACAGTGTCATCAGCAAAGAGCAGCTGTGACAACTCCCACTTTATGTGTGATTCTTTATCTTTTAACTCCACGCCTCTTGCCAAGACCCTCGCATTTACTTCTCTTACAACCCCATCTATAAATATATTAAACAACCACGGTGACATCACACATCCTTGTCTAAGGCCTACTTTTACTGGGAAATAATTTCCCTCTTTCCTACATACTCTAACTTGAGCCTCACTATCCTCGTAAAAACTCTTCACTGCTTTCAGTAACCTACCTCCTACACCATACACCTGCAACATCTGCCACATTTCCCCCCTATCCACCCTGTCATACGCCTTTTCCAAATCCATAAATGCCACAAAGACCTCTTTAGCCTTATCTAAATACTGTTCACTAATATGTTTCACTGTAAACACCTGGTCCACACACCCCCTACCTTTCCTAAAGCCTCCTTGTTCATCTGCTATCCTATTCTCCGTCTTACTCTTAATTCTTTCAATAATAACTCTACCATACACTTTGCCAGGTATACTCAACAGACTTATCACCCTATAATTTTTGCACTCTCTTTTATCCCCTTTGCCTTTATACAAAGGAACTATGCATGCTCTCTGCCAATCCCTAGGTACCTTACCCTCTTCCATACATTTATTAAATAATTGCACCAACCACTCCAAAACTATATCCCCACCTGCTTTTAACATTTCTATCTTTATCCCATCAATCCCGGCTGCCTTACCCCCTTTCATTTTACCTACTGCCTCACGAACTTCCCCCACACTCACAACTGGCTCTTCCTCACTCCTACAAGATGTTGTTCCTCCTTGCCCTATACACGAAATCACAGCTTCCCTATCTTCATCAACATTTAACAATTCCTCAAAATATTCCCTCCATCTTCCCAATACCTCTAACTCTCCATTTAATAACTCTCCTCTCCTATTTTTAACTGACAAATCCATTTGTTCTCTAGGCTTTCTTAACTTGTTAATCTCACTCCAAAACTTTTTCTTATTTTCAATAAAATTTGGTGATAACATCTCACCCACTCTCTCATTTGCTCTCTTTTTACATTGCTTCACCACTCTCTTAACCTCTCTCTTTTTCTCCATATACTCTTCCCTCCTTGCATCACTTCTCCTTTGTAAAAACTTCTCATATGCTAACTTTTTCTCCCTTACTACTCTCTTTACATCATCATTCCACCAATCGCTCCTCTTCCCTCCCGCACCCACTTTCCTGTAACCACAAACTTCTGCTGAACACTCTAACACTACATTTTTAAACCTACCCCATACCTCTTCGACCCCATTGCCTATGCTCTCATTAGCCCATCTATCCTCCAATAGCTGTTTATATCTTACCCTAACTGCCTCCTCTTTTAGTTTATAAACCTTCACCTCTCTCTTCCCTGATGCTTCTATTCTCCTTGTATCCCATCTACCTTTTACTCTCAGTGTAGCTACAACTAGAAAGTGATCTGATATATCTGTGGCCCCTCTATAAACATGTACATCCTGAAGTCTACTCAACAGTCTTTTATCTACCAATACATAATCCAACAAACTACTGTCATTTCGCCCTACATCATATCTTGTATACTTATTTATCCTCTTTTTCTTAAAATATGTATTACCTATAACTAAACCCCTTTCTATACAAAGTTCAATCAAAGGGCTCCCATTATCATTTACACCTGGCACCCCAAACTTACCTACCACACCCTCTCTAAAAGTTTCTCCTACTTTAGCATTCAGGTCCCCTACCACAATTACTCTCTCACTTGGTTCAAAGGCTCCTATACATTCACTTAACATCTCCCAAAATCTCTGTCTCTCCTCTGCATTCCTCTCTTCTCCAGGTGCATACACGCTTATTATGACCCACTTCTCGCATCCAACCTTTACTTTAATCCACATAATTCTTGAATTTACACATTCATATTCTCTTTTCTCCTTCCATAACTGATCATTCAACATTACTGCTACCCCTTCCTTTGCTCTAACTCTCTCAGATACTCCAGATTTAATCCCATTTATTTCCCCCCACCGAAACTCCCCTACCCCCTTCAGCTTTGTTTCGCTTAGGGCCAGGACATCCAACTTCTTTTCATTCATAACATCAGCAATCATCTGTTTCTTGTCATCCGCACTACATCCACGCACATTTAAGCATCCCAGTTTTATAAAGTTTTTCTTCTCTTTTTTAGTAAAAGTCTACAGGAGAAGGGGTTACTAGCCCATTGCACCCGGCATTTTAGTCGCCTCATACGACACGCATGGCTTACGGAGGAAAGATTCTTTTCCACTTCCCCATGGACAATAGAAGAAATAAAGAAGAACAAGAGCTATTTAGAAAAAGGAGAAAAACCTAGATGTATGTATGTATATATATATATATATATATATATATATATATATATATATATATTTATCTATATATATATATATATATATATATATATATATATATATATATATATATATATATATATATATGCATGTGCGTGTCTGTGAAGTGTGACCAAAGTGTAAGTAGGAGTAGCAAGATATCCCTGTTATCTAGCGTGTTTATGAGACAGAAAAAGAAACCAGCAATCCTACCATCATGCAAAACAGTTACAGGTTTCTGTTTCACAGTCATCTGGCAGGACGGTAGTACTTCCCTGGGTGGTTGCTGTCTACCAACCTACTACCTACCTAGTAAGTTGTTACTAACATTTAAGTGAGAAATTCCTTCTTGAGCAGTGGCTTTTGTAAGTGATTTAAGGAAGGGATTGCTAGTGATGAGCTTCTTGGGAGGGACTTGCAGGTATATGATATTAAATGAATACAACTTCCATTGAGGGATGAAATGTTCTGGTTGTCTACAGTGATTACAGTTCACGCAGGTTATAAAACTTAATATAATTACATGCTTTCACAACGCACTTAGATCTGTGTGCATTTCTAGAGAGTAAGATTAGTAGTGACAGTGTCTGGTTCATTTTTTAACATTTTAATACCAAGTACAGTGTTAATCTCAATTATGCTATCAGTATACCAGGAACCCTAAGTTCCTTCCTCATATTAAGAACCTTGGAAGATTTAGGATAGCCAAAAATAAATGTGAAGGTTTCATTTTACAGTAACTCCATGGGCCGGAGAGAACTTTCCCCTAGCTAATAAATAAGGGTGCAGCATAATCAATTAAGAATCTAATATAGGCTATGTACATCATTCTCGCTGTTCTCACATTAGCACCATTGTTGGGGTTGTAGTCAGCAACAGTTTTGAGAGCATTTAGCCTATCTTTGCAATTCTTTAGTTGTAATATGGTGGGTTTAATGAAGGATATATATCTACACCAATACAGCTGGTGTTTTCACCCTGCAAACAGATGGGTGGCGGATGTCGTATGCTTTCAGTATCTTTTAGATGAAGACATGAGACCTAGTCGACTACAAATTACTTGAATATCGTTAAGAATGATACTCATCTTATTCCGTTGTATGGATTTTGTCATTATCAGCATAGCTTATAGATACGTACTGAAAATTCAAAGACAGAACGTGAAGCAATTGATTCAGTTTAGGCAAATTTAGAACGTAAGAATATAAGAAAGAACACTGCAGCAGGCCTACTGGCCCATGCGAGACAGGTCCAAATCTCCTATCGACTTAAGTCAATGACTTAACCGAGTCAGGTCAGGTCACATTCGCTTAAGGAGCACGGCATCAGACCTAGTTTTGACTGAGAAAGAATATAGTGTAGAGTATAATGTAGTACAATAAAGTAGTACAATAAAATTGTAAACGAGTGGAATAAACTCTAGATAACGTCATTTAAGCGAGAACTTTGGATATTATTACTGGGAGCTCTAAACCCGTAAGGATGATACAGCGCCTGTGGAAAAGGGGGGATGGAAGGCATTCAGACTTATTCAGGATCAGGAGCATAGATCCAGTTCCCTAGATCAAGAGCCTATCACCAGCATCAAGGAAGCTCCTTTGAGGGGTTGGAAAGCATTAAATATAGGTTGGGCGAGTATATAAACAGGTCCGGTTGAGTGTGAATTAGACCCGCCCATCAAGGGCCAATAAACCTACTGCATTGTTCTTATGCTATTAATAAGTTCTTATCACTACACAAGAGGTTTTAGAATAGCAGTATTTCATAATTCGCCGCAATGAAAATAACAGTACAAGTTTGATCATAGAGAAAGAAGCCTTCCAAGATATGTATCAAGCTTGTGCTGCAGTCACAGCACTTGGCTGCTCAGCACTGATCAGCCAACACGTCAAGGAACGTCGTCTGATCGAGAAGCAGAACTTTTGAATCACGAGAACAGCGAAGATTACACCTGTATTAGTTCCGTCATTTCAGACCACATTAATATATGATACCGGCATGTAGCCTAAATGAAATGGAATTACTTTCTGTTATTTACCATTCTTTTATACGACGTTTAATTTATTACGTACCCATATTTACGTAAATAATAATTAGCATTATTGATGAAGACTAGGTCATGGCTTTGCGGGAGTTTGAAATCTCTTTTTTTAATCAGATGTTCTTCTGTAAATGCCAGAAAGCTTTCCTAGAAATAACATCACGGACATTTATTTACTCCCGGTGCAGGCTTAACTAAAGAATAATAAAATGCAATAATGTTTGAATCAACCACCTGAGTAAAAGTAATGGACCCCCCTAGCTTCATCTGTCCCCCCCCCCCCTTTTTTTTGTACAGTGATCCTAGTTGCGGGTCAGACACGTAAACAAAAGATGGGTCCTCACCATCACCCATTTTCCATGGAAGCTAAAATACCAATACACAAACAATGCTTTTGATCGAGTTAGAAAAGAGAAAAATTGACTCCTTCTTCCACAAGCCCAGGTGGGAGATGTTAGAAACGAGAAGCAGAGTAGATCAAGATACAATGAATGAGGAAGACAGGAAGAACGGCAGAGCCGTTGACACGAAACGGCAAATTTACGGTGAACGGGACCGAACGAAACTTCAGAAACAAAAATCTCAAAGTTTATACGAGTTTTTATAGCTATTAAACTCAGAAAATAATCAGTATACTCGACAAGTTTCCAGTGTGACGTTACTTAAACACGAGATCTAGACTGTCAACAGACTGTTAAGTGACGTGTATCACATTAAAGCGGTCGAACCTCAACAAAGGCAAAATGTAAATACAAGTATTTAACTCCCGACATATCAAACAAATTGACCATTAATCACAATATTAACATTTTCAGTAAACAAGCTTCAATATAAACTGTTTTGAAGCCTATCGTCACAATGGCAGCGAGTCGACCCTCGCTTGAGCCTTAAGGGACAGGTTAACGTGGTGTCTGCAGGCCCATGAAGTGTGATGCAGCTGAAGGGCCTCCCTAAACACAGTCGCAAGTGGCCCTGGTGCCACGGATTGTGATCCCTGATTTAGAACATTATAAGTCAGTGGGAGAATGGCAATCAGTTCTTAGGGATCTCTGGGGCAGTAGGGGAATGGGTGTAGGAGCTAAGTGAGAGCACTAAAGGGTTGGAGAGAGAAAAGGAAAGTTGGACAGAGAGGAAGGAGCAGGTAAGGAGGAAGGAAAGGGTTGATATATATAATAATATTTTTATTTACTACAAGTACATGTACAAGGTATACAGTCCTAGCTGACATCAATGACATACTACTATATAGAAAACCGCTTGTTATACTGAACATTTCGGACAAATTAGGTCAGTTTTGTCCCAGGATGCGACCCACACCGGTCGACTAACACCCAGGTACCCATTATTACTAATGGGTGAACATGAACGGCAGGTGTCTTATGGAAACACATCCCTAATGCTTTCCAGCCGTGCCGGAGGAGATTCGAACTCCGGACCTCAGTGTGTGAGCTGAGTGCGCTAGCGATCGAGCTACGGGACACGGGGGGAAGGAAGGAGGGGGGAGGAGGAAAAGAAGGAACCGCTCTCGCTAACTCTTGTAAAGCACTGAGGGAATCTACAATGGTCACAAACGTCGAAGGAGACATATATATACTATGAAGAAGCGCTATAAGGGTGGTATACAACTCGGCAGTAAAAATACTAGCCGAGTCTAACAAATGACCTCTGACAACATCGTCAGGGAATACTGCTGCGAACCCAACACCGTCAGAAGATTTAGAACCATCTGTATAAACTGCACCGGCATGAGCATGTGACGAAGTGATCGAGAAAAATGCAGGCGCTAAATGAACATACAAGGGAGACAACTTGAGAGAAGACCGGATTGAGTGAAGACGAAGAGAATGGTTGGAGTAAGCAGGGGCGTGGAACAATGGGCTTCTACTAACGTCTGAGACCAACCTATACGTAGAAGCACGAAGGTCATGAACGCGGACAAAGTAACGAAGGCAATGACCATCACGACGATCATCTAAGGAAGGAACATTCGCCTCTACATAGAGGCTTTCAACAGGGGATGAATGAAAGGCATCAAGGCATAAACGTAGACCCTGATGAAGGGGATCTATCTTAGAGAGTTGTAGAAGCCACAGAATAGACTTGGTCGCTATAATCCAGCTTGGACAAGACTAGGGTGGAATGCAAACTGAGGAGAGTTCGGCGATCTGCTCCCCATGAATGATGCGCAAAAATTTTAAGGAGATTCAGCCGACCATGGAAAGCTGCCATCAGAGAAGAAATGTGAGGTTTCCATGTCAACCGGCGATCGAAGAGAAGGCCAAGAAACTTGACCGTATCACATTCTGGAATGCGTGGCCCATGTAAATACAGTGGAATATCTGGGATAAGAGGACGTCTAGTGAAAGTAATGAAATGGGCTTTCGTACTAGAAAATTTAAAGTCATGAGAAGTGGCCCAGTGGGAAACTTGGTCAATTGCATCCTGAAGGGAGGCTGCTACAAGTCGACAGTCAGCGCCTGAGTAATTATTATTATTATTATAATCAAAAAGAAGTGCTAAGCCACCAGGGCTATACAGCGCTGCAGGGTAGGGAAGGAAGCGAGGGTATTGGGCGGCAGAAGGGTGGAGGGATGATCAGTAGGTTACAGAAAACAGCGGGGCAGGGGATAGTGCGGGGGTAGAGGGCAGCAAGAGATTGAGGTAGAAAGGGCTGAAGGTATCAGAGTTTGTGAAGTCAGTCAGTTGTTGTCAAAAAGTCAATGAGAGAGTCCGGATGAAAGGTGGGTCCATCAGCGAGAAGGGAAGGTAAAGTGAGAGCAGCGGAGCGAAGACGACGACGGAGGTAAATTCAGAGTGCTCGTTGATAAAGTGGGCAGTCCAACAGAATGTGGCTGACTGATAATGGAACCTGACAATTCTCACAGAGAGGAGCAGGGCGCCTCTCCATGAGATATCCATGAGTAAGAAGAGTATGGCCAATGCGAAGACGGGAGAGAGTACTCTCCCAACCTCGACACTGGTGACAAGAAGACGGCCAGTAACCTATACTCGGTTTAATAGATTGAAGTTTGTTACCGAGCATAGTAGACCAACGTTGTTGCCAACGGGTGTGAAGGTGGGTAGCTATTGCAGCAAAATAGTCCGTAAATGGAATACCTCTATATGAAACTGGTAGGTCATGTACTGCTGACCGCGCAGCAGTATCTGCCTGTTCATTGCCCTGTACGTCAACATGACCAGGGACCCAACAAAAAACAATATCTTTATGCTTGGTAAAACCACAAATGATGACACAGGCATAGATGCAATACGGATAAGTGCTGCAAGAATGGCATACAATTCAGCAGTAAAAATACTAGCCGAAGATAGTAAATGCCCTCGTACGATGCTGTCCGGAAACACTGCTGCGAATCCTACGCCGTCAGAAGACTTAGAGCCATCTGTGTACACTTAAGGATTTAAGGATTAAGACGACGAGAGCTGTCGTGAGATGGGAAGGATAAGGAAGGATGGAAATAACTGGAAAAGGATGGGAAGGAGAGGAAGAGGAGGAATCAAGGCAAGTGGCCCAACCACTTTTGGACATGTGGTACCGAAGTACTGGAGGCGTAGTTGGAGAGGCTTGAATGATGTCGTTGCTTGGTTCTCTAGGAGAGGATGGCGAAGGCAGCGGCGGGAGCTGAGACTGTCAGTAGGCAGCAAGCAGGACGAGTTATTTTTTCGCTAATGTGGTTATCAATGTTTGGAATTTTGTTTTAGAGAGTTGTATCACACCTATGGGAGCTCTGTAGAAGAGTTCGTTGGTTCGGAGTTGGTGGATTATCTGTTCGACTTTAGGGTATGGCGTTTCGTCGGTGGTGTACGTTATTATAATCAAAAAGAAGCGCTAAGCCACAAGGGCTATACAGCAGGTGGTGTACGTTGCAGTTTTGTCTTTGAGATGTTGGGCGAGTTCTAGGGGATCCATTGGGCTGGGGCAATGCTTCATAGTGTAGAACATGAGTCCTCTGTGTTTAGCCCATAGTGTTCCAGGAAATCGACGTGGTCGAGGTGGAGAAGGCGGTGGTGAAGTTGAGGAAGGTGGTGGTGCTTCGTTTTCAGCTTCAGTAGGCGAATTAGAAGATGTTTCTGGTGGCAAGGCTTCTGATTGGTTGGATTCAGTAAGGGGTGGTGGCGGTGGAGGCTTCTCATTGGTCGTTGTTGGATTGACGTCACTAGTTGGTGGTGTTGATGGAACTTCTTCAGAAGAGTTGGTGATTAAGTCTTTGGTGAATTTGAGAATTTCTTCAGAAGGTGGAGATGCTGGAAATGTAAATGATGGCATGTTATTTAATGCAAATAACTCGTTGATGGTAGAGTTAAAGGATCCAGGAACAGCCATGTTTTGCATGTGAGCGTATAGTAGACAATAGTGGATCATCGTTACGTCACATGTTGGAGGAGTGATAGTGGTAGTGGTGGAGGCGGGCTGAGTAGATGCTTGAAGTAATTTTGTAGTGTCTGCTTGCAACTTTGCAATTGCGGCATACGTTGGTGTGTTGTTGGTAGATTTTTTCTTTGTTGCATCTTGTTGTTTCTTCATAATATCCTTTCTTGTAGGACATTTTGCCGCCAATGTATGATGATCATTTCTTTTGCAGTTTAAACACGCTGGTTGTGTTGGAGCAGCAGTGGTACAGGAACTGAAGGCGTCTCTCTCACTACCACATGTAGTGCAGAACTTCTTGTCTTTTACTGGACATGCTTTGGTGGTGTGAAGATAAGAATAACAGTTCCAGCAATGTTGGATGTAGTGGTATCTCTCTGCATCAATGTAGGTGGGACTGATGTAGTAGTAGTAAACAGTAAGACATGCTGTTTACTACTACTACCACTTCCACTCTCATTCTCATGCAATGGCATGAGAATGAGAGTGGAAGTGGTCAAGAAAAAGAGAGCGGGAAGCGACCGTAGACAGTTGGGCTTTCGAGCAAGCGAGAAAGAACAGACTCGAACAGCTGGAACTTCCCAGGGGGGTAGGAAAAAGTGAGATGCTACATGAACATAGAAAGGTGGTAATTGAAGAGAAGACAAGAGCAAATGTAGGCGAAGAGAGAAGGGACGGAGTAAACAAGGGCGGCGAACAAATAAAGAATGTCTACTAATATCAGTGACCATTCTATAAATGAAAGGATTGCGGAGATCATGAGAGCGTACATAGTAGCGAAGGCAATGGGCATCACAGCGATCGGATAAGGGTATACACATTCACTTCTGCATAGAGGCTCTCAACAGGGAAAGAGCGAAAAGCACCAAGGCATAAACGTAATCCTTGGTGATGAATGGGGTTAAGGCTAGAGAGAGTAGCAGGAGAGGCCGCTGAATAGATCTGGTCACCATAATAAAGTTTCGATAAAATGAGGGTGGAATGTAGGCGAAGGAGAGTTCGACGATCAGCTCCCCATGAAAGATGAGCAAGGGTAAGAAGGTTCAGCCGGCTGTGACAAGTTGCCTTCAAAGTGGTAATGCGAGGTTTCCAGGATAACCTACGGTCAAAGAGGAGGCCCAGAAACCTGACTATCACGTTCAGGGATACGGGAGCCATAGAGGTACAAAGGATGATCGGAGATGACAGAGCGTCTAGTGAAAGTAATTTGGCGAGTTTTGGTACTGGAAAATTTAAACCCATGCGTGGTGGCCCAATTGGAAACACGGTCGACCGCATGCTGGAGAGAAACTGTAATGAGGTGACAGTCAGCGCCTGCACAGGCAATAGCGAAGTCATCAACATTGATGACCAAATATTTGATGGAAGACTAGAGGCCAAATCATTTATAGCAAGGAGAAAAAGTGTTGTGCTCAGAACACATACCTGGGGGACACCTTCAGCTTGGACAAAGTCCGGGGAGAGCACATTATTAACCCGAACACGGAAATATCTCAGTTAAAAAGTTCTAAAGGAAGGATGGTAGATTGCCTCGGAGGCCTAAGGAGTGGGGTTGGACCAAAATATTATACCTCCAAGTTGTATCATATGCCTTCTCAAGGTCAAAAAATATGGCAATAACTGAGTGGTTATTCGCAAAGGCATTACGAACATACATATCCAAGAGTAGTAAGGGGTCTATGGTAGAACGTCCCTTTCGAAAGTCATATTGACGAGTGGAGAGACTGTTGTCTCTCTAAATACCACACTAAACGTCTATTTACCAGGCGTTCCATCACTTTGCAAACTGCACTGGTAAGAGCAATGGGACGATAGTGGGAGGCTTCATGTCCTGTAGTGCCCCGTTTGCGAAAAGGGAGAACAATGGCAGATTTCCACGGCTGTGGAAGAACTCCTTGTGACCAAATAAGATTGAAAAGGCGTAATAGGACTGCAAGGGCTGACTGATGTAAATGTTGTAGCATACGAATATGAATGTCGTTGGGCCCAGCTGCCGATGATCGGCAAGCTGAGTGTGTTGCCTCCAGTTCCTGAAGTGTAAAAGGCACATTATACTGTTCTTCCTGAGAGAAGAAAAGTCCAAGGGTGCTAACTCTCTGGCAGACTTTGAGGAAAGAAACGAGGGGCATAGATGGAGCCCCTGAGAAATATGGACCAGATGATTGCCAATTTCATTGGCAACATCTAGTGGGTTTGCTATATCAACACCGGCAACCCGCAGAACAGGAGCCAGGTCAGGAGAATATTCACCACTCAGTTTTCGTACTTCTTTCCAGACTGCAGTCATAGAGGAAGCAGAGGTGATGGTGGAGACAATCTCGCCAGCAAGTGCGTTTAGCGTTATGGATGACACGGCGAGCGATCGCACGCTTCTGCTTAAAATCAAGGAGTCTCTCCGTGGTTCTATTGTACCGGTACCTGCCCCACACAGCGCGTTTCAAACGTATTGCACGAGCACAAGCAGGAGACCACCAAGGCAAGCATTTCTGAGAATGCCTGCCCGAAGTTTGGGGTATAGAATGAGAAGCTGCGGTTAAAACGGAGGACGAGAAGAGGTGCAAAAGCTCATCAATGGAGGACGAAGAAGGAACCTCACTAAATACAGTTGTGAGTAAAGGTTCCAATTTGCCTGATCAAATTGCCAGCGTGGGATACGAAGAGGTGGTGAATATGAAAGGGAAGTACTAATTGGGAAATGATCACTGTCATGTAAATCCGGGAGAACAGACCAGGTGAAGTCTAATGCGGTGGAGGAAGAGCAGACTGAGTGATCGATGCAAGAGAGTGAGTCCGAGGATCAAAATGGGTGCGAGTACCTGTATTTAAAACATGGAGGGGGTGGGTAGCAAGAAAAGCCTCTAACTGAATGCCACGGGAATCACAGTGAGCCCCCCCCCCCCCCGAGGAAATGATGGGCATTAAAATCGCCAAGTAACAGAAGGGGTAGCGGTAGTGACGAAACAAGAAAGGCAATATCCGGAATAGATAATGCCCGAGAAGGAGAGAGATATAAAGAACAGAGCGTATACCACCTATGTAAGTGGATACGGGCTGCTGTGTAATGCAGCGAAGTACAAAAAAATAGCTGATGGTACGGAATATCAGTGCGTAGAAGGGCACTTTCATTAAAGGTCCCATCAGGAAAAGGATCTGAAGAATACAATAAATTATAGCCTGAGATGGGATAGATAACAGCAGAGTGTAATTTTGGTTCCTGTAAGCAAACACCAACAGGGGAAAACTAGGAGAGTAACATCTGAAGCTCTCTCCGATTACCCCTGAGGCCGCGTACATTCCACTGTAAATAGGCCATGATTGGCAACAATAAAGATACCTGAAATCCGCAGGTAAGGGTTCCTACGGACTAGAGGGGTTAGAAAAGTCCACATGCGGAAAACGTTCAAGCAGCGAAGGAACTGTGCGCTGCAAAGGAGTTGTGCAGATGGAGGAGAGGAGAGAGAAGGAACAGAGGGTGGATCAGTGTCCATTGATGGTTTGGTCTCTGCAATATATTCAGAGATTGCTTCAAGTGTTTCGGAATTCAGAGACGTCATATGGGAGACAATATTGGAGATGGTAGGGGGAGAATGAGTAAAGATTGGAACTGTAATGGACTGTACCAAGGTAGGGGGGGGCGAAAGGGTGGAGGGAACTGGAGAAGAAGCGTGGAAGGGGACAGAATAGGCAGAAACCTGGGAGGTGGCAGAAGAGGAAGAAACTTGGGAGGGAACAGGGAAGGAAGGTACAGTACGAGGAGGAGAGTGAACCTCTACACTTGTAACAGAGCCAGTGAGAGGGGAAGAACCAGGTACAGAGACAGGGAAGGTAAAATGAGGTGGAAGAAGGGAAGGAGGGGTTAAAGGACCTTTTTTTGACTTCTGAGAAGTAGAGGGACGATTGGGAGGTGGTGTCGTATGAGATCTCATCGATACCGAGGCTTGTGAGGGAGAACACGAAGAAGCGAGAACAGACTGTGGCGTTGAAGTAGGGATGTCTGAGCCCAGAACAGCAAAAGAATTAGATACAGGAGTGACTATGGGAGAGGTAACCACAGAGGAGGCTGCAGAAGATGGGACCCCAGAAGTGGGGGGACGTTTTGAAACACGGGAATAAGAAACACGAGGTAGTCTCCCTTGGAGGTGGAGATGAGAAACTGCCATGGCATAAGGGAGACCTTCTGCCTCTTTGAGGTAATGGATTTCCCGCTCATTTAAGTAGACTTGGCAATGGCGAGAGTACGAAGGGTGAGCCTCATGACAATTAAGGCAAGAGGGAGGTCGATTGCAAGACGTATTAGAATGGTCATCGGCACCACAGACTGGGCATTCGGCTATAGATCTGCAATATTTCGCCTGCAATTTCTACACTGCGGTGTAGGGATCACCTTTCGAACTTGTAACCGATGTCCTCCTACATAAACTGAGGATGAGAGTTCACTGCTATCAAAAGTTAAATGAGCCACATTGCTAGGGTATCATCTCTGCCCGCGGGCAGGAAGAACATAAGTGTCTACCTTGAGGATTGGGAGATCTTGGAGTTCCAGCTTTTCAAGAATGTCATTGCCACATGTCTGGAAATTTTGTTGAACTATGGTATGGGGCAGAATGACGGTACCACTACATGAATTGAGGGAATGATGTTTTTCAATAGTGACAGGAACAGTATCGATATGGGAAAGAAGAGAAAGATCATGAGCTTGGGTAGCATTCTGTACAGTGATGATGCATACCACTCTTAAAAGCATGAAAAGAAATATCTTTACCAACATGACATAGGAGTGCCTTGCCAATACTATGATCGGAAAGATAGGCACTAGAGGAAGTTGGTTGTAAAGTGAAGAATTTAGTCCATTGTGCATTCTGAAACTGAGCGTGGAAAGGGAGTGCAGGACGTGTCGATCTTTTCTGAGAAGAACGAGAAGGTGGAGGAGTATCATCAGCAGGTAATTGTCGTTGGCATTTAGGAGTGGGACCAGAGTTGGTTCGACGTGGAACGGGCCGGCGATTCGAAAATTGCCGCACCGTAGAGGGAGAGGCCGGAAGCATAGTCAAAGGAGAGCTGAGGTCAGATAAATCGAAGGAGTCAGTCGAGACCTCAGTACCTGAATCGGGTGAGGAAACAGCACCAGCAAGAGGTACAGAGGCATTAGAAGTGTCCGAAGAGTGGTCCAAAGACGAGGCGGGGTCAGAACGGGGTGTGGTATTAAGAAGGTGCCTGGGGGTAGCAGGTTCATGGACTAGGGCTTCCATGGTTAGGGTACTTCTTTCTTTTTGTTTTTAAGAAATAAAAAGAAAGACGAAAATAAAATAAAAAAAAAGAATAAAAAAAGGGGGGACTGGGGAGGGATAGTTCCTGGGAGGAATGAGAGGGCCAGAAATCTTCCTCCGCACCCAAGAGGACCTCAGCACCGCAAGTAGTGCAGATGCAGCATGGAACCCGTGCCATACCCTACCCATCATGCCAGTAAACCAGCAATCCGGGATAGCAACCTCGCATCTGCCGAGCTACCTCGGTGGACAAAAGAGAGGGCGGCCGGATATCCGCCACAAAGCATACCTCCTTTGGCCACCCCCCCTGGAATCCGAAAGGCAGCCTCCAGAGATACACCCATCGCCCGAAAGATACCCAAAGCCACTCCCCGGGAGACCCGAGAGGGATTTGGACATCCCCAGGGGATCCAGATTCCACGGCAAACTACACCACCGCCAAGAACCTCAACGGAATGGGATGGACCCCAGTACCCTTTCCCCTACCCAGGAACTAGCATGCCTGTGAAAAAAAAAAAAAAAAAAAAAAAAAAAAAAAAAAAAAAAAAAAAAAAAAAAGAGGCCAAGGAGAGGAAGGGTAATAGGAAGGGGTGGGGAGGAGGAGGAGGAAAAGAAAAAGGGAGGATGGGATAAGGGAGGGGGGATTGGGGGGGTAATTAGGTTCAGTCTGAGGAAGGAGACCAAGAGGTCTAATTCCTCAGACCAAGAGCCTCTTCACCACGCCAAGGAGCCCCCCTTGAAGAGGTTTCATAGGATAGCTACAACTGTTCTGAAATGACAATTCCTCGATGATCCCATTTGGAAAGGACGGAGAGAAGCTAAGCACACAGCTAGCTTCTGATGTTGATACTAGTTACCCTAAGAGCCAGCAGTGTAATTCCTTCTCTTCAATCACCTTTAGCTTCTGCACACTTAATCTTCATTGTGTGTTTTTTGTATATTGACATTTGTTCTGGTCTTGTATTTCGCTTCTTCCAGACAGGTGGCGGCAGCTTCGCTCTTTCATAACTGGGATTATTCTTGCATTTTCTTTTTGTCTTACTCTTCAAAATATTTTTTAAGTAAACTTCAAGGATTACAACAAAAATATCTTACTTGATATCCTCCACAGCACGCCATCTTGTACGCCTCTCATCGAATTATTTGCTTTGTATGGTCCACTAAACAGACGTGGCACAAACACTTCGATGAAGTGTGTAGTGGCTAAGTTCGTGCCACAAGCAACAAGTGACTAGAACAGCTTTACAAGTGATCCTCTCCTGACCAAACTTTTGGCACTTAAGCATTGCACTGAGAAGGGGGTTACACTGTTTCACATCCAGGTCACTTTATCCAGGATCCATGAAGAGGAAAGGCAAGGTCAGTCAAAAGTGAGGGTCAGTGTTTACAAGGCCGCTCTCTCCCCTTAATCTTCTGAAACACAACCAATTCATGAGTAAGGAACCAAATATTCTCCCCGCTCATGTGCTTCAGCAACCAGTGAATAACAGTGCCAAGACAGGTTCATAGGAACAATTGAAAGTACGTTTTTCATCGAGTTGCCATGACAATATATCACAAGGACCTCAATAGGGGAGTGTTAATCGTCAGATTATTCTACGAGATCTAGCAAACGTTTCGCTACAGGGATCTCTCTAAATTCTGCTTCAAACTTCCATTCTAAGCTTAACTTACAGTCAGTCTGAGCCGAACTGTAACATACGCTGGCGTGTTACTGGCTTGTGATTATTAGATAGAACTGTCATCCGGTACACAAATGTGAAGGTGCCGATCGCTCAGCACTGAACTACGTAATGCACTTGGCAGTATTTGTCAACAAAGGTAAGAAATCCACAATCAACGCTCTTCATGCCGTGAACAACCAGCCCAGCACCACTCAGGATAACGATAATATTAAGTTATTATAGAAATGGAAAAGTCCCACCATCAGCATATAATTTAGACATGTATCGGATATCCGCTTCCACGGAACATCCGCACAATTTCTTGCATACGCATCCGCATTTTACGGTAAATATATATCCGTATAAGCATCCGCAAAATAAGACAACCTCATACACATCCGATACATCTCTAGCATATATAGTCTCGTTTCAATTAGGGGATCAGAATCAGAGTCGGCAACAAACTGGTTGCCCAGCTGAGACTGGTTCTATGGGTTTCTTCATACTCTAAGGAACTGACACTTCCCCGAAACCGAAGTAGGGATAATTAACTAAACCCCAATAAATTCGCCTCTCTTCCCTAAGCCCTAATAACAGCAAGAGCATCAGATTAATTGTGGAGCAATTTACTATTTTTCCAGGAAGTAGCACAGCTGTTGCTCACTAACATTGTGGATGCTTGAGTGGTTCGCCGGTCAAGTCTAGTCATGGTGCCTGGCATATCAAGAGTTTCAGTCCCTCGATGAGCTACAAAATCTCACTTACCTGAAACACAAAGATTTTTTCATTAACACTAAATGAATTTATCATATATAAAGCTTTTTCTTTCGTAAACAAGTGTTCCTTATAAGACGAGAAAACCTGACTCATTCATTAATATACTGTACATTAGTTTCAAAAGAATAAACCATCGTCTGCAATGAGCAGCGCTGGTGTTGTTTACCTTGTGAAGAAGGATGTTCACACTTGTGTGGCTGGCTGGTCAGGTCCAGCCATCAGGCTGGTCAGGTCCAGCCATCAGGCTGGTCAGGTCCAGCCATCAGGCTGGTCAGGTCCAGCCATCAGGCTCCATATCAAGTGTTTCAGTCCCTCGAAGAGCTACAAAATCCACTTACCTGTAAAATTAAGTTCTCATTAACATATTAAATGAATATACTTCTCTACATTAAACTGTCTTTTCACTATTAAGCGCTTCATATGAGGCCTTCCGAGACGCGTATGAATCATGAAGTTTGTCTCATCCTATGTTAGGAAGTTAAGAGAAGATTTTGTTCGAATTCTTAATCCCGGAGGGATTAGGTGTAAGGAAACACGCCAATGTTTCCACCCGTGCAGGGCATCTAACGACGGACACTCAGCATATGAAGCTAGAGCGTTGCCTACCAGGTCACCGGACACCTTGAAAACAATCGAGTTTCATATACACCGAGTATAAGTGCTGTTGCTCACCTTGCTGTGAAGTATATGGATGCCCTGGTGGCTCGCTGGTCTGGCCCAGTCATGGGCTAGAGATAATTAGGTGTTCCTGACACGATTTGCTGTAAAATCCACCAACCTGTAATGTTTTCAATATAATTAATACGATTTCACCTTTAAGTAGGGACAAGCTTGTTTATTCACTGAATCTTTTAACACTCACCGAGGGCGGGTTTGCAAAGCTTACATCTTGCTGGTAATCATAATGATTAAAATCAAAACGATCATGCTTTCCTCTCCAGGCAAAGACCTCAACAGGAGAATAAAGGCAGTGAAAAAGACGGCTTGAATAGAAATAACTTCTCTTCGTATTAAAAAGAAACCGATAGCATACTGTGATAGACTTAACGGTTTAAGAAAAGCCGACTATAAACACTAGCCTACATAATTCAATTTTTATCTTGTTGAGAAACTAAATTGGCTCGTTTAAGCTAACTTTGATGCGCTGATGATGAATCTCAACTTGCATAGTCTGTCACGAAAGGCTTTTTAAATCTTGTGAATATTTAGGCTGTAAAATTTTATTATATTGTAATCATGGGAGAGAGTTAAATCCGTACGATTATACAGCGCATGAAGGGGGGGGGATGGAAGGGATTCAGGCTCAATTCAGGGAACCGGAGCACTGATCAAGAGCCCTCACCAGCGTCAAGGAACCTCCCTTGAGGGGTATAAAGTTTTAAGAATCACATATTTGTTGCCAACAATCACAGGTATTATATTATGCATAGATATTAAGTCTGCTACATGATATGACAAAAAAAAATCTTTCCTAACGTAAATTATAAATATTCATAACGTGCTAACATTTATATCAGTTTTCAAGCTTTTCCACTTGTGTTTAATATAGTTCTGCCACGCCAGTGTCCAGCAGTAGTATGGTTCTCCCACACCAGTGTCCAGAAGTAGTATGGTTCTCCCACACCAGTGTCCAGCAGAAGTATGGTTCTGCCACACCAGTGTCCAGCAGTAGTATGGTTCTCCCATACCAGTGTCAAGCAGTAATTTGGTTCTCCCACATCAGTGTCCAGCAGTAGTATGGTTCTCCCACACCAGTGTCCAGCAGTATAGTTCTCCCACACCAGTGTCCAGCAGTAGTATGGTTCTCCCACACCAGTGTCCAGCAGAAGTATGGTTCTCCCACACCAGTGTCCAGCAGAAGTATAGTTCTCCCACACCAGTGTCCAGCAGAAGTATGGTTCTCCCACACCAGTGTCCAGCAGTAGTATGGTTCTCCCACACCAGTGTCCAGCAGAAGTATAGTTCTCCCACACCAGTGTCCAGCAGTAGTATAGTTCTCCCACATCAGTGTCCAGCAGTAGTATGGTTCTCCCATACCAGTGTCCAGCAGTAGTATAGTTCTCCCACATCAGTGTCCAGCAGTAGTATGGTTCTCCCACACCAGTGTCCAGCAGTAGTATGGTTCTCCCACACCAGTGTCCAGCAGTAGTATAGTTCTCCCACACCAGTGTCCAGCAGTAGTATGGTTCTCCCACACCAGTGTCCAGCAGTAGTATGGTTCTCCCACATCAGTGTCCAGCAGTAGTATGGTTCTCCCGCACCAGTGTCCAGCAGTAGTATAGTTCTCCCACATCAGTGTCCAGCAGTAGTATGGTTCTCCCGCACCAGTGTCCAGCAGTAGTATGGTTCTCCCACATCAGTGTCCAGCAGTAGTATGGTTCTCCCGCACCAGTGTCCAGCAGTAGTATGGTTCTCCCACACCAGTGTCCAGCAGTAGTATAGTTCTCCCACACCAGTGTCCAGCAGTAGTATAGTATGGTTCTCCCACACCAGTGTCCAGCAGTAGTATAGTTCTCCCACACCAGTGTCCAGCAGTAGTATAGTTCTCCCACACCAGTGTCCAGCAGTAGTATGGTTCTCCCACACCAGTGTCCAGCAGTAGTATGGTTCTCCCACACCAGTGTCCAGCAGTAGTATGGTTCTCCCACACCAGTGTCCAGCAGTAGTATGGTTCTCCCACACCAGTGTCCAGCAGTAGTATGGTTCTCCCACACCAGTATCCAGCAGTAGTATGGTTCTCCCACACCAGTGTCCAGCAGTAGTATGGTTCTCCCACACCAGTGTCCAGCAGTAGTATGGTTCTCCCACACCAGTGTCCAGCAGTAGTATGGTTCTCCCACACCAGTGTCCAGCAGAAGTATAGTTCTCCCACACCAGTGTCCAGCAGAAGTATGGTTCTCCCACACCAGTGTCCAGCAGTAGTATGGTTCTCCCACACCAGTGTCCAGCAGAAGTATAGTTCTCCCACACCAGTGTCCAGCAGTAGTATGGTTCTCCCACACCAGTGTCCAGCAGTAGTATGGTTCTCCCACACCAGTGTCCAGCAGTAGTATGGTTCTCCCACACCAGTGTCCAGCAGTAGTACAGTTC
Source organism: Cherax quadricarinatus (assembly GCF_038502225.1). Classification (NCBI taxonomy): domain Eukaryota; kingdom Metazoa; phylum Arthropoda; class Malacostraca; order Decapoda; family Parastacidae; genus Cherax; species Cherax quadricarinatus. The sequence goes on from NC_091332.1 coordinate 21,934,881, forward strand.
TCCCACACCAGTGTCCAGCAGTAGTATGGTTCTCCCACACCAGTGTCCAGCAGTAGTATAGTTCTCCCACACCAGTGTCCAGCAGTAGTATAGTATGGTTCTCCCACACCAGTGTCCAGCAGTAGTATAGTTCTCCCACACCAGTGTCCAGCAGAAGTATAGTTCTCCCACACCAGTGTCCAGCAGTAGTATGGTTCTCCCACACCAGTGTCCAGCAGTAGTATGGTTCTCCCACACCAGTGTCCAGCAGTAGTATGGTTCTCCCACACCAGTGTCCAGCAGTAGTACAGTTCTCCCACACCAGTGTCCAGCAGTAGTATGGTTCTCCCACACCAGTGTCCAGCAGAAGTATAGTTCTCCCACACCAGTGTCCAGCAGTAGTATGGTTCTCCCACACCAGTGTCCAGCAGTAGTATGGTTCTCCCACACCAGTGTCCAGCAGTAGTATGGTTCTCCCACACCAGTGTCCAGCAGTAGTATGGTTCTCCCACACCAGTGTCCAGCAGTAGTATGGTTCTCCCACACCAGTGTCCAGCAGTAGTATGGTTCTCCCACACCAGTGTCCAGCAGTAGTATGGTTCTCCCACACCAGTGTCCAGCAGTAGTACAGTTCTCCCACACCAGTGTCCAGCAGTAGTATGGTTCTCCCACACCAGTGTCCAGCAGAAGTATAGTTCTCCCACACCAGTGTCCAGCAGTAGTATGGTTCTCCCACACCAGTGTCCAGCAGTAGTATGGTTCTCCCACACCAGTGTCCAGCAGTAGTATGGTTCTCCCACACCAGTGTCCAGCAGTAGTACAGTTCTCCCACACCAGTGTCCAGCAGTAGTATGGTTCTCCCACACCAGTGTCCAGCAGTAGTATGGTTCTCCCACACCAGTGTCCAGCAGTAGTACAGTTCTCCCACACCAGTGTCCAGCAGTAGTACAGTTCTCCCACACCAGTGTCCAGCAGTAGTACAGTTCTCCCACACCAGTGTCCAGCAGTAGTACAGTTCTCCCACACCAGTGTCCAGTCGAGTACAGAAAAGTTGACAGAAGCACTAGTGACGAAGACGATGTAATCAATCCATTAACCTTGAAGTTTGGAGATGGACTGATTACATCGTCTTCACGTCTCTTATGGTTCTATCAACTTTTCTGTTCTCGACTGAACAAGCCTACTGTGTAGGCGAAACGTTTCGAAATAAACATAACTAACTGTTGCATGTGTCTTACCTAACTACCTGTCGGTATTTGATACAATTTTGATATTCATACCCGAGGTAATTTTCCCAACATTTTTGCTCTCTGTAAACCACCAATTTTTTAATTAGCCCAAAAACTTTGTATAGATTTACATAGCTAAAATTGCTTACATAAATTAGGTCAAGTTTAAATAAATATTTTCATCGAAACATTTTTTCTATCGATTTTCACTATTGAAATTCCTAAGTTTAATTCATGATATACAACACTAAATACGGTAGTTAGGAGAACAGAATAATGTTCACCTACAGCTAGGTACCTTTCAGCTAGGTATCATGCAGCTATTGTTTTTAACCATAACAAAAATAAAATAAATCCTTATAGGTCAAAGCACTGTACTGAAAAGAGGCCAGCAAGTAGTCGTGAACCTGAGAGATTTCTTTCACCATAAAGATCATTCAGCGCTCCAGGCAATAAAATATAACACTGACGACCAAGATGTAAATTATACAAATCTTCGAGCATGAATAAGGCAGCCTAAATAATACTGTCACGTATAGTTAAAAAAGAATGCCAGCAATGGTCACAAAATCTCATTAAATCTTCAGTGTTGGTGGTTTGGAAGAAATTTACCGAGTGCAGGGGTGGATGTGAGGGCTTTCGGGGGGCTGGAGCAGAATGTATCTTGTGTGCTAAGTGGCAGTGATCGCATGGCGTTGGGGGGGGGATATTGAAGAAGGGGAGGTGTGGAGGGCTTTAGAGGGGATGGCACGAGGTAAGGCACCAGGTTTGGATGGCTTGCCCTGCGAGTTTTATGCGAGCCATTGGAGTGTGTTGAAGTCCTTCTTAGTAGAACTAATGAATACGATGAAAAGGGAGGGGAGGATGGGCAGGTTGCAAGGAACTGCTGTTGTGGTTTTAGTGCCAAAAGGTGAGCGACAAGACACGGTGCGGAACTTTAGGATGATATCGTTGCTGTGTGCTGATTTTAAGATTTTTGCAAAAATTTTAGGAAATAGGCTGAAGTGTGTGGTGGATAGAGTGGTTGCGAGAGGACAATATGGTGTGTCTGGGAGGACGATGTGTAACGGGCATAGTATTATAAAGAATTTTGTGGAAGGGTCGGGAGGGGAGCAGGAGGGGGGGGTTCTTAGCGTTAGATTAGCAGGCGGCGTATGATAGTGTAGAACGTGAGGTGTTGTGGTACATATTAAGGAGGCAGGGTTTTGGGGAGGTGGTGCGTTGGGCAGAGACATTGTATAAAGGTGTGGGTGTGTGTGTACAGGTAAGTTGGGAGAGTGGGTATCCATGGGTCGGGGTATTAGGCAGGATTGTCCCCTGTCTCAATTGTTGTTTGCCTGTTTAACAGACCCTTTCTATAGAGCGGTGGGAGCGTGTATGGAGGTGGATTGGGGAGTAGGAAGTGGAGAGCAGGGAATAATAGGGTACGTGGATGACACGACAATACTCGTGCGAACGCTGAGGAGTTTACGTGCGGTAGATGTTATTGATAATTTCGCGGGGGTTACCGGTTTAAGAGTTAATGTGGAGAAATCGAAATTACTGGTCTTAGGAGATTGGGTGGGAAGAGAGAGTTGGGGATGGAATGTACGTTGGAATATGGTGGACAGGATAAAAGTGTGTGGGATTGTGTATATGGGTAGTGCGAGAGAGGCGAGGATGGTTAATTCTGGACTTGTGGGTCGAGTGGTGGGGCGCTTGGATGGGTTGAGACCAACTCATTTGACAGTACATCAAAGTGCGATTGTTGTGAATGTGTTGTTATACAGTAAAGTCTGGCACGTGGCAGCAGTATATCCGTTAGCAGGTCCGGATGTTACGAGGCTGTTAAGGAGGGTTTTCCATTTTCTTTGGGGTTCCAGGTGTGAATGGTTGAGTAGGAGTGTGGTTACCCTACCGGTAAACAGAGGAGGATTGGGGTTGATTGATTTACAGTTAAGAGTCAAGTGTATTTATTTAAAGTGGGGGTTACGCCGTGTGCGGGGACAAGCGGGGAGGGGCGTGAATGACTTACATGAAGAGGTGCGAATGTGGTGGGGAGGGTCGGAGATGAGGGTGTGTGAAGACGTGTTGCGGGCGTTGCTGCATGTCCGGGACCCTAATAAAGTTTTAGACATTCCTCGCCCAGCTGCCGGTGAGGGTGGACGTTTTTGCTACTCCTCTCTGACAGGCGCAAGTGCTAGCCAGGCTGTCACAATGGTGGTTGGGGTGAGACGCAGAATTAACACTGTCGGCATAGAATTACTGAGAGGTACAATTAATCAAGATTCGGCGTTGACGTTGTTGCCTCTGATTATTCGAGAGACATATGGAATCGAGGATTGCGACCTTTACGGTGTAGCCTTAAATGGAAACTACCGAATGTTCGTGAAACTGCTGTCATCACACGTGTATGAGGATCTACTTGCTCAATATCAGGATGTTGCTATCGAGGTTAACGAGGGCATCCTGGTAAAGATGGTCGATGTTTCGAGTCAATTTACGTATGTAAAGTTACGTAATGTGCCTTTCGAGGCAAATGAAGCTGACCTACGTAGTGTGTTCGGGAAGTTTGGAACTGTACACGTAGCTCAACCAGGCAAGTGGACGGCAGGGGCTTATGTGGGTTATCCGGAAGGTAGTTTTAACCTAAAGATGACTCTGAGGCAACCTATACCTTCGTATGTGTTCTTAGATGAATTTAGGACACAAATACTCGTAACTTACGCTGGCCAACGTAGAACTTGTAGACTGTGTGATGGTTATGATCACATAGCGGCTGAATGTGTGCGGCGGAGGACTGGCCAGGGAATACCAAGAAGTGACATTACGAGGCGAGGACCTACAGTGACAGATCAGAACCGCCAGGATGGACGTAGGCGTGGTCGGTTGTGGAGTGAGGAAGTGGAGGAAATGCAACGTGAGGTGGAGCATGAGGGTGCAGTGCAGCAATTGAGTGCGTCTGATGAGGATGTGATTCACGAGGCGGACAAGGACGTACCAAATGACGTTGAAATTGACGTAGTGCTTGAGACAGTTTTGCAGGAGATGTTCCCTAAATCGGAGGAAGCCTTGACAGAGGTAACGACGGGAGACCAGGTACAGGGACAAGGGGAAGCATGCGGGTCTGAAGAAAGGAATGTAATGTCGGCTTGGCCAAGTAGTGAGAAGGGGAATGAGGTGATAGAGGTGGAGGTGCACAATGAGGAAGGTCAGGAGACTAGCATGGCGGAAGAGGAAGTGTCGAGGAAGCGGGCAGCTGTCACTTCTGACTCGGATGACGTCCTCACTCCAGCACAAAGGCCAGGGAAAAAGGCGGGGATTGAAGGTGTGTGTAGAGGCACAGAGAAAAAGAAACGCCAGCAAGGGGTTAGGAGTGGAGGGGATGGGGTGAGTGCCAAGGACGGTGTGTATGAGGTTACTGGACAGCGGAAAAATGTGGTGGGGAAAAGTGGGTGGAAAACGTAAGCAGGCCTAAGGTGTATGACAATTAATGTTAATGGTTTATGTAAGAGTGGTAAGTGTGTATGGTTGCGAGGACTGCTGTATCGTTATAAGGTAGATGTTGTCTTTATACAAGAGCATAACTTGAAAATAGGAAAATTGCTGGAGGTGGATGGATATAGGGCTTTTGTAACTCCAACGACACGTTTAAAAGGTGGAGTAGGTGTTTTAATTCGAGAGGCAAGCCCGTTTGTTTTGCAAAGGTTTGAGGGGGGGGGGGTGAGGGAAGAATAATGAGAGTGGACGGGTGGTGGATGCGTGAACGCGTGTCCTTTGTTGGAGTGTATGCTCCGGCGGAGAATGATGCGAGGGTAAAATCGGCTTTTGTAAGGGATGATCTGGTGTATTTCTTGAGAGCACTGCCCAGGGTTGCATTGATTGGGGGAGATTGGAATTGTATAATACGGAGATTTGATGCGATGCCAGCGGGGGCAGGATATTTTTCAAACGTGTTGCGAGACCTGTGTAGAGATATTGGGGTACGAGATGCATTTTGGGGTGGAATAGGTGAAGTGCAACATACGTACGTAAGGAGGGAATACGCAGCTAGACTGGATAGGATCTATATAACGCAAGGGGTTTCAGTGGAGTCTTTTAACACTATAGAAGCAATTTATTCAGATCACAGGGCAGTGGTGGTGGGGGTAGCATGGGACTCGTTAGTGAAACGGTTTGAAAGCTACTGGAAATTAAACACGCGACTCCTTGAGGATGAGGAAGTGGAGGAAGGGTTTGATTCGCTGTGGAGGAAGCTAAGTGAGGAGGCAAAAAGGGTTGATAATGTTGTACGTTGGTGGGACAGTGTGGCCAAGGAGAGGATTCGTAGGTTTTACGTGGGTGAGGGGAAGCGGATAAATCGACTGAAGTATGGATTAACAAATTATTTGGAAAGTAGAATAGGATACTATCATGAACAAGGAGTAGTGGGAGGGGTATTCCAAACAGAGGCAATAGATGATCTGAAGAGCAGGATAAGAGAGGTGCAGGAGGAGAGATTTCATGCGGTGCGGGTGCAGGCGGGTGTGGAGGAAGTGCTTTGGGGGGATAAGCCATCGGCATGTGTGTTGAGGAGACAACAGCAGAGGAGGACAGCGACCACAATAGCAGATTTGGAAGTGCACACTGAGGTGAAAGGGTTTAGGGAGGGGCAGGTGTTAAAAACAACGGAGGTGATGAGTATATTCGCGGATGCGTGGTATGGGCATTATTGGAAAAGTAAAGGAGTTAATAGAGAGGATCTTGATGGGGTGTGTGCTGTAGAGCCCGTAGCTCTGGGGAGTAAGGACAGGGAAGCTTTGGGTGGGGAGATTGAAGAGGGGGAGATATGGAGAGCGCTTGTAGACATGTGCAGAGGCAAAGCACCAGGTATTGATGGACTACCAAGTGAATTTTACTTAAAACATTGGGATCTGTTAAGGGATTTTTTAGTAACGCTGTTCAACAGAATGAAAGAGGGGGGGGAATTGGGCGAGAAGCAAAGTACAGGGGTCGTAGTGCTTGTGCCCAAGGGTAAGGGGCAGAGTACACTTAAGGATTACAGGGCGATTACTCTCATGTGTGCGGACTATAAATTGTTCGCGAAGATTTTGGGGAATAGGTTAAAATGTGTGGTGGGACGTGTAGTATCAAAAGGTCAACTAGGGTTGCCAGGACGGTCGATGGTCATGGGGCACGGAATTCTAAAGGGGTTTGTTGAGAGTTTTGAGGGGACGCAGGAAGGAGGGGGTATGGTGGCGATTGATTGGCAGGGTGCTTATGATCAGGTGGAAAGGGAGGGTTTAAGACAGATCCTTAACAAACAAGGTTTTGGGGATGAGATTGTGGGGTGGGTTGAAACGTTGTATAAAGGGGCAAAAGCGAGAATTCAGATCAATGGACGTGTGGGAGGTGTGGTGAACATGGATAGGGGCTTGAGGCAGGGTTGCCCGCTATCACAGTTATTATTCGCATGTGTGCAAGATCCATTTTATAGGTTGGTTGAGACCAGAGTGTGTGGTGGGGAGGGGTCGAGGGAGGGCTTGATTAGGCATCATGTGGTAGGTTATGTGGATGACACGACACTCCTAGTCCGGAAGGGAACAAGATTGGGAGAGTTGGGAGGGGTGGTTGGCATGTTTGGAGGGGCGACAGGCATGACGGTAAACGTTGAGAAAACAAAGATCATGGGGCTAGGGGAGTGGAGAGACAGAGTTGATTGGGACTGTGATGTGGTGAGAAGGCAGGAAGGTCAGTTATTAATATGTGGCATTTCGTATAGAGCGACCATACGGGAGGCTAGGGAGGCGAATTCGTTGAGAATGGTGGAACGCGTGGAACATCGGTTGGGGATGTTGCGGTCTTATCACTTGACATTGTTGCAACGGGCGATTGTTATTAACGTATTGCTGTACAGTAAGGTATGGTATGTAGCAGCAGTTTTTCCATTGCTGAGAGCTGACATTACTCGTATCCTTAGAAGTGTTTTTAGGTTCTTATGGGGCTCAGGATGTGAATGGATGAAGAGGGAGGTGGTGACTTTGCCGGTGAGGAAGGGAGGTTTAGGTCTGTTGGACCTGGGAAGGAGGGTGAAATGCATTTTTGTCAGGTGGGAGTGGAAAAGATTAGGGGGACAGAGGGGGACATGCATGCAAAGGTTACATGATATTTTGAGGGGAATGTATGTGGGTGGGGAATGGAGGGAGTGTGAGATTTTGTTGAGGGCACTTTTGTGGGCGCGCGAGCCAGACAAATTAAAGGTGAGGGATTTATATCGAATATTGAGGGTAGAGGAGACGGCCCCAGTTGAGGGGCTGTTCCCGATGTATGCATGGGGAGCTATATGGAGTCTGTTCGGTAAACTAAAGTTAGGGCCCAGGGTGCGAGAGATCATGTTTAAATTTTTACATGGGATTCTGCCTACTGGATCAGTCCTCAGAAACAGACGTGTGGTAGAGGAGGGTTGGTGTGGGTTATGTGGGGAGTTGGAAACAGCCTATCACGTGGTATACTTTTGCGATTTTTTGGGGAGTGTGAGGGAATGGCTGGGGAAAGTGGTCAGGAGGATAGGAGGAACTGGGGTGTCAGTGTTGAGAGCGCTGAGTCTTGATATAGGGGGGGTGGGGGAGAATGTGGCACGGGGAGTAGCTTATATCATGGTGGATTTCGTGTACATATCGTGGGGAATGAGAGGGGTGGATAATGGGGAGACGAGGAAAAGAGTTTTAGCGAGGATTTTTTGTAGGACAATGAATAGGAATCGGGGAATTTATGGGAGGAGATGGGAGGGAGCTTTCACTGAGGGTTACAGGTCCATAACTGTTGGGGAGTTGCTAGAGTTGTGAGGGGGGGGGGGGGAAGTGGGTTTAGATTGTTGTGTAAAGCATTAGATAAAAAAACGGGGGGGTACCAAACGGGCTTGCCAAACGAAAGATGTTGGTTTGGTGTGCATGTGCGTGAGGGAGTGATAAGTGCAAGAGAGAACGATTGTGTGTAATTGGGGTGTGCATGGGAGTGCTGAGTTCATGCATTCTTAGTAGTTATTTAATATTGTTAATTAATGCATTCTGCTGAAGGCTATCGTAGTAGCGTATAAGAGTACAAGTCTGAGAATGCTGCATGGGACAGCAATAAAGTTAGGATTTGACTCCCATTGTAAACTAAGTCAGTTTCTAATGTATATATATACATATGTATATATAAATAATATTAGGACAGCAGCTGGCGTTTTCACTACTGTAGAGTTGTTATTGTTTTCAATTTAATATGTTCTTAAGTTTAATTTAGTATGCTTAGTTTATAAGTTACATAAACAACGGTGAAATGCTGTACATTTTGGTGAGCTGGGGTAAATAGGGGGGGGGGGTTATACTGCTTGCATTTTTGCGGTATGTAATTATTGTGTGTGGATATTGAAATTAGCAGTCGGGAAGGAGTCAGAGGATTCTTTATTTTGTATTACTTGAATAGTTATATTTTGTAGTAAAGAATTATGTATATGGCAGTATTCACCTATCAGCTGCATGACATATTACTGCATATTGCAGTGTATAGAAATTGATGAATTTATATTGTCTGTCGATGCTCTCATACTGTATGCTTTTGTTCATGTATTGTATGTTATAAATAAAATATAAAAAAAAAAAAAATAAAGTTTTAGAGCGTGCTGTAGGGGCGAAGGTAGTCGCGAAGGCTGAGAGTATCTACCCTATGTATGCGTGGGAGGATATATGGGAGAGGTTACGGTTGATGCGCGTGCGACCAAATGTGCGAGAGGTATTTTTCAGTTTTCTCCATGGTATACTGCCGTCGGGTGCTGCACTTAAGGAAAGAGGGTTGATGGTGGAGGGCGCGTGTCGGGTGTGCGGGGATGAGGAGACGGCGTTTCATGTAGTGTATTTTTGTGATAATTTAGAGAGTATCAGGGAATGGATGGGTAAGGTTCTGAGGACAGTGGGAGGGGGCGGGATATCAGTATTGAGGGCGTTAAGTTTGGACGTGGGAGGCGTAGAGGCGCCTGTGCAACGTGCAATCACGTAAATAATTGCGGATTTTGTTTTTGTATCCTGGGCGATGAGAGGGAATGGGGATTGGGAGGTGCGCAAAAGGGCGTTGGCGGCGACCATTTATAGAACGTTGTGTTGTAATCGAGGAATATGTGGAAGTCGCTGGGACCAGGCTTTTTCAGCAGGGTATCGTAGTATGAGTGTGAGAGCATTGTTAGCGTTGTGAAAGGAAAAGTGGTGAAGTTCAGGGGATGGAACGGGCTCGTCTCCGGGGTTGGGTATGCAAAAGGGCTGTGTTGCTGTGTGTATCAGTGTAATGTGTGGTTGTGGTGAATGTGGTTGTGTGAGAGGATGTGGTGGTGCAGTTATATAATGTGTTATAGTTGTCTTATGTCAGAGTCTACTGCCTTCTTTCTTTGTTGACGTACTTGATTTACCTTTAGGCTTTGCCCTGGTAAACGGGGTTTTGTGTGTTTGTACCGAGTATTTTATTGGTATATTATATAATGTGTATAGCCTGTAGATGAGTGCGGAATGCTTATGGCTTTTCTAGTTTTGTGGCTGACTCGTAAGACTTGTGGTAAGGCGAGTATGTGTGACTGTAGGGAACTTATGTACTAGGGGGGCTAGCTGAGTAAGAGTATGTACTTTGTTTTATCATGAGATTGTGATGTAGGTCCTTTCATTTATTGATTATTTGTGCAGATTGTGAGTAACCGATATATTTATCGTAATATTCTTCTTATTGTATTGTGCCTTGACAATATGTCACAGTAATATTATGTAAATAGTGTATACCTGAAGGGATTATGGCTTTGTGACAGGGGTCACCTACAAGTTATGTCCTTGTTGTTGTTCTTGTGTACATAGAATTAAGATTACCCATCTTTCTTAATGTTCTGTTCTGTCATAAGCGATATTCGGCACGACATATATATATATATATATATATATATATATATATATATATATATATATATATATATATATATATATATATATATATATATATATATATATATATATATATATATATATATATAATGTATGTGTGTGTGTGTAACCTCTGTGTCTGTTAATATTGTTTGTTATTTTGCTATTGTACGTCCTGAGGGATTGTGATTCATAATGTATTTATATTAAATGTATATCAACCCTTGTTTAAGGGGTTTTATGATAAGCTATGTATTGTATTTTAAATAAAATAAAAAAAAATCTTCAGTGTCAAAGGACTCTCCTAAGACTAGAGAGATTCCTACGGGTATTCCAACAATAATAAAACCCATGACAAAGGCATGGAGAGGCAAACCTCTCCTAAATGTTTCAGACCGCACGGTGGAGGGCGGGAAAAGGGTGTATACGATCGTCGGGGATACAGGGTTTAAGAGTCATTATGCCTGCATAATTAGCCATAGCTGCAATAAGTTAGTTTTAGTTAAGTGAGGATGTCTGTATTAAAGGACCTTCAAATGGGAGAGCAAAGCCAACTAGCGAGGCCTTTAATACGTCTAAGTTGAGTCTGCCAGCTATAAATAAGACAGGATGTTAATATATAGTCAATATCTCGCAGAGGTGTGTCAGACGCCCCTTCACGAGGTGTGTCAGACGCCCTCCACGAGGTGTGCCAGACGCCCTCCACGAGGTGTCCGTGTCTAAGTGTAAGGCGTGTCTGCAGTACATAACCTTGAGGGTGTATTACGTGCCAACAATAATAGCCTGGTTGATCAAGGCTAAGGACCGCTTGGGCTGGCCTGTCTATCTGCCGTAACAACTTACCAAACTGAATTAACACAAAGATTCAAATTAAAGTTAACCACAGCTCATTTGATCCACGTGGGTTAATTATAAAATAATACACTAAAAAATACATTTAACGTCAAAGCAAGGCAGGTTGTATATATATACTTCATTCAACTGTCAGGAAAACTGAATAATAGTGATAATATTTTTCTCAGGATTATACGTTATATACGTTATATTATACTAGTATGTGACACCCACCCCACAAGTCCCCCTCCTCCTCCCCCTCACATTATATACGCCTGACTGTAAAGAATGATTATCTAATCCTCAACAAGACAGGCAGGTTATTGATCCTGTCCTCACACACAATCAATACTCCAGTGGTATCCTAGAAGCTACCACAAAGACTTCAAAACCACTTCTCTGCCTCACCAACACAAAAGCGTAACAAAACTACAGTAAATATAACAGCAGAGGGCAGCCAGGCAGCGAGCCACACGGAGCCACAAGATACCCACACTCCTCAGCACGTCTACACAGCGAGACAGAGTGTAGGCGGGATAAAACCACTGAACCAGAATAACAGATACTTCCCAGTGACTTCTGCATCCAGGAGCAGCCTCGACCCTCTTATATGAGAAATCCTCAGATAGTGAACGAACTGCACTGAACTGTCGTTTATTAATTAAACAGATCTCAGACAAGATAGAAACATGATTAAAGAGAAAGATAGATAAAGCCAAAGAAGCTGACTTAGAAGCAGCAAAGGGACTATGCTGGCCTAGCACCTGGCGAGCTATGACCCAACTAACTTGGACTTGAAAAGGCACCAACGTCTTTCACACTATATGACACAACCACAATGTAGCATGAAATCGCATGACATCACACTTGTCTCACAAAATTACCATTCTTTCAGCATTCATTATTTAACACCAGTGGACATTCTAAAATATAAAAAAATATAGTTCTAACAATACTGACAGAATACTATGTAAAATAGGCAAATATGTATATTTTTTTTTATTAATCGTTAGTTTGTTTCATCTCTCGTGTGTTTACCTGACAGGATGTTTCTTCTCTCACTCGACAACCATAATAAAAAGACAGTCAGGAACAATATTGATTTGAAGGAAAACAATATTTCTCGTTTTAAGTCATGCCATTGCTATTACTTACGGTCTTGAAATCGTTGGAAAAAATAATTAAAATATGGGAATCCCCCCCCTCCTCCTTGAGCCGACGTGTAGATCGTGACCAGCAGAATGAGCAGCCGCGAGTTCACTGCCCTGAACATCAGAAAGATCTGGGTGCCACAAAGTTCTTTGCGCTTGCCGGAAAGGCGACAACCATTGTGTATGTATGAAATACAAAGGGATATGGGTTAAATTTCTGAATTGCTTGTAACGGGCTTTGAGGTGTGGAAAATCACTGAAGACTTTGTTACAATGTGCATTACGGGAACTAACACTGTATATAGAGCAGCCATGAAAATACTGGCAGACTATCTGGTAGACGGGCCGAAGAGCTTATAATAAGGCCACCTTGGGATTTGGAAGCGTTGATGTATACTGCCATATCATGTTAATGTTATTTAATTTAGAAGACAAGAACGTGAGTTAACGGTCAGGAGGGTCTTCGGGCATGAAAGGGAGAGGTGGAGCAAACCAGAATCATTGACACTTCTTAAGAGAAGAGGGAAAATAAAAATACAGGATTAACTGAAGGTGTCAAGGTACAATATTTTTTGTCACTATAACTGTAGTTATTCAACACCTTATTCATACTTCGTTACTAACATTGTGAGTTGGCTGCTTGTGTGAACAATTCATAAGTGTCGTCAAAGATTATCAAAGGAAAGTTCAAAATTGGATAAGTCATCGATCATAAGTGTAAGAAAATTTAGATGAAAGTGGAAATGCTCATCATTTATGTCAAAAGAAATGCTGGATTCTTAGTCAGTCGACCAGCATAGGCGGAGAGTAGCACACCAACAAAGTCCCTACCAGCAGGCACAAACACTGAAGCACCCACCACCATGTTAATGTGACCCCGCATCAAGTGAGAGAAACTGGTTTTACTAACAGGAATTGGTGTGTGTGTGTGAATAATGAACTTAGTCATAGAATAATTGAAGTGCACTGAACAACTATCAGTGCTCAATAATAACCTACATTTTGAAAAACTCAGATTAATTGGTGCGTATATTTCGACCCCCTTCTGGGATTCTCTTCAGCAGATACTGGAGAGGATCCCAGAAGGTGGTCGAAATGCAGAAAAATCAATCTTCTGAGTGTCTCCATATGAGTTATTAAGAATGGTCATAGAAAGTAACAATAACAAAGACACTGAACACCGAAGTTGTGTTGCTACATTCAGTCCCATAACTGGGCAAGATGTAAGAACAAATGTGTTCGTGAGAATGAACTGTGTCCACACTGAGCTTAGGAGAGTGTAGTCACCAGGTGACACCAGACACAGGCTTAGTGCCAGGAATTATTAGACTACATGGTAGGCTTACAGGCGGTCCCATCCTTTAATTGGCTCACTTCATCCTTTCCCCTGGTTCACCCCTATCCTTTTCCCTGGTTCACCCCTATTCTTTCCCCTGGTTCACCCCTATCCTTTCCCCTGGTTCACCTCCATTCTTTCCCCTGGTTCACCCCTATCCTTTCCCCTGGTTCACCTCCATTCTTTCCCCTGGTTCACCTCCATCCATTCCCCTGGCTCACTACATCCTTTCCCCTGGTTCACCTCCATCCTTTCCCCTGGTTCACCTCCATCCTTTCCCTTGGTTCACCTCCATCCATTCCCCTGGCTCACTCCACCCTTTCCCCTGGTTCACCTCTATCCTTTCCCCTGGTTCACCTCCATCCTTTCCCCTGTTCACCTCCATCCTTTCCCCTGGTTCACCCCCATCCTTTCCCCTGGTTCACCCCATCCTTTCTCCTGGTTCTCCCCCATCCTTTCCCCTGGTTCTCCCCCATCCTTTCCCCTGGTTCACCCCCATCCTTTCCCCTGGTTCACCTCCATCCTTTTCCCTGCTTCACCTCCATCCTTTCCCCTGGTTCACCTCCATCCTTTCCCCTGGCTCACCCCATCCTTTTCCCTGGTTCACCTCCATCCTTTCCCCTGGTTCACCTCCATCCTTTCCCCTGGTTCACCTCCATCCTTTCCCCTGGTTCACCTCCATCCTTTCCCCTGGTTCACCCCCATCCTTCCCCCTGGTTCACCTCCATCCTTTCCCCTGGTTCACCTCCATCCTTTCCCCTGGTTCACCTCCATCCTTTCCCCTGGTTCACCTCTATCCTTTCTCCTGGTTCACCCCATCCTTTCCCCTGGTTCACCCCCATCCTTCCCCCTGGTTCACCCCCATTCTTTCCCCTGGTTCACCTCCATTCTTTCCCCTGGTTCACCCCTATCCTTTCCCCTGGTTCACCTCCATTCTTTCCGCTGGTTCACCCCATCCTTTCCCCAGGTTCACCCCATCCTTTCCCCTGGTTCACCTCCATTCTTTCCCCTGGTTCACCCCATCCTTTCTCCTGATTCACCTCCATCCTTTCTCCTGGTTCACCTCCATCCTTTCCCCTGGTTCACCCCATCCTTTCCCCTGGTTCACCTCCATCCTTTCCCCTGATTCACCTCCATCCTTTCCCCTGATTCACCTCCATCCTTTCCCCTGATTCACCTCCATCCTTTCCCCTGATTCACCTCCATCCTTTCTCCTGGTTCACCTCCATCCTTTCCCCTGGTTCACCCCATCCTTTCCCCTGGTTCACTTCCTTCCTTTCCCCTGATTCACCTCCATCCTTTCCCCTGATTCACCTCCAACCTTTCCCCTGGTTCACCTCCATCCTTTCCCCTGGTTCACCTCCAACCTTTCCCCTGGTTCACCTCCATCCTTTCTCCTGGTTCACCCCCATCCTTTCCCCTGATTCACCCCCATCCTTTTCCCTGATTCACCCCCATCCTTTCCCCTGATTCACCCCCATCCTTTCCCCTGGTTCGCCTCCATCCTTTTCCCTGGTTCACCCCCATCCTTTCCCCTGATTCACCCCCATCCTTTCCCCTGGTTCACCCCCATCCTTTCCCCTGGTTCACGCCCAACCTTTCCCCTGATTCACCCCCATCCTTTCCCCTGGCTCACCCATCCTTTCCCCTGGTTCACCTCCATCCTTTTCCCTGGTTCACCCCCATCCTTTTCCCTGGTTTACCTCCATCCTTTCCCCTGGTTCACCTCCATCCTTTCCCCTGGTTCACCCCCATCCTTTCCCCTGGTTCACCCCCATCCTTTCCCCTGGTTCACATCCATCCTTTCACCTGGTTCACATCCATCCTTTCCCCTGGTTCACATCCATCCTTTCTCCTGGTTCACCCCCCTCCTTTCCCCTGGTTCACCCCATCATTTCCCCTGGTTCATCCCATCCTTTCCTCTGGTTCACCTCCATCCTTTCTCCTGGTTCACGCCATCCTTTCCCTGGTTCACCTCCATCCTTTCCCCTGGTTCACCCCCATCCTTTCCCCTGATTCACCCCCATCCTTTCCCCTGGCTCACCCATCCTTTCCCCTGGTTCACCTCCATCCTTTTCCCTGGTTCACCCC
>NC_091332.1:21955397-21962897 GCF_038502225.1 Cherax quadricarinatus
GAACCAGGGAGGAAAGACTGGGAGCTAGAGCTCCAAAAAAGGGAGGAAGAGTGGGGAAGGAAGATAGTAGAGCTTGGTAAGAAAATGGAGGAGCGGATAGCTGAAGAGTGCAGGAAGTGGGAAGTACAGGTCTTAGCAGCAGAAGCTAGGATACAGTGCTTAGAAGAGAAACTGCAAAGCCTGAAACAGATTAGAGAGACAAATGACAATTCAGGTGTGACATCAGGAAATTCAAAGTCAGGCGCAGACAAGGGGATGGTAAGCAACAACGGAGACATGCCGAACATGAAGGCCCTATCAGACCCACGTGGGGCCAGGGAAAAGACGACGAGCACACTAAGATCAAACGACAGGTCCGAAGACAATGAAGGTATGCTATATGCAGAGATTCTAACAGCCAACTGCAGTAGCAAGGGACAGCTGGTCAGGAAAGACAGTCCACTGAGAATAGAAGTTTCAGATATGACAGGGACTGAAGGCAAGAACATGTCAATGGAAGGAAATAAAATGCCTCAGAGGACGCAGATGGAGACTCAGTGGGAGGAGGAAAGGGCGAGGTCAGTTTTTGTGTACGGGCTCCAAGAAGCCAAGGGGGCCAACTTTGAAGAAATAAAACAGGAGGAGAAAAAAATGATTGAAGGCATCATGAAAACAATAGGGGAGGGCAATATGACCCAGGTGACAAATTTTCAGAGAATTGGGTGGTTTGCGAGTGGAAGGATACGGCCTGTCAGAGTAACTTTCAAGGAAGAATCAGTTCGAACCAGGATTCTGCAAGAGAAAGCAAGACTGAGGGACAAAGAGGGGTACCAGAGAGTATACCTCGACCGCGACAGAACACAAGAAGAAAGGACTACACTGAAAGAGAGGGTACAGAGACGCAAGGAGGAACGAGAAGCAATGAAAATGAGCAGGACCCAGACACAGGAGGAAGGGCAAACACACCCCACAGAATCTCCCACCAAAAGACTCCACCCGCGATATTCCCAACGCAACTGAGCAACCTATACTACAACCCACTCACTGTTCCCTCTGCCACCAATCCCCATATCACAAACCTCACCCCAACAGCTGTCCCTTATGGGCATTCTGACCCCACCCCCATCAACACAAACCCCACCTACACCACAGCCCCATATAGGCCCCCACCAAGGCTCTCGCTCCCCCAACCCCAATATTCTTGCATGACCACAATGATAGAAAAGAAGCTAAAGGTTTGGTACACAAACGCGGATGGAATAATGAATAAACATGAGGAGTGGAATGAAAGAATCAGTGAAAAATCCCCAGACATCATAGCAGTCACAGAAACAAAACTCGCTGAGACAATAACAGACACAATCTTCCCAACAGGATATCAGATCCTGAGGAAAGATAGAAGGAGTAGAGGGGGAGGAGGGGTTGCACTGCTCATAAAACACCGATGGGGATTTGAGGAAATGGAAGGCATGGACATGATTGGAGAAAGAGACTACATTGTAGGTACAATTCAGTCCGGAGAACATAAAGTAGTCATTGGAGTGATGTATAACCCACCACAGAACTGCAGGAGGCCAAGAGAGGAGTACGAAGAAAACAACAGGGTGATGGTGGACACACTGGCTGAGGTGGCAAGAAGAGCTCACTCGAGCAGAGCAAAGTTACTGGTAATGGGCGATTTCAACCACAGGGAGATCGACTGGGAAAACCTGGAGCCACATGGGAGTCCCGAAACATGGAGAGCCAAGATGATGGATGTGGTACTTGAAAACCTCATGCATCAACATGTCAGGGACACAACCAGAGAGAGAGGGGAGGATGAGCCAGCAAGACTGGATCTTGTGTTCACCCTGAGCAGTTCAGACATTGAGGACATCACTTATGAGAGGCCCCTTGGAGCTAGCGATCATGTGGTTCTGAGTTTTGACTATATAGTAGAGTTACAAGTGGAGAAGGTAACAGGAACTGAAGGGGACAGGCCAAACTATAAAAGGGGGGACTACACAGGTATGAGAAACTTCCTGCAGGAGGTTCAGTGGGACAGAGAAATGGTAGGAAAATCAGTAAACGAGATGATGGAATATGTGGCAACAAAGTGCAAGGAGGCAGAGGAAAGTTTTGTTCCCAAGGGAAACGGAAATAATAGGAAGACCAAAACGAGTCCTTGGTTTACCCGAAGGTGTAGGGAGGCAAAAACTAAGTGCAACAGAGAATGGAAAAGGTACAGGAGGCATAGGACCCAGGAAAACAAGGAGATTAGTAGAAGAGCCAGAAACGAGTATGCACAGATAAGGAGGGAGGCCCAGCGACAGTATGAAAACGACATAGCATCGAAAGTCAAATCTGACCCGAAACTGCTGTATAGCCACATTAGGAGGAAGACAACAGTCAAGGACCAGGTGATAAGGCTGAGGAAAGAAGGTGGAGAACTCACAAGAAACGATCAAGAGGTATGTGAGGAGCTAAACAAGAGATTTAAGGAAGTATTTACAGTAGAGACAGGAAGGACTCTGGGGGGACAGACCAGACGGGGACACCAGCAAGGAATACACCAACAAGTGTTGGACGACATACATACAGATGAGGAGGAGGTGAAGAAACTGCTAAGGGACATCGATACCTCAAAGGCAATGGGACCAGACAACATCTCCCCGTGGGTCCTTAGAGAGGGAGCAGATATATTGTGCGTGCCACTTACCACAATCTTCAACACATCCCTGGAAACTGGGCAACTACCTGAGGTATGGAAGACGGCAAATGTAGTTCCCATTTTTAAAAAAGGAGACAGAAAAGAGGCACTAAACTATAGACCTGTGTCATTGACGTGTATAGTATGCAAAATTATGGAGAAGATTATCAGGAGGAGAGTGGTGGAGCACCTGGAACGGAACAGGAGTATAAATGCCAACCAGCACGGATTCACGGAAGGCAAATCCTGTGTCACAAACCTTCTGGAGTTTTATGATAAAATAACAGAAGTAAGACAAGAGAGAGAGGGGTGGGTTGATTGCATCTTCTTGGACTGCAAGAAGGCCTTTGACACAGTTCCTCACAAGAGATTAGTGCAGAAGCTAGAGCACCAGGCGCATATAACAGGAAGGGCACTGCAATGGATCAGAGAATACCTGACAGGGAGGCAACAACGAGTCATGGTACGTAATGATGTATCACAGTGGGCACCTGTGACGAGCGGGGTCCCACAGGGGTCGGTCCTAGGACCAGTGCTATTTTTGGTATATGTGAACGACATGACGGAAGGGTTAGACTCAGAAGTGTCCCTGTTTGCAGATGATGTGAAGTTAATGAGGAGAATTAAATCTGATGAGGACCAGGCAGGACTTCAAAGAGACCTGGACAGACTGGACACCTGGTCCAGCAAATGGCTTCTCGAATTTAATCCTGCCAAATGCAAAGTCATGAAGATGGGGGAGGGGCACAGAAGACCACAGACAGAGTATAGGCTAGGTGGCCAAAGACTGCAAACCTCACTCAAGGAGAAAGATCTTGGGGTGAGTATAACACCGAGCATGTCTCCGGAAGCACACATCAATCAGATAACTGCTGCAGCATATGGGCGCCTGGCAAACCTGAGAACAGCATTCCGATACCTTAATAAGGAATCATTCAAGACACTGTACACCGTGTATGTCAGGCCCATACTGGAGTATGCAGCACCTGTTTGGAACCCGCACTTGATAAAGCACGTCAAGAAACTAGAGAAAGTACAAAGGTTTGCGACAAGGTTAGTTCCAGAGCTAAGGGGAATGTCCTATGAGGAAAGATTAAGGGAAATCGGCCTGACCACACTGGAGGACAGGAGGGTCAGGGGAGACATGATAACGACATATAAAATACTGCGTGGAATAGACAAGGTGGACAAAGACAGGATGTTCCAGGGAGGGGACACAGAAACAAGAGGCCACAATTGGAAGTTGAAGACACAAATGAGTCAGAGAGATAGTAGGAAGTATTTCTTCAGTCATAGAGTTGTAAGGCAGTGGAATAGCCTAGAAAATGACGTAGTGGAGGCAGGAACCATACACAGTTTTAAGACGAGGTTTGATAAAGCTCATGGAGTGGGGAGAGAGAGGGCCTAGTAGCAACCGGTGAAGAGGCGGGGCCAGGAGCTAGGACTCGACCCCTGCAACCACAAATAGGTGAGTACAAATAGGTGAGTACACACACGCACACGCACACGCACACACACACACACACACACACACACACACACAGGAAGGTTAGGTTAGGTAAAGTTCGTCAGGAAAAGGGACAAGTATTTCCTGACTCGGGTCTTAGTCTTAGGATGACCGTCCACTGGAGCTTCTGGTCATCTGACCGAGGCCTTCCGCTGGCTTACCGGCCCACCCTTTTAAAAATTATGGTCATAGTTATAACCATTTTTTAATACACAGAAAGTGGAACAGTCTAGAGAGTGATGTAATGGTGGCAGGATGCATACATAGCTTTAAGAAGAGTTACGATAAAGCTCATGGATCAGGGAGTAGACCTAGTGGCGACCAGTTTAGAGGCGGGGCCAGGAGCTGTGATTTGACCCCTGCAACCACAAATAGGTAGATACGCACACAAACACACGTTTGTCCTTGACAAGAGCCCACTCACCGCTCACTCTTTTCCAACTCAAATTCAGCTTCGTGTTGTTGGCAGTGTCTGGAGACACTGACGATACCAGAGTTACAACACCACTCCTGGTGGTGTTGTTGGCAGTGTCTGGAGACACTGACGATACCAGAGTTACAACACCACTCCTGGTGGTGTTGTTGGCAGTGTCTGGAGACACTGACGATACCAGAGTTACAACACCACTCCTGGTGGTGTTGTTGGCAGTGTCTGGAGACACTGACGATACTAGAGTTACAACACCACTCCTGGTGGTGTTGTTGGCAGTGTCTGGAGACACTGACGATACCAGAATTGCAGCACCACTCCTGGTGGTGTTGTTGGCAGTGTCTGGAGACACTGACGATACCAGAATTGCAGCACCACTCCTGGTGGTGTTGTTGGCAGTGTCTGGAGACACTGACGATACCAGAGTTACAACACCACTCCTGGTGGTGTTGTTGGCAGTGTCTGGAGACACTGACGATACCAGAGTTACAACACCACTCCTGGTGGTGTTGTTGGCAGTGTCTGGAGACACTGACGATACTAGAGTTACAACACCACTCCTGGTGGTGTTGTTGGCAGTGTCTGGAGACACTGACGATACCAGAATTGCAGCACCACTCCTGGTGGTGTTGTTGGCAGTGTCTGGAGACACTGACGATACCAGAGTTACAACACCACTCCTGGTGGTGTTGTTGGCAGTGTCTGGAGACACTGACGATACCAGAGCTACAACACCACTCCTGGTGGTGTTGTTGGCAGTGCCTGGAGACACTGACGATACCAGAGTTACAACACCACTCCTGGTGATGTTGTTGGCAGTGTCTGGAGACACTGACGATACCAGAGTTACAACACTGCTCCTGGTGGTGTTGTTGGCAGTGTCTGGAGACACTGACGATACCAGAGTTACAACACCACTCCTGGTGATGTTGTTGGCAGTGTCTGGAGACACTGACGATACCAGAGTTACAACACCACTCCTGGTGGTGTTGTTGGCAGTGTCTGGAGACACTGACGATGCTAGAGTTACAACACCACTCCTGGTGGTGTTGTTGGCAGTGTCTGGAGACACTGACGATACCAGAGCTACAACACCACTCCTGGTGGTACTGCTGGCAGTGTCTGGAGACACTGACGATACCAGAGCTACAACACCACTCCTGGTGGTGCTGCTGGCAGTGTCTGGAGACACTGACGATACCAGAGTTACACCACTCCTGGTGGTGCTGCTGGCAGTGTCTGGAGACACTGACGATACCAGAGTTACAACACCATTCCTGGTGACGGTGTTGCTGGAGACATTGATACCATAGCTACAGTGACGCAGACATTACTATCAACACCGCTCCTGGTGGTATTGATGGTAATGTCTGGTAAAACTCACGGTACCAGAACTGCAACATTACTCAACTCCACGAACAAGAAACATTCATTCGCATTATTGACCCGGAGAGTTAATAAATAAGGTAACCCATTAAAGCCAAGTAGAATAGCTTATTACGCATCCCTCCATCTTATATAATACAAAGAACCCACTAGAAATAAGTCACTTCATTTGAGTTAACTGGGTTATCCTAGGCCATTTATGTATATGTTACTATGTAACATATGAAACACTGCGACTAGCCGAGTTCTTATTGATTTAATACCACTCGTTCGTGGTTACAATAATATAAAATACTGCTCGTGGAGGCTAGTACACCAAACGGGGAGTAGAATGAAATTAGTTCAGAGACACATTCACCACCGTATGTCCTCGGATCAAGGTAAAATACCTAGCTCTGCTCGGTGCTTGATTGTTGTAGGATTGCGTGGTCCAGTGTGTTAGAGCATCATGTGTGACTTTCGCTCACCATGAGGCGGGCCTAAAGAACATGGGTTCGAATCCTCAGCTAGTCACAGTGTTGATATATATACCTAGGGATATACCTAGGGATTGGCAGAGAGCATGCATAGTTCCTTTGTATATGCCTTCTCTTCTTAAGACTTTTAATATTTAAGTTGTATTCAAAAATCTTGATACAGTAAAAAAAACTTTTGATAAAGAATTCCCCCCAAAATGCTGATGGATGTGTCTATAATATTCCTTGTAAAATTTGCGATAAAGTTTATTACGGTCAAACTGGTAAAAATCTCGAACTAAGATTAAAACAACATAAATATAGCATTAGAACTGGACAAGATTCCAATGCTCTATTTATTCATGTAAGAGATTTTAACCATCCAATTAATTTTCAAAAAGTTGAGAAAGTAGTATCAAGCAAGTCCATGGTCGACAGGAATATAATTGAATCTTGTTTCATAAAAAGCAGTTTTGACAATAATATGAATATTTCCTTTGGTTTATATAAATTAGATCCATTTATAATTAATAGAATTTGGGAAGAATTTAATAATACACTGGACAAATAATTTTTAAATTTTCTTGGGTAGAATAGTTTGTGGGGCGAGTTGTGCAAAGGACCTATCCAAGTTGGGTCGGCGCGCGTCAGGTGTTTAACCGTTGTGGGATCTGATAGTGAGGTGCTGGCCAGATCCCTTATATAGCTTCCTTGGATGCTTTACTTTCATAGTTCCTTGATAATGTGAGTAGTCACGAAAGCGCTTGGAATTTCTCTATTCTTTCAGAGTGGTTGTTTTGCATATATATATATATATATATATATATATATATATATATATATATATATATATATATATATATATATATATATATATATATATATATATATGGCCTTAGACAAGGATGTGTGATGTCACCATGCTTGTTCAATATATTTATAGAAGGGGTTTTAAGAGAAGTGAATGCTCGAGTGTTGGCAAGAGGTGTGAAGTTAAAAGATAAAGAATCAAACACAAAGTGGGAGTTGTCACAGTTGCTCTCTGCTGATGACA
>NC_091332.1:21967897-22005397 GCF_038502225.1 Cherax quadricarinatus
GGTTATGACAGTAGTGGTAGTGTTTATGACAGTAGTTAGTGGTTATGACAGTAGTGTTAGTGGTTATGACAGTAGTGTTAGTGGTTATGACAGTAGTGGTAGTGGTTATGACAGTAGTGTTAGTGGTTATGACAGTAGTGTTAGTGGTTATGACAGTAGTGTTAGTGGTTATGACAGTAGTGTTAGTGGTTATGACAGTAGTGTTAGTGGTTATGACAGTAGTGTTAGTGGTTATGACAGTAGTGTTAGTGGTTATGACAGTAGTGTTAGTGGTTATGACAGTAGTGGTAGTGGTTATGACAGTAGTGTTAGTGGTTATGACAGTAGTGTTAGTGGTTATGACAATAGTGGTAGTGTTTATGACAATAGTGTTAGTGGTTATGACAGTAGTGTTAGTGGTTATGACAGTGTTAGTGGTTATGACAGTAGTGGTAGTTATTATGACAGTAGTGTTAGTGGTTATGACAGTAGTGTTAGTGGTTATGACAGTAGTGTTAGTGGTTATGACAATAGTGGTAGTGTTTATGACAATAGTGTTAGTGGTTATGACAGTAGTGTTAGTGGTTATGACAGTAGTGGTAGTGTTTATGACAATAGTGTTAGTGGTTATGCAGTAGTGTTAGTGGTTATGACAGTAGTGTTAGTGGTTATGACAGTAGTGGTAGTGTTTATGACAATAGTGGTAGTGTTTATGACAATAGTGTTAGTGGTTATGACAGTAGTGTTAGTGGTTATGACAGTAGTGTTAGTGGTTATGACAGTAGTGTTAGTGGTTATGACAGTAGTGTTAGTGGTTATGACAGTAGTGGTAGTGTTTATGACAGTAGTGTTAGTGGTTATGACAGTAGTGGTAGTGTTTATGACAGTAGTGTTAGTGGTTATGACAGTAGTGGTAGTGTTTATGACAGTAGTGTTAGTGGTTATGACAGTAGTGGTAGTGTTTATGACAGTAGTGGTAGTGTTTATGACAATAGTGTTAGTGGTTATGACAGTAGTGTTAGTGGTTATGACAGTAGTGGTAGTGGTTATGACAGTAGTGGTAGTGGTTGTGATAGTAGTGGTAGTGTTTATGACAGTAGTGTTAGTGGTTATGACAGTAGTGGTAGTGTTTATGACAGTAGGGTTAGTGGTTATGACAGTAGTGGTAGTGTTTATGACAGTAGTGGTAGTGTTTATGACAATAGTGTTAGTGGTTATGACAGTAGTGTTAGTGGTTATGACAGTAGTGGTAGTGGTTATGACAGTAGTGGTAGTGGTTATGACAGTAGTGTTAGTGGTTATGACAGTAGTGGTAGTGTTTATGACAGTAGTGTTAGTGGTTATGACAGTAGTGGTAGTTATTATGACAGTAGTGTTAGTGGTTATGACAGTAGTGTTAGTGGTTATGACAGTACTGTTAGTGGTTATGACAATAGTGGTAGTGTTTATGACAATAGTGTTAGTGGTTATGACAGTAGTGTTAGTGGTTATGACAGTAGTCGTAGTGTTTATGACAATAGTGTTAGTGGTTATGCAGTAGCGTTAGTGGTTATGACAGTAGTGTTAGTGGTTATGACAGTAGTGTTAGTGGTTATGACAGTAGTGGTAGTGTTTATGACAGTAGTGTTAGTGGTTATGACAGTAGTGGTAGTGTTTATGACAGTAGTGGTAGTGTTTATGACAGTAGTAGTGGTTATGACAGTAGTGTTAGTGGTTATGACAGTAGTGTTAGTGGTTATGACAGTAGTGGTAGTGTTTATAACAATAGTGTTAGTGGTTATGACAGTAGTGTTAGTGGTTATGACAGTAGTGGTAGTGGTTATGACAGTAGTGGTAGTGTTTATGACAGTAGTGGTAGTGTTTATGACAGTAGTTAGTGGTTATGACAGTAGTGTTAGTGGTTATGACAGTAGTGGTAGTGTTTATGACAGTAGTGGTAGTGTTTATGACAGTAGTTAGTGGTTATGACAGTAGTGGTAGTGTTTATGACAGTAGTGGTAGTGTTTATGACAGTAGTTAGTGGTTATGACAGTAGTGTTAGTGGTTATGACAGTAGTGTTAGTGGTTATGACAGTAGTGTTAGTGGTTATGACAGTAGTTAGTGGTTATGACAGTAGTGTTAGTGGTTATGACAGTAGTTAGTGGTTATGACAGTAGTGTTAGTGGTTATGACAGTAGTTAGTGGTTATGACAGTAGTGTTAGTGGTTATGACAGTAGTGTTAGTGGTTATGACAGTAGTTAGTGGTTATGACAGTAGTGTTAGTGGTTATGACAGTAGTTAGTGTTTATGACAATAGTGTTAGTGGTTATGACAGTAGTGTTAGTGGTTATGACAGTAGTGGTAGTGGTTATGACAGTAGTGGTAGTGTTTATGACAGTAGTGGTAGTGTTTATGACAGTAGTTAGTGGTTATGACAGTAGTGTTAGTGGTTATGACAGTAGTGGTAGTGTTTATGACAGTAGTAGTAGTGTTTATGACAGTAGTTAGTGGTTATGACAGTAGTGGTAGTGTTTATGACAGTAGTGGTAGTGTTTATGACAGTAGTTAGTGGTTATGACAGTAGTGTTAGTGGTTATGACAGTAGTGTTAGTGGTTATGACAGTAGTGTTAGTGGTTATGACAGTAGTTAGTGGTTATGACAGTAGTGTTAGTGGTTATGACAGTAGTTAGTGGTTATGACAGTAGTGTTAGTGGTTATGACAGTAGTTAGTGGTTATGACAGTAGTGTTAGTGGTTATGACAATAGTGTTAGTGGTTATGACAGTAGTTAGTGGTTATGACAGTAGTGTTAGTGGTTATGACAGTAGTGTTAGTGGTTATGACAATAGTGTTAGTGGTTATGACAGTAGTTAGTGGTTATGACAGTAGTGTTAGTGGTTATGACAGTAGTGTTAGTGGTTATGACAGTAGTTAGTGGTTATGACAGTAGTGTTAGTGGTTATGACAGTAGTTAGTGGTTATGACAGTAGTGTTAGTGGTTATGACAGTAGTTAGTGGTTATGACAGTAGTGTTAGTGGTTATGACAGTAGTTAGTGGTTATGACAGTAGTGTTAGTGGTTATGACAGTAGTTAGTGGTTATGACAGTAGTGTTAGTGGTTATGACAGTAGTTAGTGGTTATGACAGTAGTGTTAGTGGTTATGACAGTAGTTAGTGGTTATGACAGTAGTGTTAGTGGTTATGACAGTAGTGTTAGTGGTTATGACAGTAGTGTTAGTGGTTATGACAGTAGTGTTAGTGGTTATGACAGTAGTGTTAGTGGTTATGACAGTAGTGTTAGTGGTTATGACAGTAGTGTTAGTGGTTATGACAGTAGTGTTAGTGGTTATGACAGTAGTGTTAGTGGTTATGACAGTAGTGTTAGTGGTTATGACAGTAGTGTTAGTGGTTATGACAGTAGTGTTAGTGGTTATGACAGTAGTGTTAGTGGTTATGACAGTAGTGTTAGTGGTTATGACAGTAGTGTTAGTGGTTATGACAGTAGTGTTAGTGGTTATGACAGTAGTGTTAGTGGTTATGACAGTAGTGTTAGTGGTTATGACAGTAGTGTTAGTGGTTATGACAGTAGTGTTAGTGGTTATGACAGAGTGGAAGCTATAATGGTAGGGTATGATAGTTTCGTATATTCAGTGTCGACAGTAGAAGTCACCTTGTAACTCCACCTTTTCTATCTATTAAGTATCACTCCACGCCTTTCAAGTATCCCTCCACGCCTTTCAGGTATCCCTCCACGCCTTTCAAGTATCCCTCCACGTCTTTCAAGTATCCCTCCACGTCTTTCAAGTAGCCCTCCACTTCTTTCAAGTATCCCTCCACTTCTTTCAAGTATCCCTCCACTTCTTTCAAGTATCCCTCCACTTCTTTCAAGTATCCCTCCACTTCTTTCAAGTATCCCTCCACTTCTTTCAAGTATCCCACCACGTCCTTCTAAACTCCAAATCATTTATTAATTGTTTGGCGAATAGAAAGACGTGGATGGATTCTGTAGGGACTGAGTACACGAGACAACCATACACACTGCCACTGGACTTACATCTTATCAAACGGATGGAAGGTTCCATGGATTTAGGCTGTTTAGGCGCAAATTTTGTTGGATTCTGTGCAATATTTGGAAAATGCATCTTCCGGTCGGCTTTAAACTTTTAGTGCTGATGTGTTTCCCAGTGGTAATTACCGTGATGGAGGTACCAATCTAAGTTAAATTATATATATTTTTGTAGAAAGCAATCAAAATTAGACGTATATAGGTAGCTGAGTAATTTGAGATTATGGCATATCCCATTTCATTCCCAGTACTGAATGAATATGAAAATGGCATACAATATCGACACGTTGATAAGGAAGACACATGTGCTGCAGTTAGGTATCTTCATTTCGAAACGTTTCGCCTACACAGTAGGCTTCTTCAGTCGAGTACAGAGGAGTTTGAAGACTCTTCATGACCACAGTGTTTTTCAGCTCCAAGGCTGAGGGACGATTACCTCATTTTCTGCATATAGTTTTCCTGTCTTCCAGTTATGTCCTTGAATTTGTATTGATAAAGCCACTGGATGGCGAAACCTCTACAATAAAGATACCGAGATTTTGCACATGTGTCTAATTTTCATCATGGGATTTACTACCATGGTGTCATTCACCACTTTTAGTCATTCTGGCTTTTTACTCTGGGATTCTCCTCGGGATTCTTGTTACAGAGACTTTCTTATTTACATAATAAAATTCTGTGAGCATTTTGACTTGTGTTACACTGTATATGTTAGTCTGTATTTATTTCTATTTTAAGTGGGATATTATTCCATTCATTCCCTTCATGAGGGTTGCCTCCATCTCTCCCTCCTTCCTCTTTTTCTCCTTCCTCTCTCCCTCCTTCCTCTCTCCCTCCTTCCTCTCTCCCTCCTTCCTCTCTCTGTCCTTCCTCTCTCTGTCCTTCCTCTCTCTGTCCTTCCTCTCTCTGTCCTTCCTCTCTCTGTCCTTCCTCTCTCTGTCCTTCCTCTCTCACTCCTTCCTCTCTCACTCCTTCCTCTCTCACTCCTTCCTCTCTCCCTCCTTCCTCTCTCCCTCCTTCCTCTCTCCCTCCTTCCTCTCTCCCTCCTTCCTCTCTCCCTCCTTCCTCTCTCCCTCCTTCCTCTCTCTCTCCTTCCTCTCTCCCTCCTTCCTCTCTCCCTCCTCCATCTCTCCCTCCTCCATTTCTCCCTCCTCCATCTCTCCTTCCTCCATCTCTCCCTCCTCCATCTTTCCCTCCTCCTTCTCTCCCTCCTCCATTTCTCCCTCCTCCATCTCTCCCTCCTCCATCTCTCCCTCCTCCATCTTTCCCTCCTCCATCTCTCCCTCCTCCAT
Source organism: Cherax quadricarinatus (assembly GCF_038502225.1). NCBI lineage: Eukaryota > Metazoa > Arthropoda > Malacostraca > Decapoda > Parastacidae > Cherax > Cherax quadricarinatus. Next base: position 21,973,216 of record NC_091332.1, read on the forward strand.
CTCTCCCTCCTCCATCTCTCCCTCCTCCATCTCTCCCTCCTCCATTTCTCCCTCCTCCATCTCTCCCTCCTCCATCTCTCCCTCCTCCATCTCACCCTCCTCCATCTCTCCCTCCTCCATCTCTCCCTCCTCCATCTCTCCCTTCATTCTCTTTCTCCTTCCTTTCCTCTCCTCCCTCAATCCATCTCTCCCCGTCGCGCTGCCTCACTGGAACGTCTTCACAGAGAGAGACCAGGAGGACAGGAGGACAGGAAGACAAGAAATCGCTGGAAAGGTTTCACTGCCCTCAAGATCCCGGCCAGAGATATCACCAGCTTCAAGGACTCATTTCCTTCTCCTTGTATTTTAATACCGAAGCCAGCCAGCTATTTTGAAAACGAGTGGGTTTTAAGATACGAGAGTTTCTTCTGAGTGATCATTTCCTCTTCCAGCTTCTCCGTGTGTCTATTAAGACGGTATCTGTCAGTCTGTCTGCATGTATCTGTTTACTTGTGTGCTTGTCTATGTATATGTCTTGTCTAAGTCTCTATCTAGGAGTGTTAGTCAATATGCATCTCTCTATTTATCCCTATGTAACTCTGTCTTTCTGTACATGTGTCTATATGTCTGTCAGTTTTTCTCTGTCAACCCTTGTATATCTGTCTTTCTGTCTTACGGGTTCTTCTTAACTTGGGTTACAAAAAAGTTAGGCTCTAAGGCTTCATTCGTCTCTTGGCTTTCCAGGGGATGCCAACCACAGCAGTCTACTAACACCCAGATGAACAGGGAATCGAACCCAGGTCTCTTCATTATGAGATGAATTCCGAACAATGGTGGTATCGGTTACATCTTGGGCAGTGCGTGTGTGTGTGTGTGTGTGTGTGTGTGTGTGTGTGTGTGTGTGTGTGAGAGAGAGAGAGAGAGAGAGATAGCACTGACCCTGGTGCTGGCTCCATGAGCCATCTCAGTCGTATCCACCCTAAGACATGAAAGGAAATTCCCTTATATATGAGAAGAAATTTCCCATCATATCATCATATAAGAGGACTCTTCCCTTCATAATAGAGGGGGAAATTCCCTTACTTTATAAGAGTGAAAAACCCATTTTAATGGGAGGGGAAGTTCCTCTTACTCTGAGATGAGAGTCTCTCCGTGCCTCCACCCTCTTGAGCGCTTCTTTTTAGTTCTCTCTGCACAATAAGCAGCATCCCTACCTGTTCAGTAAATGAAATTTCCCTACTCTCTCTCTCTCTCTCTCTCTCTCTCTCTCTCTCTCTTTCTTTTTTTTACACAGGGTTTGACAACGTTCGGTTAAGGATCCCTAGCTTTATTGACAAGCTCTTGACAGGTTAAATATTCCTACCTTTATTGACAAGCTATAAGCTGTTACCTACATCAGCTTATTAAACATATAAAGTAAGGAACAGGATGAAGTTGGAGCCATCTGTGGGCCAACATTTTCATTTGATCATCTGAGTTTATCTCGTTGACATCATAATGCTGTACGAACGTGCTCCAGACTCGAGTCATCCTGGGGATAAATAATCTCAGACGAAGTGACGTTCTGGAGAAGGGTACAACCAGAGTGAAGTTGCTGCTTTCTGCCCGTCTTGTGGTACAGAAGCTTGCTTCTCGCTGTCCTCGGAGTGGATCCAAGTAGGGTACTTTGATAATTTTGGCCTTGTACATAACAGTAAGGCCATCCAAATCCCTCCTGTGTTGAAGGTTCTGCTGAAATGACAGTTCTATCCAGGATGGGTTTAGGCGAGAGATGAGGCGTCTTGCTCTGTTCTCTACTCTGTCAAGCAGTCGCAGATGAGGGGGAAGGGGGCAGGCAAACCAAGAAAGTGGAGCATACTCAAGATGTGAGTGTACTTGTGCCTCATACAGAATTTTGCAACCCCTACTGTCGAGCAAATGCAAGATACGTAGAAGTGCTATAAACTTCCTGGCTGCCTTGTTTGCATGATTTACAATGTGGTTCTTCATGGTCAGTTTGGAGCCAAGTTTCACCCCAAGGATATCAACTTCTTCCCCAGGTGTCATCACCCTCCCATTCATTCTTACTAATGCTCCAGCATTACCGTCATGGTGCCTAGAGACAATCATCATTTATGTTTTCTCAGGTACAAATGTTACCTGCCATCGGTTTCCCAAGGCTGCTATAGCTCTTAGCTGGTGAATGATGTAGCTTAGAGCAGCTGGCATTTCTTCTCTTGGATTAGTAAATGTCAGAGTACAGTCGTATGCATATGCGTGGGATTCTGGGATGAGATGAAGAAGGTCATTGAAATAGACATTCCACAACAAAGGCCCAAGCACACTTTCCTGGGGAACACTTGCCCCAATAGGATGTCTTGCTGATTCTGTTCCATTGAGTACTACCCTTAGAGATTTACCATGAAGGTAATCACTGAGGAGACATAGTGTAGAGCCTGCAATACCCAGTGCTTGCAGTTTTGCCAAGAGGCCTTTGTGCCATACTCGGTCGAAAGCACCAGCAATATCCAGTGCTACCACACGACTGACTTTGGATTCATCCAGCGACTGGTGCCACTGAGTGGAGAGGTATAACAACAGATCAGCAACAGAGTAACCTTTCCTGAAGCAATATTGACGGTCACAAAGTAGTGAGTTGTAGTCAAAATACTCTGTCATTTGTCTTGAGATTATTGTCTCAAGGATCTTGCAGTGATTGACAGGAGTGACACTGGTCTGTAATCCCTGATTTTTGCACTGCCCTTCTTTTTGTGAACAGGGACTACATTTGCCTCTTTCCACAGAGAAGGCCATTTACACTGTACAATGCAGTACTGAAAGATGCGAGTTAGAGGTGCTGCTAGCTGGTCTGCACATCTACTCAGCAATCTTGGGCTCAACTTGTCTGGGCTCACAGCCTTTTCTTGGTGAAGCGATTTAAGAAGGAAATGCACCTCCTCCTGCATTATTGTCACCACTGACAGTTTTGACACAGTTCTTGCAGCTAGCCAAGGAGGATCCCTTGCTGGATCAGGAACTTGCATTTTGGTAGCAAAGTGTTCGGCAAAGAGGTCCCCTTTCTCTTGACTACTAGCAGAGGTGGTCCGATCCTGTCGATTTAGAGGCGGAATAAGTTAACTTGTCTGTCCTTGACCAATGACCACCAGGTTTTGGAGCCCACTCTACTTGATGCTAGCTTTCTTTTTGTGTGTATCTCCAATTTAGAAATGGTCCACTTTTGAACTTCACCCATATGTCTACAGGCTTGCCTGTGCAAGTTCCTGTTATAGGTAGTAGGATGTCTCTCATACCTTCGCCATGCCTTGTACTTAGCAGTAACAGCCTCTCTACAACGAAAGCCGACCCAAAGCTGATCTGTAGGCTTCGTCACATACTGCCGGTGAGGGATGTGTTCTTGTAGATTAAAAATGTGTCCAGTGAAGGCATTCACTTGGTTGTCAACATCCCCTTGGAGAAGAGCATTCCAATCACTGGTGGTGAGCTCAGAGCAAAGGACTGGCCAATTACCTCTTCCCCCCCTCTCTCTGTCTCTCTGTCTGTCTCCCTCTCTCTCTCTCTCTCTCTCTCTCTCTATCTATCTATCTATCCTATCCACCTATCCATCCCTCTCATTTACACAAGTGTTTTGCAAGGTTAGGTTAAAGGTTCCTACCTTTATTTACAAGCTAAAAACTGTTACTACCTCAGCTAATTTGAAAGCCTTTTTATTGTTATGCGACATCCAGATAGGAAATAGGATGAAGTTGGAGTCATATTTGGGCCAGCGATTTCATTTGGTCAGTTCTTTTTCATCGATGTCATTATGCAACGAACATGTTACGGACTCGAGTCTTTCTAAGAATAAATGATCTCAGATGAAGTGATGTTCTTGAGAAGGTTACAAGCCAGAGTGAAGTTGCTGTTCGCTGCCCGTCTTGTGTAGAAGATCTCTTCTCGGTGACCACGAGAGGAGACCTTGCACTTAACAATAATGCCACCCACGTCCCTCCGGTGTTGAAGGCTCTACTAAAATGACAGATCCGTCCAGGCCGGGTCCAGACGAGAGATGAGTCGTCTTGCTCTGTTCTCTATTTTGTCAAGAAGATGTAGATGAGACGATGGGAGGGGGGGGTCAGGCAGTCCAAGAAAGTGGAGCATACTCAAGGTATGAGTGCACTTGTGCCTCATACAGAGTCTTGAAGCCACTACTGTCGAACAAATGTGAAGTACGTCTAAGTGATGTAAGGTTCCTAGCCGCCCTGTTTACCAGATTTACTATGTGGTTCTTCATAGTCAATTTGGGAATCAGCTCTGTCTCTCTGTATCTGTCTGTCTGTCTGTCTCTCTCTCTCTCTCTCTCTCTCTCTCTCTCTCTCTCCATCTCTCAGTGCTGAAGAAATAATATTTTCATAATTATCGCTGGTGACAGCCGCCTCTGAGAGAGGTAACTTGTTGCCTTACCCTTCCTGAGATCGTATCTGACTGCCTCCATTTCCCCATTCTCCAGGCTCTCTACGACCCCTACGGGTTACATGCATATATATTTTACTGTCATATCAATAAAATTTCAACATTTTTTAATTGTTTATGATTGCAGTTTTCATAACCTAAAGAGTTATTTACCAGTGTTGCTAATTCTCCTCCTTTCTTCCCTACACTGTCTTCTCCACACCCAGGAATGTTCCTCAAATATAATCTCATTTAAATTGTTTTTTACCAGTTTGGTTTCAGTTAGATAAACTATATTGGGTTTTTTTCATTTATAAAATACCGTAATTCTGATTTTTACACTGCTCCATCTAGACTACTCCATTTATACTACTCCATTTATACTACTCAATTTATACTACTCCATTTAGTCTACTCCATTTATACAACTCCATCTAGACTACTCCATTTATACGACTCCATCTAGACTACTCCATTGATACTACTCCATCTAGACTACTCCATTTATACTACTCCATCTAGACTACTCCATTTATGCGACTCCATCTAGACTACTCCATTGATACTACTCCATCTAGACTACTCCATTGATACTACTCCATCTAGACTACTCCATTTATACTAGTCCAACTAGACTACTCCATTTATACTACTCCATCTAGACAACTCCATTTATGCGACTCCATCTAGACTACTCCATTGATACTACTCCATCTAGACTACTCCATTTATACTACTCCATCTAGACTACTCCATTTATGCGACTCCATCTAGACTACTCCATTGATACTACTCCATCTAGACTACTCCATTTATACTACTCCATCTAGACTACTCCATTTATACTACTCCATCTAGACTACTCCATTTATACTACTCCATCTAGACTACTCCATTTATACGACTCCATCTAGACTACTCCATTGATACTACTCCAACTAGACTACTCCATTGATACTACTCCATCTAGACTACTCCATTTATACTACTCCATCTAGACTACTCCATTTATACTACTCCATCTAGACTACTCCATTTATACTACTCCATCTAGACTACTCCATTTATACGACTCCATCTAGACTACTCCATTTATACTACTCCATCTAGACTACTCCATTTATACTACTCCATCTGGACTACTCCATTTATACGACTCCATCTAGACTACTCCATTTATACGACTCCATCTAGTCTACTCCATTTATACTACTCCATCTATAATACTCCATTTATACGACTCCATCTAGACTACTCCATTTATACTACTCCATCTAGACTACTCCATTTATACTACTCCATCTAGACTACTCCATTTATACTACTCCATCTAGACTACTCCATTTATACTACTCCATCTAGACTACTCCATTTATACTACTCCATCTAGACTACTCCATTTATACTACTCCATCTACACTACTCCATTTATACTACTCCATCTAGACTACTCCATTTATACTACTCCATCTAGACTACTCCATTTATACTACTCCATCTAGACTACTCCATTTATACTACTCCATCTAGACTACTCCATTTATACTACTCCATCTGGACTACTCCATTTATACTACTCCATCTAGACTACTCCATTTATACGACTCCATCTAGTCTACTCCATTTATACTACTCCATCTATACTACTCCATTTATACGACTCCATCTAGACTACTCCATTTATACTACTCCATCTTGACTACTCCATTTATACGACACCATCTATACTACTCCATCTATACTACATCTATACTACTCCATCTAGACTACTCCATCTATACTGCTCCATCTAGACTACTCCATTTATATTACTCCATCTATACTACTCCATCTATACTACTCCATCTATACTACTCCATCTATACTACTCCATCTAGACTACTCCATCTATACTACTCCATCTAGACTACTCCATCTATACTACTCCATCAAGACTACTCCATCTATACTACTCCATCTATACTACTCCATCTATACTACTCCATCTATACTACTCCATCTATACTACTCCATCTAGACTACTCCATCTATACTACTCCATCTATACTACTCCATCTATATTACTCCATCAAGACTACTCCATCTATACTACTCCATCTAGACTACTCCATCTATACTACTCCATCTAGACTACTCCATCTAGACTATTCCATCTATACTACTCCATCTATACTACTCCATCTATACTACTCCATCTATACTACTCTATCTATAATACTCCATCTAGACTACTCCATCTATACTACTCCATCTAGACTACTCCATCTATACTACTCCATCTATACTACTCCATCTATACTACTCCATCTATACTACTCCATCTAGACTATTCCATCTATACTACTCCATCTATACTACTCCATCTACACTACTCCATCTATACTACTCCATCTAGACTACTTCATCTATACTACTCCATCTATACTACTCCATCTAGACTACTCCATCTAGACTACTCCATCTATACTACTCCATCTATACTACTCCATCTATACTACTCCATCTATACTTCTACATCTATACTACTCCATCTATACTACTCCATCTATACTACTCCATATATTCTACTACATGTATACTACTCCATCTATACTACTCCATCTAGACTACTCCATCTATACTACTCCATCTATACTACTCCATGTATACTACTCCATCTATACTTCTCCATCTATACTACTCCATCTCTACTACTCCATCTATACTACTCCATATATACTACTCCGCGTATACTACTCCATCTATACTACTCCATCTATACTACTCCATCTAGACTACTCCATCTATACTACTCCATCTATACTACTCCATCTATACTACTCCATCTAGACTACTCCATCTATACTACTCCATCTAGACTACTCCATCTATACTACTCCGTCTAGACTACTCCATCTATACTACTCCATCTATACTACTCCATATATACTACTCCATGTATACTACTCCATCTATACTACTCCATCTATACTACTCCATCTATACTACTCCATCTAGACTACTCCATCTATACTACTCCGTCTAGACTACTCCATCTATACTACTCCATCTAGACTACTCCATCTATACTACTCCATCTAGACTACTCCATGTATACTACTCCGTCTAGACTACTCCATCTATACTACTCCATCTATACTACTCCATCTAGACTACTCCATCTATACTACTCCATCTAGACTACTCCATCTAGACTACTCCATCTATACTACTCCATCTATACTACTCCATCTAGACTACTCCATCTATACTACTCCATCTAGACTACTCCATCTATACTACTCCATCTAGACTACTCCATCTATACTACTCCGTCTAGACTACTCCATCTATACTACTCCATCTAGACTACTCCATCTATACTACTCCATCTAGACTACTCCATGTATACTACTCCGTCTAGACTACTCCATCTATACTACTCCATCTATACTACTCCATCTAGACTACTCCATCTAGACTACTCCATCTATACTACTCCATCTAGACTACTCCATCTAGACTACTCCATCTATACTACTCCATCTATACTACTCCATCTAGACTATTCCATCTATACTACTCCATCTAGACTACTCCATCTATACTACTCCATCTATACTACTCCATCTATACTACTCCATCTATACTACTCCATCTAGACTACTCCATCTAGACTACTCCATCTATACTACTCCATCTATACTACTCCATCTAGACTACTCCATCTATACTACTCCATCTATACTACTCCATCTATACTACTCCATCTAGACTACTCCATCTATACTACTCCGTCTAGACTACTCCATCTATACTACTCCATCTATACTACTCCATCTATACTACTCCATCTATACTACTCCGTCTATACTACTCCGTCTAGACTACTCCATCTATACTACTCCATCTAGACTACTCCATCTATACTACTCCATCTATACTACTCCGTCTAGACTACTCCATCTATACTACTCCATCTATACTACTCCATCTATACTACCCCATCTAGACTACTCCATCTATACTACTCCGTCTAGACTACTCCATCTATACTACTCCATCTATGCTACTCCATCTAGACTACTCCATCTATACTACTCCCTCTATACTACTCCGTCTAGACTACTCCATCTATACTACTCCGTCTATACTACTCCATCTATACTACTCCATCTATACTACTCCATCTATACTACTCCATCTATACTACTCCATCTATACTACTCCGTCTAGACTACTCCATGTATACTACTCCATCTATACTACTCCATCTATACTACTCCATCTATACTACTCCATCTATACTACTCCGTCTAGACTACTCCATGTATACTACTCCATCTATACTACTCCATCTATACTACTCCATCTATACTACTCCATCTATACTACTCCATCTATACTACTCCGTCTAGACTACTCCATGTATACTACTCCATCTATACTACTCCATCTATACTACTCCATCTATACTACTCCGTCTATACTACTCCGTCTAGACTACTCCATCTATACTACTCCATCTAGACTACTCCATCTATACTACTCCATCTATACTACTCCGTCTAGACTACTCCATCTATACTACTCCATCTATACTACTCCATCTATACTACCCCATCTAGACTACTCCATCTATACTACTCCGTCTAGACTACTCCATCTATACTACTCCATCTATGCTACTCCATCTAGACTACTCCATCTATACTACTCCCTCTATACTACTCCGTCTAGACTACTCCATCTATACTACTCCGTCTATACTACTCCATCTATACTACTCCATCTAGACTACTCCATCTATACTACTCCATCTATTCTACTCCATCTATACTACTCCGTCTATACTACTCCATCTATACTAATCCATCTATACTACTCCATCTATACTACTCCATCTATACTACTCCGTCTATACTACTCCATCTATACTACTCCATCTAGACTACTCCATCTATACTACTCCGTCTAGACTACTCCATCTATACTACTCCATCTATACTACTCCCTGTAGACTACTCCATCTATACTACTCCATCTATACTACTCCGTCTAGACTACTCCATCTATACTACTCCATCTATACTACTCCATCTATACTACTCCATCTATACTACTCCATCTATACTACTCCGTCTAGACTACTCCGTCTAGACTACTCCATCTATACTACTCCATCTATACTACTCCCTCTAGACTACTCCATCTATACTACTCCATCTATACTACTCCGTCTAGACTACTCCATCTATACTACTCCGTCTATACTACTCCATCTATACTACTCCATCTAGACTACTCCATCTATACTACTCCATCTATACTACTCCATCTATACTACTCCATCTATACTACTCCGTCTAGACTACTCCATGTATACTACTCCATCTATACTACTCCATCTATACTACTCCATCTATACTACTCCATCTATACTACTCCATCTATACTACTCCATCTATACTACTCCGTCTATACTACTCCGTCTAGACTACTCCATCTATACTACTCCATCTAGACTACTCCATCTATACTACTCCATCTATACTACTCCGTCTAGACTACTCCATCTATACTACTCCATCTATACTACTCCATCTATACTACCCCATCTAGACTACTCCATCTATACTACTCCGTCTAGACTACTCCATCTATACTACTCCATCTATGCTACTCCATCTATACTACTCCATCTATACTACTCCATCTATACTACCCCATCTAGACTACTCCATCTATACTACTCCATCTATACTACCCCATCTAGACTACTCCATCTATACTACTCCGTCTAGACTACTCCATCTAGACTACTCCATCTATACTACTCCCTCTATACTACTCCGTCTAGACTACTCCATCTATACTACTCCGTCTATACTACTCCATCTATACTACTCCATCTAGACTACTCCATCTATACTACTCCATCTATTCTACTCCATCTATACTACTCCGTCTATACTACTCCATCTATACTAATCCATCTATACTACTCCATCTATACTACTCCATCTATACTACTCCGTCTATACTACTCCATCTATACTACTCCATCTAGACTACTCCATCTATACTACTCCGTCTAGACTACTCCATCTATACTACTCCATCTATACTACTCCCTGTAGACTACTCCATCTATACTACTCCATCTATACTACTCCGTCTAGACTACTCCATCTATACTACTCCATCTATACTACTCCATCTATACTACTCCATCTATACTACTCCATCTATACTACTCCGTCTATACTACTCCGTCTAGACTACTCCGTCTAGACTACTCCATCTATACTACTCCATCTATACTACTCCATCTATACTACTCCCTCTAGACTACTCCATCTATACTACTCCATCTATACTACTCCGTCTAGACTACTCCATCTATACTACTCCGTCTATACTACTCCATCTATACTACTCCATCTAGACTACTCCATCTATACTACTCCATCTATACTACTCCATCTATACTACTCCATCTATACTACTCCGTCTAGACTACTCCATGTATACTACTCCATCTATACTACTCCATCTATACTACTCCATCTATACTACTCCATCTAGACTACTCCATCTATACTACTCCATCTATACTACTCCATCTATACTACTCCATCTATACTACTCCGTCTAGACTACTCCATGTATACTACTCCATCTATATTACTCCATCTATACTACTCCATCTATACTACTCCGTCTAGACTACTCCATGTATACTACTCCATCTATACTACTCCATCTATACTACTCCATCTATACTACTCCATCTATACTACTCCATCTATACTACTCCATCTATACTACTCCGTCTAGACTACTCCATGTATACTACTCCATCTATACTACTCCATCTATACTACTCCATCTATACTACTCCATCTATACTACTCCGTCTAGACTACTCCATGTATACTACTCCATCTATACTACTCCATCTATACTACTCCATCTATACTACTCCATCTATACTACTCCGTCTAGACTACTCCATGTATACTACTCCATCTATACTACTCCATCTATACTACTCCATCTATACTACTCCATCTATACTACTCCGTCTATACTACTCCGTCTAGACTACTCCATGTATACTACTCCATCTATACTACTCCATCTATACTACTCCATCTATACTACTCCGTCTAGACTACTCCATGTATACTACTCCATCTATACTACTCCATCTATACTACTCCATCTATACTACTCCATCTATACTACTCCGTCTAGACTACTCCATGTATACTACTCCATCTATACTACTCCATCTATACTACTCCATCTATACTACTCCATCTATACTACTCCGTCTAGACTACTCCATGTATACTACTCCATCTATACTACTCCATCTATACTACTCCATCTATACTACTCCGTCTATACTACTCCATCTATACTACTCCATCTATACTACTCCATCTATACCAGTGAATTAAAGCTTTATAAATAAGTAATTCTCACTATAACCCCTTTTCCTCGTCTCATTTAATTTGGTTATTATCTGTCTTGTTGTCTCTTCCATGACAAAGGTTTCCACGGGTCGTTATGCCTCTGTTACTCTGTGAAGCTGGTACCACCATCTTCCTCACTCTTACCTTCATTCAGCCTTTTTGAAGCAATGACAGAATCTTCGGCTTTCACACTGTCCACGCTGGACACACCTTTATTTTCTTTAGTTTAGCAAGTTCTTTGATTCCTTCAACATTTCCTTCTTATGCTTCACCTGTGTTAATGTTATTTTCTCATATTTTCCAATTTGACTAAATGTTCTGGAATGCTTAAAAAAAATCTACATTGTATTTTTGTTTCATTTAATTTGTGTGTGTGTGTGTGTGTGTGTGTGTGTGTGTGTGTGTGTGTGTGTGTGTGTGTGTGTGTGTGTGTGTGTGTGTGTGTGTGTGTGTGTACTCATCTATTTGCTCACCTAATTGTGGTTGCAGGGGTCGAGGCTCAGCTCCTGGCCCAGCCTCTTCACTGATCGCTACTAGGTCCTCTTTCTCCCTGTTTCATGAGCTTTATCATACCTCATCTTAAAGCTATGTATGGTTCCTGCATCCACTACATTATTTTCTAAACTATTCCACTTCCTGACAACTCTATGACCAAAGAAATACTTCCTAACATCCCTTTGACTCATCTGAGTCTTCAACTTCCAATTGTGACCCCTTATTTATGTCCCCTCTCTGAAACATGCTGTCTCTGTCCACCTTATCTATTCTACGCAGTATTTTGTATGTCGCTATCATGTGTCCCCTGACCCTCCTGTCTTTCTGTGTCGTCAGGCCGATTTCCTTCAACCTTTCTTCGTAGGACATACCCCTAAGCTCCGAAACTAACCTTGTTGCAAACCTTTGCACTTTCTATAATTTCCTGATGTGCTTGACCAGGTGTGGGCTCCAAATTGGTACTGCATACTCCAGTATGTGTCTGACGTACACAGTGTACAGTGTCTTGAACGATTCCTTACAAAGGTATCGGAACGCGATTCTCAGGTTTGCCAGGCGCCCATATGTTGCAGCAGTTATCTGGTTGATGTGTGCTTCCAGAGACATGCTCGGTGTTATGCTCACCCCAAGATCTTTCTCCTTGAGTGAGGTTTGCGCTCTTTGGCCACCTAGCCTATACTCTGTCTGTGGTCTTCTTGGCCCTTCCCCGATCTTCATGACTTTGCATTTGGCGGGGTTGATTTCGAGAAGCCAGTTGCTGGAATAGGTGTCCAGTCTGTCCAGGTCTCTTTGTAGTCCTGCCTCATCCTCATCTGATTTAATTCTTCTTATTAACTTCACATCATCTGCAAACGGGGACACTTCTAAGTCTATCCCTTTCATCATGTCATTCACATATACCAAATATAGCACTGGTCCTAGAACTGACCCCTGTGGGACTCCGCTCGTCACAGTGTGTGTGTGTGTGTGTGTGTGTGTGTGTGTGTGTGTGTGTGTGTGTGTGTGTGTGTGTGTGTGTGTGTGTGTGTGTGTGTGTGTGTGTGTGAGTAAAGAAACAGTAAAATTATGCGTTTCTCAGATATAAAAACTCACTTTCTCACCAACAATAAGTTTCATGAGAGGGAGACGTTTGGGGCAAAAATAAGAGAGAATACATTAAGGTACAAGAGGAAAAAAAGGGATAATAAAGACGAGAGAGAGGGAAGCAGAGGGAGAGAGAGAGAGAGAGAGAGAGAGAGAGAGAGAGAGAGAGAGAGAGAGAGAGCAGGAGGACCAGAGAATATTTCATGAAGGAAAAAAAACTGACGAGACGAGATGAGGTCAAGGATAAACACCAGCCAGGGTGTAAGTGAAGTGGGAAGGGTGTGAGCAAGTGAAGTGGGAAGGGTGTGAGCAAGTGAAGTGGGAAGGGTGTGAGCAAGTGAAGTGGGAAGGGTGAGAGCAAGTGAAGTGGGAAGAATGTGGGCAAGTGAAGTAGGAAGGGTGTGAGCAAGTGAAGTTGGAAGGGTGTGAGCAAGTGAAGTGGGGTGGGTGTGAGCAAGTGAAGTGGGGAGGGTGTGAGCAAGTGAAGTGAGGAGGGTGTAGGCAAGTGAAGTGAGAAGGGTGTGAGCAAGTGAAGTTGGAAGGGTGTGAGCAAGTGAAGTGGGGTGGGTGTGAGCAAGTGAAGTGGGGAGGGTGTGAGCAAGTGAAGTGAGGAGGGTGTAGGCAAGTGAAGTGAGAAGGGTGTGAGCAAGTGAAGTAGAGTGGGTGTGAGCAAGTGAAGTGGGGAGGGTGTGAGCAAGTGAAGTGAGGAGGGTGTGGGAAAGTGAAGTGGGAAGGGTGTGAGCAAGTGAAGTGGGTTGTGAGCAAATGAAGTGGGGAGAGTGTGGGAAGAGAGAGAGCAAGTGAAGTGGGGAGGGTGTGGGCAAGTGAAGTGGGAAGGGTGTGAGCAATGGAAGTGGGGAGGGTGTGGGCAAGTGAAGTGGTAGGGTGTGAGCAAGTGAAGTGAGGAGAGTTTGAGCCAGTGAAGTGGGAAGGGTGTGAGCAAGTGAAGTGGGAAAGGTGTGGGGAAGTGTAATGGGAAGGGTGAGAGCAAGTGAAGTGGGGTGTGGGCAAGTGAAATGGGTATGGTGTGAGCAAGTGAAGTGGGAAGGGTGTGGGCAAGTGAAGTGGGGAGGGTGTGAGCAAGTGAAGCGGGGGTGTGGGCAAGTGAAGTGGGAAGGGTGTGGGCAAGTGAAGTGGAAGGGTGTGGGCAAGTGAAGTGAGGAGGGTGTGAGCAAGTGAAGTGGGGAGGGTGTGGGTAAGTGAAGTGGGAGGATGTGAGCAAGTGAAGTGGGAAGGGTATGAGCAAGTGAAGTGGGAAGGGTGTAAGTGAAGTGGAGTGGGTGTGAGCAAGTGAATCGGGTGTGAGCAAATGAAGTGGGAGAGTGTGGGCAAATGAATTGAGAAGGGTGTGAGCAAGTGAAGAAGGGAGGGTGTGAGCAAGTGAAGTGGGGAGGGTGTGAAGTGGAAGGGGGAGCAAGTGAAGTGGGAAGGGTGTGAGTAAGTGAGGTGGGAAGGGTGTGAGCAAATGAAGTGGGAAGGGTGTGGCCAAGTGAAGTTGGAAGGGTGAAAGCAAGTGAAGTGGGGAGAACGTGGGCAAGTGAAGTGGGAAGGTGTGAGCAAGTGAGGTGGGGAGGGTGTGGGCAAGTGAAATGGTAGGATGTAGTCAAGTGAAGTTGGAAGGGTGAGAGCAAGTGAAGTGGGGAGGGTGTGGGCAAGTGACGTGGGAAGGGTGTGAGCAAATGAAGTGGGGATGGTGTGAGCAAGTGAAGTGGGAAGGGTGTGAGCAAGTGAAGTGGAGTGGGTGTGAGCAAGTGAAGTGGGGAGGGTGTGAGCAAGTGAAGTGAGGAGGGTGTGGGAAAGTGAAGTGGGAAGGGTGTGAGCAAGTGAAGTGGGGTGTGAGCAAATGAAGTGGGGTGTGAGCATATGAAGTGGGGAGAGTGTGGGAAGGGTGAGAGCAAGTGAAGTGGGGAGGGTGTGGGCAAGTGAAGTGGGAAGGGTGTGAGCAATGGAAGTGGGCAGGGTGTGGGGAAGTGAAATGGGAAGGGTGAGAGCAAATGAAGTGGGGGTGTGGGCAAGTGAAGTGGGTATGGTGTGAGCAAGTGAAGTGGGAAGGGTGTGGGCAAGTGAAGTGGGGAGGGTGTGAGCAAGTGAAGCGGGGGTGTGGGCAAGTGAAGTGGGAAGGGTGTGGGCAAGTGAAATGGAAGGGTGTGGGCAAGTGAAGTGAGGAGGGTGTGAGCAAGTGAAGTGGGGAGGGTGTGGGTAAGTGAAGTGGGAGGATGTGAGCAAGTGAAGTGGGAAGGGTGTGGGTAAGTGAAGTGGGGAGGGTGTGGGCAAATGAAGTGGGAAGGGTGTGGGCAAGTGAAGTGCGGAGGGTGTGGGCAAGTGAAGTGGGGAGGGTATGGGCAAGTGAAGTAGGAAGGGTGTGGGCAAGTGAAGATGGAAGGGTGTGGGCAAGTGAAGTGGGGAGGGTGTGGGCAACTGAAGTGGGGAGGGTGTGGGCAAATGAAGTAGGATGTGGGCAAGTGAACACAGAAGGGTGTGGGCAAGTGAAGTGGGGAGGGTGTGGGCAACTGAAGTGGGGAGGGTGTGGGCAAGTGAAGTGGGAAGAGTGTGGTCAAGTGAAGTGGGAAGGGTGTGGGCAAGTGAAATGGGGAGGGTGTAGGCAACAGAAGCGGGGAAGGTGTGGCCAAGTGAAGTGGGGAGGGTGTGGGCAAGTGAAGTGGGGAGGAGGTTGTGGGCAAGTGAAGTGGGGAGGGTGTGGGCATGTGAAGTGGGGAGGGTGTGGGCAATTGAAGTGGGGAGGGTATGGGCCAGTGAAGTGGAGAGGGTGTGTTCAAGTGAAATGAGCGAGTGAAGTGGGGAGATTGTGGGCGCGTGAAGTGAGCAAGTGAAGCAGGGAGAGTGTGGGCAAGTGAAGTGGGAAGGGTGTGGACAAGTGAAGAGCGCAATAAAGTGTGGAAGTGTGTAGTGAAGTGAAAACGTGTGTGGTGAGGTGGGAAAGTGAGCAGAGTGTGGGGTTCACTTTCTACTGGTTCTGTGAGCCCTTTCATACCTGCTCTCAAAGCTATGTGTGGATCCTGACTCTGCTACTCCGCTCTCTAGGTCGTCCACTTCCTCACCACTCTGAGGCTAAAGAGGTTTTTTCCTGACATTATAAATTTACAGAATTCTCTGTAACTCAGCACTGTTTTTAATTTCCCGTTGTGCCTTCGTGTACCTGTTTCCCGCCTCTCGATCAGTCTGTCCCTGTCCACCCTATCAATTCCTCCTAGTATTTTGTACGTTATCATGTAACCCCTCAGTGTTTCATAGTCTAACCACGTGATCCCACTGTCGACCTGTCCTCATCCCAATATGGCATTCCTCAGGTCACTATGTGTCACTCACACCTCATAATCACTGCAAAAACAGTGATTATGTATGAGTGAGGTGAAAGTGTTGAATGATGATGAAAGTATTTTCTCTTTGGGGATTTTCGTTCTTTTTGGGTCACCCTGCCTCGTTGGGAGACGGCCGACTTGTTGAAAAAAAAAATATATACTATACATATATATACATATATATTTTTTTAACATAAAGTACCACCTCTACAACTGGAATGGGGACCCTCATCCTCAGAGAAGACAATAAACGTACCTCAGGGAAAACTCAAGGTTCTCCCCGGAGCTGTTTGAATATTTGCTTCTCCTACCACCCCCTATATATTTTTTATTCTATGTAAACATTTATTAATAAACAAAATACATTTACAGAAAAAAACATAAACATGAATACAATGGCACAATGTATCAAAGATGATGAATTTCCTCCAGCTCCTCCGAGGCTGGACGTGAGCCAAGTATGCAGCAAGCATTTCCCCTCTGAGGCGCTGGAACATGAAAGTGGCTGCCCTTGGGTCCCTGGTGGTGTCGATGAGTCTGGAACCCAATTCTTTAAGGAAATGTGTGGCATTTTTTCCCCATGATCCCAAGGTCTCTGATCCCACTGGGACAAATTGATACTGTTGGCTAATGTCCCTGTACTTGCTGATCTTGTACTCCTCCCTGTGGTCAGCAGCTCCTCCCTGTCGCCCCACACTGTGATGGATATAGGTGTCAGCCAGTGTGGACACACAGGTATAGTCCCATGCTAAGAGCTTGCCATTCTTCCAGGGATAGATGGTGATCCCGTCGGGGCGGTTTGCTGGGTTGTGGGTATTGTTTGCTGCAAGTGATCGTGGCTCCCTCTCGGCAGGGCATCCAGCTGTAGCAAGGGTTCTCTTAATGATGTCGTTGACCTCATTGTGTCTTGCATGCCAGCCCTTAGTTTTGGAACAGTTAAGACCATGTAGACCGTATTGGTCTGCTTGTACTTCGCCGCAAATACACATATATTCTGTGTGAATTGGGGCAGCAAGGCGCAGAGCCACTGCAATACGGAGGGTCTTAGGGTCGAGTCGCGTTCCCATTGCCGATATGGGAACTGTTTGGAGGAAGTCCCCGGAGTGATGTGCACTCACAGCCTGGAGACGGGCAATCTCCATATATATATATATATATATATATATATATATATATATATATATATATATATATATATATATATATATATATATATATATATTTGTCTCTTAAACCTCTGTATGTTAGAAGTGATAAATTTCCCAAGACCAAAATGCTTTATAATAAATAATAATAAATTCCGACCACACAGTAAAGTGAAAAACTTATGTGAAGGACCTATGAGTAATAATGTCAGAGAATCTCACTTTCAAAGATCACAACAATGTATCTACTACACTTTCCAGTAAAATGATAGGATGGCTGAAGAGAATCTTCAAGACTAGGGATGCCAAGCTCATGATGATTCTCTTCAAATCGCATGTTCTTTCTAGGCTGGAATATTGCTGTACATTAACTGCCCCTTTCATGGCAGGCGAAATTGCAGATCTGGAGAAAGTTAAGACACTTGTGCAACATCTGGTTATCTTTATTGTAGACGTTTCGCCATCCAGTGGCTTTATCAATACAAATTCTTGGACATAATGAGAAAAACGAAGAACTATATACAAAAGATGAGGTATTGTATACCAGTCTTGCACAACTTGTCAGGCACTGCAACATCATGGTATCTTGATTCAGAGGACATCTACATGACTTTCTTCAAGACTTCTACAACTAGCCCATCAATTTTAGAAGGACCTACTTCCACTGGGGAATCCCGCCTACCAGTGACTATGCCCTCATCTGCTACACGTCCCTTTCACTGACGCCTATATAAGCGCCAGTCTCCTTACCTGTACTTCAGAATCTCTACAACCACGGTGCTCTAAACACCACCTCCAAGGCCGAGGGACTGATTACCTCATCTTTTGTATATAGTTCTTCGTTTTTCTTATTATGTCCAAGAATTTGTATTGATAAAGCCACTGGATGGCGAAACGTCTACAATAAAGATAACCAGATGTTGCACAAGTGTCTTAACTTTCATCTTGTCGGTACTGTATACCAGTCTTGCACAGATCTGGAGAAGGTAGAGAACTTTCACGGCACGTATAAGCACAATAAAGCACCTAAATTACTAGGAACGGTCGAAGTCAATTGATTTGTACTCCCTGGAATGCAGGCGAGAAAGGTACATAACACTGGTTTGCATTTGGAATGTTTTTAATTTTTATTTTTATTCATGGTCGCGATCTTACATATTTTTGGGCTGCTGATTGTAAATATCTAAGCTATTTTGCTCTATCATGTAAGAATTTTGAATAAAATACAAATTAATGATAAAAAAATGTTAATTTTCAATAAATTGTTAACTAAGATTTCTGCGTTTAGCTTGCCTTCACTTATACGAGGAAACTTTGACTCCAGGTACTTGAAAGCAGTTCCATTCTTGTTCAAGGCCTTCATAAAATTTTTCATAAGCCCTAATTTGATGTGGAGTGGTGGCAGCAGAATTTTCTTGGGGTCAACTAGTGGTACAGTTTTCATGTTGTGATTTCCGGGTAAAAAGCTGATTCTTGGTGGCCAGTCTTTTTGTTCATAGTGCTGGTTGTCTGCCCTACTATCCCAAAGACCCAGAAAACAGGAATATTTCGTGTATCCACCTTGAAGACCTAGTAGGAGACAATAACTTTTCAATCATCACAAAAGAGAAAATTGTGATTCTGGTACTTGATTGCAGATATTAGTGTCTCCATATTTGCGTAAGTTTCTGACATTTGGACACTATGGCCGACTGGCACAGATGCAGCTGTGTTGCCATTGTAGAGAAGTACAGCCTTTAAACTTATTTTAGAAGAATTACTGAAGAGTCTCCATTCATCTGCTTTATATGACATCCCCATGTGTTCAACAAGGCCAGAAATATATGAACAGAAAACTAAAGATTCCTCTTTGTCAAAGAATTGAGTGAATTCCACTTCACGATGACGGTACCAAGCGAATATTGTTCCAGGAGCTAGAAGCCTGCGTTCCTTCAGTCCAGAGCCAAGTAACTGTGCACTTTCTTTTGGGAGATTAAGGTCTCTCACCAAGTCATTGAGCTCAACTTGGCTGAAGGGTTTGAGATCGTCATTTGTTGGTGGTTCATAGTCTACTTCCATCTCCTTAGAATCACTAGTGAAATTTGCCAAATCTCAGGTGTCACAGGTACAGGAATATCTTCAGAGTGTGAAACAGACCTTATTGCTGAAGGAATATTTGGGTATATTATGCGATCTTTAGTCTTCTTGTTGAATCCAGCTACTTTAGTCATACAAAAGTAGCAGTCATCATGATGGTTCATCTACTCCCACCATACCATTGTAGCAGTCATCATGGTGGTTCATCTACTCCCGCCACACCATTGATGCTCCAATCTGACCACATCTGGAGCTTACTGATGCAACTCTTGCAAGCTTTTTGTGGTGCCAATGGTTTGTCCTGGTCTCCAAGTTTGCTGCCAAAATAAGCAAAGTATCAGCGCTTCAATAAAGGAGTAATGTTGCTCCGGGAATCTGAAGGGATGAATTACCCGCAGACATAGTAGAATAAGTCTGGTGAATTTATGCAGCCTCTAGACATATTAATAATCTGAAAATAAAGAAAAATATATTAGATTTAACATTTAAGTCAATATAAGGTAAGCATTTTAATTGGTAATATACCACTTTCTCATTTACTTATGTTATACGAAAAGAGAAAACTAACGTTTCCGTATAACTTGACAACCTGATGTGATAGAGATGAATAAAAAACACGATGACTCACTATTTTCTATATATATATACCAAAAAAGATACCATAGAGTCAATAAAAAAATCATTCAGACCAGTGTAATATACACTTGGAAAATCCTAGAGGGACTAGTCCCAAATCTGCACACGAAAATCACTCTCTCGGCAGGTGGTGCAACATTCCCCCAATGAAAAATATGTGGCTCCACAAGTATGCTAAGAGAAACCACAGTAAGTGTCAGGGGCTCAAGACTGTTCAACTGCCTCCTAGCATACATAAGGAGCATTACTAATTAGACCCTTATCTGTCTTCAAGAAGGCGCTGGACAGGTACCTAAAGCCAGTACCTAACCAGCCGGGCTGTGGTTCGTACATCGGTTTGTGTGCTGCCAGCAGTAACAGCCTGGTTGACCAGACCCTGATCCATCGCGAGGCCTGGTAATGGAACGGGCCGCGGAAGCGTTGGCCCCTAAAACCCTCTCCAAGTATACTCCAGGTAATGTTCGCTCACGTGTCGTCCTAAACCAGTTTGTCAGTATCTGTTACTAATATTTATACCATCATTTAATATCACGAGCTTTTGCTTTCTTTGGTTTTCCTCGTAGCTCATACCTTCTAGCTCTTAAATAGTCTCGTTGCAAACCTCTACACATTTTCCAGCTTTTTGACTTGCTGTACCAGGTGTGGGTTCCATGGTGGTGCTACACACACCTAGATGGACCTCACATTTGTCGTATATAGTGTCGTGAACGACTCCTTTTTGAAGTTTCCGATAATTAACCTTAAATATGCCAGACGCGCATATGCTGCTGAGGTTATTCGGTTCATCTATGAGTCAGGTGATATGCTTAGAATTATGCTCACCCCGAGATCCTTCTCTTTCGGAAAATTTGTAGCCTTTTGTCCCACAAAACTGTACTCTGGTTTCGGTCTTTTCCTTACTGTATTGCCATAACTCTGCAGTTATTGGGATAAATTCCAAATAGCCGATCATTATTAGCAGATACATGATGTAGCTTGTCCAGACTCGTCTGTTGTCTTTACTGGTCTACTGTTGTTAGTAATATTCGTATTATTAGTTTCACGTTATATTCAAACAGGAACACCTCGGACTTAGTTTGGTCTGTAATAACGTTCACGAATATATGAAATAGTAATGGTGTTTGTGTTTGTGTGTGTGTGTGTGTGTGTGTGTGTGTGTGTGTGTGTGTGTGTGTGTGTGTGTGTGTGTGTGTGTGTGTGTGTGTGTGTGTGTGTGTGTGTGTGTGGTTCCTTCAGTATGATATAGAGATATCTTCGCAGCCCTCCAGTGTGGGTGTCTTGTTGCTGGTGTAGAACTCTTCATCTAAGTCACTGGAGCTACCTTTCTCTTTCTCAAATAAAGGCTGATTAGCTCTCATTTCTCAAGCGCTGTTGGACTCCGACGAGCTTCTTCAATCCTTTCCCGGGAATGCGATCATAATGGCTAATTAAAGTGAAGTTTATGAGGCAGAAGCTTATGAGTCCTTGTTTATCTTTGTAGCTGATCGTCACCAGGAGGAAGATCCTTGGTTCATCACTCGGAGCGTGTCACATCTAGTGTCACACCCAGTGTCACATCTAGTGTCACATCTAGTGTCACATCTAGTGTCACATCCAGTGTCACTCCCAGTCTCACATCATCTGTCTTGGAGTTATGTATCACCAGCTTGCCCATGCGTCAGGGGATGACACTTTTCCCATGTGTCAGGTGTCAACAGGTTTCTCCGGTGTCACAGCAGTCACAGCCCCAGAGTGGCATCGGCCAGGCCCTCGGGGACCATCTCAGCCAGCGTCATGGTCAAGCCACTCACTGGAAGGTTTCACATGGTTGTCGACAAAGCCCTGATGCCAATCTGGCTCGTCTTGGCCGCCACTCAACATTCAGGCAACTTGCCCGTGCCTCTGCGATCTGCTTTACTCGAGCGCACCTCGCATTTTCCATGAATGCGTAGCCTTTACACTCCAAGAAATTCTATTTAAACGAAATTCCTTCATCCGATCTTCGTCTCTGATTCGCAAAGCAGATTCCTTGGGATCCTCCCGCTTTCCACCTCCCGAAAATTTCTTATATCTGGTTCTTGTAAGACACTTGGACTTTTCTTATACATGAAGTTTCTGACCCTCTATCCAGTCTCTAAAACGATTTTCGTGCGAATATAACCTACTTCATTCCGCGCCTCACGTTCTGCTCCAACGAAAAAAAAAAAAAAGACTTTCTTGAAAATTTGCCACGACCTGACTCGTATAAGTGAGCCTCCCCGTTACTTGTAATGCCGGGTAGCAGGAAGCTTCCAACAGCCTGGTGGATCAGAGACAGTGTCACGATTGACGGACGGAGAAAAGAGCCTTCGCCTTTTCATGCTCTGAATAATCGCTTTTGGGTCAGCGTTTCATGAAATGCAATGCAGGACAATTCTGCGACCACTTATGCTGCTCAGCATCTTAGAGCGTCACTCATTTCCCCGGACACGGTGGCTCGTAGCTCCAGTGGTAGCGTCATCGGCTGAGACCAGGTGTGAAACTGGGTCAGATGGAGACGTTTGCCATGTTGTCTTATAAAGGCTTCTCATCCTCACCTATCAGTAAGTAGGTACTTTGGTATTAGCCTAGAATTGTGGGTCAAATTCCAAAGACGTAGAGCACGACAGTTGAGGAACATAACAGCTCGTAGCCTGTACATTCCTGTGTGTATAACACTGTTCTCTTTCACTGAACCTCCCCGCCACTTTCCTAGGTTTCAGTTGACTTCTTTCCCTACGCACACCTTCGGAAAATCTTTATTGTAAGTCAGTTTGGAAATGAGAAACAGAGCCAATTCTGCGATCAGGTTGAGTGTCGAAAAGTACTGTGTACTTTCATATGTAGTGCGCAGGTTCGAATCTTACTGTGGACTGAGAGATATATATTTAGTTCCATTAGGCTAAATTAAATTGTTCTTGTTATAATAAGGTTAGGTCAGTTTTCTAAGGTTCTTTTGATACAAAATTATTAATTTTTGCATTAACATAATTAAAATATATGTATCTGTAAACGGATAAGAGAAAATTTTAGAATGGAATAATATATATATATATATATATATATATATATATATATATATATATATATATATATATATATATATATATATATATATATATATATATATATATATATATATATATATATATATATATATATATTATATATATATATATATATATATATATATAATATATATATACATATATATATATATATATATATATATATATATATATATATATATATATATATATATATATATGCAATAAGATCACAGTAAACAGGTGATTTTAAAACATGCAAAACAACCACAATGTGAGTAGTCACGAAAGCGCTTGGAATTTCACTACTCTTTCACAGTGGTTGTTTTGCATATATATATATATATATATATATATATATATATATATATATATATATATATATATATATATATATATATTTATATTTATATATATATATATATATATATATATATATATTTTTATATATATATATATATATATATATATATATATATATATATATATATATATAGAGAGAGAGAGAGAGAGAGAGAGAGAGAGAGAGAGAGAGAGAGAGAGAGAGAGAGAGAGAGAGAGGGAGAGAGAGAGATAGCAGGCTGAACAAGGATGCATTTGGAAGGGCAGAGGGTGTGTAGAACAAGTGTTTACAGTGAAACATATAGGTGAACAGTATTTAGATAAGGGTAAAGAGGTTTTTGTGGTATTTATGGATTTAGAAAAGGCGTATGACAGGGCGGATAGGGGGGCAATGTGGCAGATGTTGCAAGTGTATGGAATAGGAGTTAGGTTATTGAAAGCGGTGAAAAGTTTTTACGAGGATAGTGAGGCTCAGGTTAGATTATATAGGAGATTATTCTCCAGTAAAAGTAGGACTTAGACAAGGATGTGTGATGTCACCGTGGTTGTTTAATATATTTATAGATGGGGTTGTACAAGAAATGAATGCTCGGGTGTTGGCAAGAGGTTTGGGGTTAAAAGATAAAGAATCTAAAACAAAGTGGGAGTTGTCACTGTTGCTCTTTGCTGATGACACTGTGCTTTTGGGAGATTCTGAAGAGTAGTTGCAAAGGTTGGTGGATGAGGAAAGAGTAAGATGATGAAAATAACAAAAAAAATAAGAACGAAAGATTGGATATCAGGTTGGAGGGAGAGAGTAGGGAGGAGGTGAATGTATTCAGATATTTGGGAGTGGACGTGTCAGCAGATGGGTCTATGAAAGATGAGGTGAATCATAGAAACGACAAGGAGAAAAAGGTGAGTGGTGCACTGTGGAGCCTGTGGAGACCAAGAGCTTTGTCCATGGAAGCAAAGAGGGGAATGTAGGAGAGTATAGTTATACCAATGCTCTTATATGGGTGTGAAGCATGGGTGGTGAATGTTGCAACAAGGAGAAGGCTGGAGGCAGTGGAGATGTCATGTCTGAGGGCAATGTTTGATGTGAATAAAATGCAGAGAATTCGTAGTTTGGAAACTAGGAGGAGGTGCGGTATTACCAAAACTATTATCCAGAGGACTGATGAGAGATTGTTGAGGTGGTTCGGACATGTAGATGATTGGAACAAAATAGAATGACTTCGAGTGTGTATAAATCTGTAGTGGAGGGAAGGCGGGGTAGAGGTCGGCCAAGGAAAGGTTGGAGGGAAGGGGTAAAGAAGGTGTTTTGTGCGAGGGGCTTGGACTTCCAGCAAGCATGCGTGAGCGTATTAGATAGGGGCGAATGGAGACAAATAGTTTTCAGGACTTGACGTGTTGTTGGAGTGCAAGGAAATATTTATGAAGGGATTCAGGGAAACCGGCAGACCGGACATGAGTCCTGGAGACGGGAAGTACAGTGTCTACACTCTGAAGGAGGGGTGTTAATGTTGCAGTTTTATAATTGTAGTGTAAGCATGCCTCTGGCAAGACAGTGATGGAGTGAATGATGATGAAAGTTTTTCCTTTTCAGGCCACCCTGCCTTGGTGGGAAATGGCTGATGTGTTAATAAAAAAATAACATAATAATGTCTTGCCGAATAGGTGGTAAAATTGGTCAATTAGCAAGAACTCATTTAAAACTAAGTTCTTTCTAAAATTTTCGCTTATACGTTTAAAGAAATATACTTCTTCATTTACGTTAATGTAAAAGTTAATAAATTTTGAACCAAAAGAACCTTAGAGAGCTTACCTAACCTTAACCTTATTTAGCCTAATCCAAATAAATATTTTTTTAGATAAATTTTACCTATTCGTCAAGATATATATATATATATATATATATATATATATATATATATATATATATATATATATATATATACAAGGAATTCGCAAGAGCAGGCGAAATATACACAAACACTGATCTCTGGCCGAAGGAGACTCGAACCTACGAACCTTGGAACAAGGTACGCAGTGCTATACCATTCTCACCACACTGGACAATACCTTGGCGCCTAGCACAATGCTAGACGTTGATCCAAGGCAGCCAGCTTTCAGGGAGAAGCCTTACAGCTTTTCATCTCATCCCCTGCATGCATCAGCCTTACTAGAGATTTTAACAACGCAACAATTGCATTGTTAAAATCTCTAGTAAGGCTGATGCATGCAGGGGATGAGATGAAAAGCTGTAAGCATTCTCCCTGAAAGCTGGCTGCCTTGGATCAAACGTCTAGCGCAAGCCGGACGCCAAGGTATTGGTCCAGTGTGGTGAGAATGGTAAAACACTGCGTACCTTGTTCCAAGGTTCGTAGGTTCGAGTCTCCTTCAGCCAGACATCAGTGTTTATATAGATATAATATATATATATATATATATATATATATATATATATATATATATATATATATGAAAATATCCAGTGGAGTTTATCGTAGGTTAAAGGATCGCTAAGAAAAGCTCAGAGATATGGGAAGATTTACATGGATTTCGGTAAGTCACTTTTTAAATCATATTTAAAACTCGTTTTATGTAAATGACTCGCTGCATCTCCTTCACTATTCTTAAACTTCGAGGAAGGTCTTTACCACTAACATCCACAGTAAAACAATACTTTGTCAACAGCGTCAAGAACAAGCACCCTTCTTGCAACTCAAATATTTTTTGTCGACCTTCAAAGGCTAATTGGTGTAATTTTAGGCTCATTTAATTAATGAATAAGAACATTTGCAACACCTGTATGTGTTTATTACCAACAAGTTTCGCCTGCACAATAGGCTTCGTCAGTCGACTACAGGAGAATGTAACACTGAAAGGAGTAGAGGTAGTTTCGATCTGATTAGTCCGTCATCCACTGTGGGAGGTGGTCAGTCCCTCAAGTCTATAGCATAGGCAATCCGAAAGACCAAACCTTAGATACTAGAGTAGAGGTGAGATGAAGCAGATGGAGTTGATGTCATAGGTGAGCGGGGCCCACTAGTGGAAGTAGGTATTGATAACCATACGTACTATCAATAATATGATACTCGTTTAACTGAAAAAAATATATCATTACAAAAACTTTTTTAAATTCAATAATGCTTCTTGGACCCACTGGAATAATACAACGATCCACCATTTCCACTGATTGCAAGCCACTGCACTGCAAGCAACTACCAACAAACCACTGGCTGTCTTCAAGAGAGAACATGGTAAGCTACTAGAAATAAATTGGCTAAGTAGGTTTAAAGCCTATCGACTACACGATGACCATTAAGGCATCTTGTAGCCTTTTTCACCAGCAGACAAATACATTTTAATCCCTAAAAACAGGACTAATAAGTTGTGAGATATAAGTTGAGAGATATAACATATCTCGGTGCATATGTCAATGGCAATGTTACAGTTGCATATAATCGCCAAGTGGTATTAATCGCCAGTAAAAGGTGAAACTCCCACATTGCTCGCCATTACGCTGGGACGGAAACAAACTCCCAAATTTTACATGTCACATGAGCTTCTCGAGTCATTTCCTGACCAGTCAGACTGTTGGACTGTTTTCTTGAGCACGAACAGCGTGATTGATCTATCATTCTGGAGGCCTAGTTTGGGGCCTGGTCCGGGGCCTGGTCTGAGGCCTGGTCTGGGACACGGTCTGGGGCCTGGGCCACGGAGCCTGAGTCACGAGGCAAAGGTAATCCCCCGGAATCTACAACAGGTAAACCACCTGTGGCAAACCTTTTCCTGGTCTTGCTGACAGCCACCTGTAGCACAGCTGCTCCTGTCACTGGTGAGCACCACCTGTGACACAGCTGTTACTAGCACTAGACCACCACCTGCGACCCAGACTTTCCCATCATTGACAATATAGGCAATACAATGACAATAAATTAGGTCACACCTGCTTCTAACGATCTCTTACCTGCGAGTCTTGTCCCTCCTGCCAGGCAGGATCTGCGGCCAATCACACTGAGTGATGCACCCTAATCTGAGGCCGGCTTGGAATGTGTTCCCGTATGTCACAAGGAGCAGGGGATCACTTCTGTCTGACAGGGCGATAATAGGAGGGGATCCGATGCCACACTCAACATGAGATTGAGAATGAATTCCCATGCTACAAATGGAGTAGGGGATCCCATTCCATTAGTCAAATAGAATTATTTTATCACAGGATGCCTTCAAGGAGTTTCTCATATGCAGAAATATAAACAAAAGTATATCTTATTTTTCAGAATGACAACGTTTTTCATTATTTTTCAGTTTGAAAACAGAAGCAATTTGCAAAATAAGCTTTTACTGGGACAACGTTTCGCTCTGTGTTCAATTTTATCGGAATCTACGCAGACCGAAACATTGTTCTGTATCTTATGTCTGTGTCATCATGTGTGTGAACAACACGCTGTCGCACCCATTTTCTTTTCTGCTGTTTAATAACTCGACACTGTTTTGTTTACGTAGGTTGACGACTCGACACTTTACGCAGTTTGATAACTCGACCTGATTTCTTTCTGGCTCTTCAATCCAACAATTAAAGCATTTCATGCTCATGTAAAAATTACTTGTGTTTGTAAAACTACTAACGTATAGCACATTGCTTTCCGTAACTATTATTATCATTGCATTAATGGGGAAGAGCTAAAGCTGTGAGAGTCATACAGCGTCTGGTAATAAAGTCTGATGCGAGAAAAGGGATGGTAGGTTCGAGTCCTTGGATCAAGAACTTTTCACTAGTGTGATTACTCCTATACAAAATGGACTGGATAAGATGAGTTGGTTAATCTGGAAAATGGAATGATTGGTGGAATGATGAGGTAAAGAGGCTGGTATGGGAGAAAAAGCTAGCATACGAGAGGGTTTTTTCAATGTATAAGTGATGTACAGAGTGTATGGGGAGAACAGAAGACTTTAAAACAATTCACTTAAAACCATCTCTTGAGAGAGGAGCCTTATGACGACATTTCGGTCCGTTCTGGACCATTGTTAAGGTACATTAGGCACTTTGCAGTGTGACTGAACAATGGCCCAAGACGGAGCGAAACGTCGTCCTAAGGGTCCTCGCAAAAAGACACTGATCAAGGGCCACTGCCGTATCCGGAAAAGTCTCTCATTGTCCCAAAGTGAAACTCAGCCTTTTAACTCCAATAAAAATCCATGTGGATTTCTCTCATACGGTGTCCAGCAAATTTCTCATTTAGGCTAGGTTAAGTTAGGTTACGTTGGGTTATGTTAGGTTAGGCTAGGTTAGGCTAGGCTGTCAACAAAAACTCAGACTCTCACGCAAATTCCACCTCTATGAGTACATCACCTGTAAACATTTAGAAACTGATGCTGCTCTCATTGGGTACAGAAGAATATTGTTTATTTAAATCTTGCCAGCGGCACAGCCTGTCTCTCCCAGTGACCCCACACTTCCATCAGCTGGAAACTGCAAGTGACTACTATGGAAGAGTTCGTTCTCTCAGTGGGGAAGTCAAGATAATAGCGACACATCGCTGTTAATGGGAGAAGTGGATGGTGTTGACGAATTGAAACTCTGACACCCGATATTATACATAACCTGTATACTAGCTCCTTATCCAACGCCGAAGCCAAAGCCCTCAGCCTAGGTCTCTAGTTCAGGAATGCATACCTAAACCACCAAAACTTACACATACAGCGACTCTGATTTCCAAAAATGCTGTCTTCAAGGTACCGTCATCTCGATTTTCTTCATATCCTGTTTCCTGGTTATTCCTCGCCGTTACAGTACCCTTAAAATACCACCGATTTCCAGGGCAAATGCTCAATTTTCTCAGCGATCTTGACACCCATGAACCACTCACACTAAACAATGTGAACACTCTCAGTCAAGCTCTCTTTAACAGCACACGACACATCTTGAAATATACTGACAGCTCCCCTTGCAAACTAACGGCCATTCCAGCCAAACATGTATGCAAACTCAGGCAACATTAGTCATACATATCTCAAACGTTCAGGACATCTCAACCGCATCAACTACATCAACTTAAGGAACAAGACACTTTCCAGCCTGGACGGAACATCCTTCTTCACCAAGGTGCCCACTTCACAAGTCAATGATCTTCTACACCGGAAAATTGATGACCCCTGATTTACCTATCCCCGCTAACGACATCGTAGACCTCATTGGGCTACACATAAATTTCAACTGTTCAGCGAAGACTCCCTCTTTCCACAGACCTTCGGCTTACCTGATTATCGCTTTAAGCGCACTCCAAGCAAACCTCTATTTCGAACTTCTAGAAGTTGAAAAATTTCCTACATTATCCCCTTTTTTTGATACTTTGCTTCGGTATGTGGACGACATATTCATCATTACATCGAAAAGAGTTGGAAAAATAAACACAAATGCAGTATAATGTGATTATTGACAACGTTTCGCCCACACAGTGGACTTTATCAAGTCACAAATAAATCTCAAATCAACTATACCCCCGGCCGGGATTGAACCCGCGGTCATAGAGTCTCAAAACTCCAGCCCGTCGCGTTAGCCACTAGACCAGCTAGCCAAAATAAGATTCATCCAACTAGGTATATTTCTACACCATAGGAAAGTTAGCACAGGCACCTCTGTGACCACAAATGCAAGTTTTACCATATCCGGCCGGGGGTAAGGTTTATTTGCAATCGTGTCATTACGATTTCTTGAGTCAAATCTCAAATCACAAATAGATCCGTTTGTGACTTGATAAAGCCCACTGTGTGGGCTAAATATTGTCGGTAAAGGATCGCATTATACTGTGTGTTTATTTTTCCATCGTTTCGATATTTTATACCATTTATGTCAATCGAGAAGAGTTGACGTCTCCGCCCTCCGAAACATACTCAACCAAGTCGATTCTATTTTTCAAGGATTATTGTACATTATTGTACATTATTGTACAATATTGTTTCAGACTATGGGACAATGCTCTTCTCCAGACTGAGGGACTGACCACCTCAAAACTTTAAGGGTGATGGACTGATTACATCGTCTTCAAGTATCTTCTGCTTCTATCAACTTTTCTGTACTCGACTGAAGAAGCCTACTGTGTAGGCGAAACGTTTCGAAATAAAGATACCTAACTGTTGCATATGTGTCTTACCTAACAACTCACAAATATACATTTCGCTCATTCTTCCTTACCCGATTTACCTATTTGTGACTTGGTAAAGCCCATTGTGTCGGCAGAACGTCGTCAATACAGTTCTATATAGCTGCGCATGTCTGCTTACCCTGGAGTGAGGTAACTCATATTACTGTGAACATTTCTTTACATGTCTTGCAGCACTGTGTTCCTCGTAAAGTTGCTGCTCCTGCTTTAATCAGTAACCTCCAGATCAGCAGTTTTTTTTTTATATAGCTCTGTAAATACTTGCACCATAGGGGCTCTGGTGGCCTGGTGGCTAAAGATCTTGCTTCACACGGCGCGTGTCTGGGTTCGATACCCAGCCAGGGTAGAAACATTGGGCTTGTTTCTTTCCACATGTTGTCTATGTTCACCCATCAGTAAAATGAGTATCTGGGTGTTAGTCGACTGGTGTGGGTCGCAACCTGGGACACTGACCTGATTTGCCTTAAAGGCTCTATATAGTAGTATGTCATTGACGTCAGTTAGGCCTACCTTCTATATGTACTTGCAGTAAATAAAGGTATTATTATTATTATTATTATTATTATTATTATTATTATATTTAGTGTGCAGAATTTTTGTCCATAAGTTTTGAGCATGTGTAAGGGCGGTCGCGTCTGTATAGTTATGAGCATCATAACAATGTTCTAATATTACTCCAGAGGTCTTAAAAACTCAATCTGCCAATAACACGATTAAGGAAACTCGCACAACTGTAAAAAATTTACCAAAATAAACCGTTTTTCCGGCATATAAGGCGCACGAACATATGACACATAAAAGACGTTGTTTCCCAGCAGTTATAACGTAACGTTAGTAAACAACTGCTAAAACGTAACCCTGACCTTGAGCATATAAGGGGCAGGCTGATTTTCCAAGACTTTTTTGTGGGAAAAAAAGCGCGCCTTATATGCCGGAAAATATGGTAGTTAAATATTTTTGTTTTTTTTTTTTTCAATCAGAGAAGCACAGGATGTTTCTGGAGTCGTTAAATCAGTCAGGATC
>NC_091332.1:22010397-22095397 GCF_038502225.1 Cherax quadricarinatus
TTAAAAATTTGTACATTAACATTTATGAAAAAATATATCTTTAAATGTATTAGAGAAAATTTCAGAAAGAACTTAATTTTAAATGAGTTCTTGCTAATTTTTTTTTTTTATATTTTATTTAAAAACTTACAGAATACAAAAATGTACACAACATAAAAATGTTGTCCAACATATGGACCATTGTCAAAACTTACACAAGTTACAACATCAACACAATCCATACCACTCCAGTGATCACTAAAGCCGTACACACTGATAACACTCGCTCAAAACCTGCAAAGTGCAGGATGAGGCACCCTTGGTGCCACACAGTAGTGGCACAACCCCTTCCCCTTAACTTAGTTTGCAACTAAAAAAACACTATTCCCCCAATATATATATATATATATATATATATATATATATATATATATATATATATATATATATATATATATATATATATATATATGAAGGAGGGGTGTTAATGTTGCAGTTTAAAATTTAAAAACTGTAGTGTAAAGCACCCTTCTGGCAAGACAGTGATGGAGTGAATGATGGTGAAAGTTTTTCTTTTCCGGGCCACCCTGCCTTGGTGGGAATCGGCCAGTGTGATAATAATATATATATATATATATATATATATATATATATATATATATATATATATATATATATATATATATATATATATATATATATATAGATAGATAGATAGATAGATAGATAGATAGATACATGATATGAAAACTCTATATAAACTAAATCATTATGTTTCATGTTATTGTAAGACAGTTTTTGCCCAACCATTTGATTATTTACATACCAACTAACAAAAGTCTAAACAATGTCTATATGCACTATCCCAACTACATTTATTGTTATAATTTATATAAAAACTTACAGAATACACAATATGTACATAAACGTCCAAATGTCGTCCAACATATGACCCAACATCAAAATTTATTCGAAATACAACATCAACATAATCTATCCCAATCCAGAGGACACTAACCAATACACTGTGATTACACGCACTCAAAACCTGCAATATGCAGGATGAGGAAACCTTTGCTGCCGCCACAACACTTTCTCCCTAACATAGCTAGCAATTAAAAACACTTTTCCCCGATATACATATACATGATATGAAAACTCTACCAATTAACAAAATCATGAAGTATAATGTTACAGCAACAAAGCCAATCTAAGCACTCGTTAATATAACAGTGGTGTGCATATAACACAAGAATCCCAAAATGGCTCCAACACATAAAAACCACACCATACATTAGTTGTAAGACACCCGCACACGTAAAATCATTCAGCACCCATCATTATACAAATAGTATGATTACCAATACGTATTGACTTTATAAGTTTGTCATATTCCCCCCCCACACGCATACCACTTCACCATAATAAAAGAAGCACAATGTATACTGACGCTACAACACACGGCAAACCTCATACCTCATACCCAATACTCTCATAACCTACTCACCATAAAACGCAATGTCTCTTTAACATATGAGAAGTGTTCCAGTCATACTCACACACACTAGCCCCCCCCCCCCCGGGGAGACCAGCCCGCCGCATCCCCTGACCCACTCCCCCTCTTACATCCCCAAGAGAACCCCCACCGTTAAACCACGATAGCTTACAGGGAAATCCCTCTCCCACCTTATCCCATAAAGAACCCGAGTCCGACACAGCGTACGATAAAAGGTTGCCGCCAATACTCTTTTACGCACCCCCCCCCCTCCACCTGGCCCCTCATTGCCCACGACACATACACAAAATTCACAATAAGGTAACCAAGTGCCCGCTGCACAGAGATTTCCACCCCTCTCATATCCAAACTTAGAGCTCGCAAGACCGAAATCATCCCCCCTCCAACCCATCTTACCACTTTCCCCATCCACTCCCGTACGTCCCCCAATCGTTCACAGAAATAGACTGCATGAAAGGCTGTATCCTCACCCCCACAAACCCCACAGATGCCCTCCTCACGAATCCTCCGGTCTCGAAGAACCGCACCTGATGACAGGATACCATGCAGGAACCGGAACATCACCTCCCGCTCCCGCGGCTGGATGCGTAGCCTACACAACCTATCCCAAATATCCCCCCATGCATACATTGGATACACTCCTTCCACAGTCGCCACTTCCCTTTTCCCCACCACTTTCTCTAAAACCCCCACCCTCATGTGTGTCATACCCCTGACATATAAGAGCACCCGCAACATGTCCTCTCACACACACACACAAATCCTTCCCTCCCCACCATCTTCTGACATCGTCATACAAAAGGTGCAACCCACCACCTTTACACCCCCCACTCGGAGAAACCCCCTCTTTACATATACACTCATAATCCTATTCTTTAAATTAATTAACCCCAGCCCGCCTCTGCGCACTGGGAGAGTAACAAACCCCTCCGTAACCAATCACATCCCGACCCCCAAATAAACCTAAAGACTCTCCTCAATAATACCGCAATATCTGATTGCAACAAAGGGTACATAGCGACCACATGCCAAATTTTACTATATAGTAAGACATTTACTACAATGACCCTCTGATGAAGCATTAAATGTTCCGGCCGCAACCCATCCAACCGTCTATTCACCCTTTCCACGACACTCCCAGAATTAACCATCCTAGCTTGCTGTACATCCTGCATATACTCAATCCCACAAATCTTAACCCGATCCACAACACCCCACCTCCCACTAACCTCTCCCCCCACCTTCCCCTCCCAATCCCCCCACCCCATAAACTTAGATTTCTCTACATTCACCCTCATACCAGTCGCCTCTCCAAACAGGTCCACAATCCTCCCCACCCCACCTAAACCTTCCCCCTCCTGCATGAGAATCGTCGTGTCATCTACATAACCAACAATTTCCGGCACAACTCGTCCCACCCACCCCTGTCGCCTCCCCCCCCTCACGCATACCTCCACCGCTCTATGAAACGGATCCTGCAAACATGCAAAAAGTAGTTGGGATAAAGGACATCCCTGCCACAGACCTCTACCCATAGGGATCCACTCCCCCACCCTTCCATTCACCTGCACCCAAACACCTGCTCTATGATACAACGTTTGTACCCACCTCACAATCTCATCCCCAAACCCTTGTCTCCTCAGTATCCACCACAATGCTTCTCTCTCGACACTATCATATGCAGCCCTCCAATCTAAGGCCAACACCCCCATCCCCTCCATTCCTTGCACACTCTCCACAAACCTTCAAATCACCCCATGCCCCTCATACATGGTCCTTCCCGGCACCCCATACTGGCCCGCTGCCACTACCCTATTGATCACACACTTCAACCTATTCCCCAATATTTTAGCGAATAACTTATAATCCGCACACAGTAAAGAAATAACCCTATAGTCCTTCACCGTGCGCGGACTGGCCACCTTCGGGACCAAGACTACCACTGCAGTTGCTTGCAAAACCCCCAGCTCACCCTTATTTTTCATCGCATTCAACAACCTCACCAAGAGCTCCTTAAGTATATCCCAATTTTGTAAGTAAAACTCACATGGCAGACCGTCGATTCCTGGGGATTTACCTCTACTCATACCCAATAATGCCCGCCACACTTCCCCTTCATCTATGTCCCCTCCCAGCACCATACGGTCCCCCCTGCTCAGAACATTGACCACATGCCCTCCCAACTGCCCTAACACCCCTCCCCCCGCACTCCACCACTCCTCAAAGAAGTCCCGAACCATTCATCCACATAACAACCCATCCCTTCTGTTGTACGAAGCACCTGCCCCACACGAAAACCTCCAACCTCCTCCTGCACTAACAAACATTCCATCTCTGTAGCCGCCTGATGTTTCCGCTGCCCCCGCAGAACACATGCCGACAGCCTGTCACCCCACAAAACTTCCTCTAACCCACCTTTAACCTGAACTGCATCAAACTTCTGATTCTGCAATTCCCTGATGCGTTGCTTCAGCCCCTCTATTTCCTCCACAGGATAGCCCCTGCCCCCCACCCCTCTCCCATAGCAATCCCTCAACTGCCCCTCTAAATATCTTATAAGCCCAAAAGTCATCTGAGCCTCCCCCTTGCCCTGTCTAACATAATACGCCCTAATCCTCCCCTTTGCCACTCCATCCCACCATGCCAACATATCCCCAACAGCTTCCCCCCCAACCACAACTCCCTCCACAATCGCGCAAACCCCTCCCTCCCCCCTCCATCTTCAAGGAGCCGAACATTTAATTTCCAAAAACTCCTATTCCTCTTAGGCAACCCGTCCCATCCTACTTCAACAATTACCGCCCGATGAGCCGAATATGCTACATCCACCACACACACCCTTTCCACCCTTGCAGTCTGTGTTACGTACAAACGGTCCAGACGAGCAGCATACCCTCGTCGCACAAACGTGTGCTCCACCTCCCACGCCTCACCTGTAGCCACATCGCACAACCCCGCCCCTCTCAAAAGATCCCCCAACACTACAGAGTGAAACCCCGCCCCTTGAGGCTCAATATCTTTCCTTCTCACCACACAATTCCAGTCACCCCCACAACCGCCATGGGGGGAAGCGACCGGAGGTGATACACTAACACATCCCTCACAAAGGCAGTCTTGACACGACCATCCCCCTCTGCGGGCCCATAGGCACACACTAGCGCTACCCTCTCCCCCATCCACAGCCCATCCACTCGCACGACCCATCCTTCCTCCCCTACCTTACTACGATACACAACAAACAGGCTGGTCTCTCGCAAAAGGATGGCAACCCCCCCTTTCAATCGAGGTGAATGTGCAACAAACACCTGAAATCCATCCAGTACTAACTCACACCCGGCTTTATAATTGTGCTCTTGCACAAAAGCTACATCCACTCCATACCTTCATAGAAAACCCACAAACCACATACACTTCACTCTGTCTCTCAACCCATTTACATTTACTGAAACACACTTTAAGCCAGCTATACCTTGTGCCCTGTCGGCACTGATTCACTTTTAGACGCCTGCCGGTGTCTACCACCATGCACACGACCAGACACCGGAGGTCTTCCAGTGTCCAGCGCCCACACCTTCTTGCCAGGCCTCTGTGCCGGGGTGAGGACATCATCAGAGTCTGTCAATGTCGCTGCCCATTTGCATGATCCTCCCACTGCCTCCATAGCTACCTCCAGAAGGCCTTCATTGTGCACCACCGCCTCTACGGTGATGGCATCCTTCCCAGCAGCCTGTTTCTCAACCAGCTCCTCCACATCCTGGGACCGTACACAAGACACATTCCCAAGGGATAATTCAAGCCCCTCCTCTTCTACCTGTCCCGGTGTGTCCAACAATCCCTTCAGCACAATCCCTAATGTGTCGTCCACCCTCTCCTCCATGACCATCCTGCCCTCCACGCCCAGCATAACCGGGCCAATGGAGGAAGGATCTCCAGGTAGAGTCACACAAGACTCCTCAATCAGCTCCTCTCGCTCCACCTCTTCACTCCACAATGACGACTTTGGACGTGCACCCGACTCGGGCACAACAGTCACCTCCTGGACGGTCTCTTCCATTGGTGGCCGCCCTACATCCTTCTTCCACTGTTGGCGACCACATTGTGCTGCAACGTGATCGTACTCTCCACAAAGACAAGTGCGGCGTTGCCCAGCATAGGACACCATCACTTGCATATGAAATTCATTCATCACTACATACGACAGTATGGGATGTTTCAAAGACATTTTCAGCGAGAAGGTACCTTCAAGAAGGCCAGCATATGCGCCCTCCATCCACTTTCCGACGGTCGCCACATGTACAGTCCCATACCTGCTGAATACCTGCCGTAAGTCTGTCTCATCAGCTTCAAAAGACACGTTTCGTACTTTAACCCATGTGAAGTAACGTGATACATCAATGAGCCTCACTGTGACTGCCGGGTTGACAAACACACAACGGTCTTGATATTTGTTGACTAACTGCTCGTAGACGCTCGTTGTTCGAAGGTTAACGAAGACCCTATAGGCTCCATTAAGCGCCACTCCACAAAGTTCTTCATCAGCTACACCACAAGTCTCCCTGATGATGGCTGGCAGGATAACAGAAGCTGTTTGGGCCGTCACAGCCCCACGCACCAGCTGTATACAGACAGTGTTGATCCGCCTTCGTGTTTGCTCCGCCATATAGAGAAAATCTCAGCTTGTCTCAGCGCTCAGCAGAGGGCAGTGTAACGCAGGTCCGCTCACTACAGAGGTCGAGCGACGACTGTGTTCTTGCTAATTAACCAGTTTTATATATTCCGCATGATATATATATATATATATATATATATATATATATATATATATATATATATATATATATATATATATATATATGTCGTGCCGAATATGTAAAACTGGTCAATTAGCAAGAACTCATTTAAAATTAAGTCTATTCTAAAATTTTCTCTTATACGTTTAAAGATATATTTTTTTCATTAATGTTGACGTAAAAAATTTTAATTTTGCACCAAAAGAATCTTAGAAAACTTACCTAACCTTATTATAACAAGAACAATTTATTTTAGCCTAACCCAACTAAATATATTTTAAATATGTTTACAATAATTTAGTACTAAACAAACACAATCAAATATATTTTTTTCGTTAGGTTCAGAATGATTTTGGCGAAATTTTTGCATACACAAATTTTCACTTGTCCTATATGGCAAGATGAGCGTTGCTATTTAAGCCAAGATCGCAAGTTCTGCCTATTCGGCACGACATATATATATATATACATACACACATATATATATATATATATATATATATATATATATATATATATGTATATATATATGTATGTATATATATATATATATATATATATATAAGTAGTCATGTTTTCTACAGAGTGGCTTCCTCCTGAGCGGCCTCCTTCCGCGCCGCGCCCGCTCGCCCACCCGACCGGGGCCCGCCCGCACCCACGCGCCCACCCGACCGGGGCCCGCCCGCACCCACGCGCCCACCCGACCGGGGCCCGCCCGCACCCACGAGCCCACCCGACCCGGGCCCGCCCGCGCCTGCCCCGCGCCAGCCCCGCGCCCTCGCCCGCGCCCTCGCCCGCGATTTCTGCAGCGCCTTCTGCAGCGTCGGCCGGATCGCTCCCGCTCCCCGAATTTTTTCCGATTTTTTTTTTCAAAAATTTTTTTAATTTCTTGTGCTCTCCTCGGATCAAATTTTTTGGGTTTCCCCCTATGGGTACCCCTCCCACCACACTTCCACCCCAAATATTCCTGCTCCATCTCCTCGGATCAACACCCTCCCCCACACCTCCCACCATCCACTTCTACCCCAAGTATTTCTCCTCCACTTCCTTGGATCAAGTTTTTGGATTCCCCCCTATGGGGGTTCAAAATTCTTATGGTCTCCTCGGATCAACACCCTCCCCCCCACACCTCCCACCACCCACTTCTACCCCAAATATTCCTGTTCTGCTTCATTGGATCAAGTTTTTCTCGATATCAATAA
Source organism: Cherax quadricarinatus (assembly GCF_038502225.1). Lineage (NCBI taxonomy): Eukaryota > Metazoa > Arthropoda > Malacostraca > Decapoda > Parastacidae > Cherax > Cherax quadricarinatus. The sequence continues at coordinate 22,017,885 of NC_091332.1, forward strand.
TGCAAAGACTCCACTTCCTCGGATCAAGTTTTTGGATTCCCCCCTATGGGGTTTTTGAATTTCTTATGATCTCCTCGGATCAACACCCTCCCCCCCACACCTCCCACCACCCACTTCTACCCCAAATATTCCTGCTCTACTTCCTTGGAACAAGTTTTTCTCGGGGTTTGGAATTTCTTATGATCTCCTCGGATGAACACCCTCCTCCACACCTCCTACCACCCACTTCTACCTCAAATATTACTGCTCTGCTTCCTTGGATCAAGTTTTTCTCGATATCAATAATACAAAGACTCGACTTCCTCGGAACAAGTTTTTAGGTTCTCTTTCTCACTTTCACCCCATCCCAAAATTCCTCCTCCATTTCCTCGGATCAACACCCTCCCCCACACCTCCCACCATCCACTTCTACCCTCTATGTCCAAGTATTTCTGCTCCATCTCCTCGGATCAAGTTTTTCTCGATGTCAATAATACAAAGACTCCATCTCCTTGGATCAAGTTTTTTTGGATTCCCCCCTCTGGGGGTAAGCATTCAAATGAACTCCCCCTATGGGGCATGGTACTTTCTCTTACTACAGGTCTAAACAAGTGTGACGTCACCCCACCTGTGTTTACTCGGTGGTCAGTGACGTCACGTGATGACCTCACACACACACACAGGCTGAATCTTGTCGACCAAATGGACTCATAAGAACATAAGAACATAAGAACGAAGGAACACTGCAGAAGGCCTACTGGCCCATGCGAGGCAGGTCCAAGTCTCCTACCGGCTTAAGCCAATGCACCCAACCTAGTCAGGTCAGGTCACATTGACTTAAGGGAGGAACACGGCAACCGACCTGTTAGCACAAGCTATCAGGTCTAACTCACACCCACCCACATCTACTCGTGTATTTATCCAACCTATTTTTAAAGCTACACAACGTTCTGGCCTCTATAACGGTACTTGGGAGTTTGTTCCACTCATCCACAACTCTATTACCAAACCAGTACTTTCCTATATCCTTCCTGAATCTGAATTTTTCCAACTTAAAACCATTGCTGCGAGTCCTGTCTAGGCTAGATATTTTCAGCACACTATTTACATCCCCTTTATTTATTCCTGTCTTCCACTTATACACCTCAATCATATCCCCCCTAATTCTACGTCTTTCTAGGGAGTGCAGTTTCAGGGCCCTTAGTCTATCCTCATAGGGAAGGTTTCTGATACATGGGATCATCTTTGTCATCCTCCTTTGTACATTTTCCAGAGAATTTATATCCATTCTGTAATACGGTGACCAAAACTGTGCAGCATAATCTAAATGAGGCCTAACCAAGGATGTATAGAGTTGAAGAACAACCTGAGGACTCCTATTATTTATGCTTCTTGATATGAAGCCAAGGATTCTATTAGCTTTATTGCGAACACTTATGCACTGTTGTCTTGGTTTCAGATTACTGCTAACCAGAACTCCTAAATCTTTTTCGCAATCCGTAATATTAAGATCTACATTATTTAGTTTATATGTGGCATGGTTATTGTCCTGTCCAACATTTAGAACTTTGCATTTGTCTATATTAAACTGCATCTGCCACTTCTCCGACCACTGCATCAGTCTATTCAAATCTTCCTGGAGTGCTCGAATGTCCTCGTCAGAATGAATTCGACGGCCTATTTTGGTGTCATCGGCAAACTTGCCGATGTCGCTCTTTATGCCCTCATCTATGTCGTTTATGTAGATTGTGAACAGCAGGGGGCCCAACACTGACCCCTGTGGAACACCGCTCGTGACGCTTCCCCACTCTGATTTCTCCCCATTTATGCAAACTCTCTGCTGCCTATTTGTCAACCATGCCTCTATCCAGGAAAAAATTTCTCCTCCTATTCCATGTGCTTTAATTTTCCTCAATAGTCTCTGATGTGGGACCCTGTCAAAAGCCTTACTGAAGTCCATATACACAATATCATATTCATTACCATGATCTACCTCCTCAAATACCTTAGTGAAAAAAGTTAATAAATTCGTAAGGCAGGAACGCCCCTTTGTAAAACCATGCTGAGATTCGTTGATTAATTTATGCTTTTCAAGGTGGCTACGAACTGCCTCGGCAATTATTGATTCCATAAATTTTCCCACTATGGAGGTTAGGCTTATTGGTCTATAGTTCGAAGCTAAGGACCTGTCACCTGTTTTGAAAATAGGTATCACATTTGCCATTTTCCACTTATCTGGCACCATGCCAGTTTGTAGTGATATGTTGAAAAGATTAGCCAAAGGTGTGCTAAGCTCCTCTTTACATTCCTTTAGAACCCTTGCATACAGTTCATCAGGGCCTGGGGATTTGTTAGGTTTTAATTTATCTATTTGCCTAAGGACCATGTCACTTGTGACCCTAATAGTGCACAGTTTATTATCGTCCTGTTCTACATAATTTATCATTACTGGAATATCACTGGTATCCTCCTGTGTAAAAACTGAGAGGAAGTATGTGTTAAAAATTCTACACATTTCCTTATCACTGTCAGTGAGCTGACCCGAGGAACTTTTGAGTGGGCCTATCTTGTCCCTGATCTTACTTCTGTATACCTGAAAGAATCCTTTTGGGTTAGTCTTCGATTCTCTTGCAACTTTAACCTCATAATCTCTTTTTGCTTTTCTAATTCCCTTTTTTATTTCTCTCTTTAACTGAATATATCGATTTCTTAATTGCCCCTCTCCTCTTTTGATTTGCCTATATATGCCTCTCTTTTGACCAATCAGATATTTTAATCTATTGTTCATCCATTTAGGATCATTTTTGTTTGATCTGATTTCCCTATTTGGAACATAATTTGACTGAGCAGCTAGAACTATGCCCTGGAAAGCATCATATCGGCAACCATCACCACCTACCTGACCCTTAGTCAGGTCATTCCAGTTCAGCCCACCTAAGTAATTTTTCAGTCCTATGAAATCAGCCAAGCGAAAGTCAGGGACGGAGACTTGATTGCCATTATTAGGGGAATTCCATAATATGTTAAAACTGAGTGATTTGTGATCACTCTCCCCAAGCTCATCATTAACCTCAAGATTATTAATTAGTGTTTCCCTACTGGCAAGAACCAAGTCAAGGAGGTTATTTCCCCTAGTTGGCTCTGTCACAAACTGTTTTAAAAAACAATCCTGGATCGAATCAAGAAAGTCACCCGACTCTAAATTTCCTGTCAAATTGCTCCAGTCAATCTGTCTATAGTTGAAATCTCCCATTAGCACAACATTTTCGTATGTAGATGCCTTACGAATTTCGTCCCATAGAAGTTTACTGCACTCCCTATCAAGATTTGGGGCCCTGTAAATCACACCCAAAATTAGTTTTTCTCGGCCCTCGAGAAGCTGTAACCAAACAGATTCAGTGGCTGACGCTTCTAATTTAATATCTTGTCTAACACAACAATTTAAATTGTCTCTGACATACATCGCTACTCCACCACCTTTCCTGTTGACCCTGTCAGTGTGGAATAATTTATAGCCTTGTATGTGACATTCAGAGGGCATCTCTCTATCTTTCAGATTGAGCCAGGTCTCTGTTATAGCAATAATATCTATGTTTCCTGCACTTGCAATTAATCTTAGCTCATCTATCTTATTTCTAACACTCCTGCTATTAGTATAGTAAACCTTAAGGGAGCTAGTCCCTTGCTGCCCTCTGCTGTCCCCCTTTGTTTGCTGACCTGTTCTATTGTCTTTATTTATAACTTCATGCTGAATGCCTTTTATACATTTACTGTTTCCAACCCTAGTGTTGCAACCTGCTTGTTTCCCACACACACCCATACCTCTATCTTCCATCAGTTTAAAATCTCCCCCTATGTCAGTGACGTCACGTGATGACCTCACACACACAGGCTGAATCTTGTCGACCAAACATTAACTTAAAATGCAGGATAACACTAATACACAATATTTTCATTTATTTATTTATTATACAACCAATGCATTTCATATACATTTCATATACATCCAACAAAAAAAAAATACAAATTCATTGAAAAAAGGTACAATTCATTGACTAAAATCAACATAGAGTAATTCTTTCAATTTTTTCTCCTTTTAACTATTTCATCAGAAAAAGTCACCACAACACTTAAAACTTATAATCACTTTTCGATAAATTCACTAGTCACAATTTTACATATTACGAAGTTAATACCCCCCCCCCCACACACACACACCACACTTTACTTTGAACAACACCAAAAACACCTTTGAATACATCATTCGAACACAGCCAAATCACCACTGAATACTCCCAGAACACCTTCATAAATACTCTTGCACATCATTTGAACACCGTCAAAAACACCTTTAAATAGTCTCAAACACCATTTGAATACTCCCAAATACAACACTGAATACTACTAAAACACCACTGAATACAGTCAAAACACCACCAAAATCACAGACTAACACCCATTTTCACACAAATCCCCTCAAATCACTATAACCAAAACGATTACCAATTTCTATGAGTACACTCACCTCCAACTAAGATATAACATGAGCGCAAAAAAACATGAACACAGTCCAAACACACACAAACACTTACAACACAATCATCTCTTTTTCGATATCTCTAGTTCGACAACAACGCCCACAACCCACAACACCCACATCCCACAACACCCACAACCCACATCACCCACACCCCACAACACCCACAACAACAACCCACAACTTATAACCACTTTTCAGCATCTCTAGTTCGACAACAACACCCACAACCCACAACACCCCACAACCCACAACACCCACAACAGTAACCCACTTATAACATCTTTTTTGGTATCTCTAGTACGACAACAATATCCACAACCCTCATCACTTACCAATTTATTCACAATTTTTCCTCTTTCGATACAAATTTTCCTCTTCTTTTTATTGAATCTTAAAATGTAATGCACATTCCTCCCTTCATTACTAAAATTCTAATAAAATCCTCTCCATACCCATCTCCTTGTATCCACATAAATTAATATTATACTCACAACAACTAATCATCTCACTACCCAACTACTGCGGCATGTTTCTACACCATCCAATCTTTTCCAATGTATCATAACTTTTCACTTCTATAATTTCATTTATAATATTCACACATTACCTTTATTTTCAGTAAAATAATGATCACTGAAAACACTTATTTTATTAAACATTCGCACAAAAATAAGACATACACAAAAATACCACGACTCTTCCACCAACATCTATAACATAACTTGAGCACTATAACATATCACCATCACCAAAAAAAAAAAAATAATTCACAGACACCCACAACTTGTACATTTCAATCACAAATTTAAGACATGAGACATACACACCAAATCTAAGACATTCACCTCCAACTAAGACATACACATCATAACTAAGACATACACCAAAACCTATAATTGACATATTGACAATACATAGACATAAGCACAAAAAAAAATTACCATGTCATGAGACATTACCAGAACTAAGTCACACACCTCCAACTAATACACAATCACTTTACTAAGTTCATGTTAACTATTCATCAACTAAAAATATTAATACAATTTACCCACCAAATTTATGTTATAATCATCAAAATATAAAACTGTTTTACACATTTTTTCTCAAACTAAAATATTCATACCACATTTATCATTTCTCATCTATATTCCATATCACATTTCTCACCCTCATCATCCCTGAAACATCCTTCCTTATTCATCCGTATATCTCTTAGAGATATTTTATCCCGACGACCCATCATGACACTAGGAGCCAGAGTGTAGTAGGTGGTGTTGGAGTGGTGATGGTTGCTCTGGCTCCTACGTCGTGATGGCTCGTCGGGGTTAAAACATCTCTAAGAGATATACGGATGAATAAGGAAGGATGTTTCAGGGATGATGAGGATGAGAAATGTGATATGTAATATAGATGAGAAATGATAAATGTGGTATGAATATTTTAGTTTGAGAAAAAATGTGTAAAACAGTTTTATATTTTGATGATTATAACATAAATTTGGTGGGTAAATTGTATTAATATTTTTAGTTGATGAATAGTTAACATGAACTTAGTAAAGTGATTGTGTATTAGTTGGAGGTGTGTGACTTAGTTCTGGTAATGTCTCATGACATGGTAAATTTTTTTTGTGCTTATGTCTTATATTTATTGTCAATATGTCAATTATAGGTTTTGGTGTATGTCTTAGTTATGATGTGTATGTCTTAGTTGGAGGTGAATGTCTTAGATTTGGTGTGTATGTCGCATGTCTTAAATTTGTGATTGAAATGTATGAGTTGTGGGTGTCTGTTTATTATTTTTTTTTTTTTGGTGATGGTGATATGTTATAGTGCTCATGTTATGTTATAGATGTTGGTGGAAGTGTCGTGGTATTTTTGTGTATGTCTTATTTTTGTACGAATGCTTAAAAAATAAGTGTTTTCAGTGATCATAGTAGTTTTGAGATGCATGATCTTAGATTTTTGGTGATCTTGGCGATGAGTGTTGATAGATGATGGTAAACATGATATGGAATTGGTGATCGTGATTTTTGTGTGAATGATTATAAAAATGAGTGTTTTCTGTGATATTAGTGGTGGGGTCATGAAATCTGGTAATCGTCTTGGTTATAGTATTCTTAGATATTGTGGGTACAACAGGTTGAAACAAGGTGGGTTGAGTGTGATGTTACTGACCACCAAGTAAACACAGACGGGAGTGTGACGTCACTGGAGGTGACCTCGCCGGTCCTGTGGGGTGTGACATCGTGTGTTGGTGGTAGTGAGGTGAGTGCGCTTAGATATTGTCAAATATGACTTTTTGTGTGAATGTTTATAAAAAATGAGTGTTTTCTGTGATATTAGTGGTTTTTGAGGTAAGTGAACATGGGTGTTTGTTGTTGGTGGTTGTCTTAGATTTATGTGTGTACAAGATATGTTTTCAGTTGATGGTGATCATGTACTAAGTGTTTGTGTATTAGGTTTGTGTTCAAGTTTTTTTTTTCGCCCATGGGGAGGGAGTTCTTGGTTATAGTGACTTGAGGGAATTTCTATAAAATGGTTGTTAGCTGGTGATGCTAAACTTAGTTTCTGGTGATTTTGACGGTGTTTTGGTAGTATTCAGTGGTGATTTGGTAGTAATCAGTAGTGTTTTGGGAGTATTTGGAAGTGTTTGATGGTGTTTTTGAAGGTGTTCAAATGATGTGCAGAGTATTTTTTGAAGATGTTCAGTGGTGTTTTGGTGTTCAGAGTTGGTTCAAAGTTAGTCAGTGTGTTAGTTGTGGTAATGTCTCATGTCATATGTGTATGAGTTATTTTTTTTTTTTTGTATGCTAATGTTGTAAAGTCTGGAGAATGAGGGAGGAGTTTGGTGGATGAGATGTAATTTCGGTTAATGAAATGTGTAAGTGTGAATGAGAATGAAAATTGGTGGGTGAGTTAGAGAAGACAAAATGTTATGTGATCTTAGTAAAAGTATAGATAGTTTTAGTGATCTTCGTTATGATGATGTTTTAAGAGAATGTGTACAAAAATGTGTGATCTTAGTGGTGGGGTTATAGAATTTGGTAAACGTCTTGATTGTGGTGATCTTAGATATTGGAGATATAACAGGTTGAAACAAGGTGTTTGGGTGTGATGTCGCTGATCGCCAAGTAAACACAGGATGGAGTGTGATGTCATGGGAGGTATCCCTGTCTGTGCTGGTATGTGTTGGTGGTAGTGAGAGGAGTGTATTAGATATTGTATGGAGTTGGTGATTGTGATTTTTTGTGTGAATGTTTATAAAAATGAGTGGTCATTGATGATAGTTGATGGATGTCTTAGTTTTTTTTTTTTTTTTTTTTTTTTTTTTTTTTTTTTTTTTTTTGTGTGTACATATGTTTTCAGTTGGTGGTGATCCTGTTGTAAGTGTTTCGGTGTTGTTTGGAAATGTTCAAAGTTTTTTTTTATTTGTGAGTATTCAAATGATACATGTGTTTTTTTTTTTTTTGCGCACAGGTTATATAATAGTCTGAGGTGAGTGGGATGGTCTTGGTTACAGTGATTTGAGAGGATTTCTATAAAATGGGTGTTAGTTGGTGTTGATCTTAGTTTCTGGTGATTTTTAGTGTTGTTTGGGCAGTATTCGGTGCTGTTTTTTTTGGTAGTATTCAGTGGTGTTTTGGGAGTATTCAAAGGAGTTTGATGATGTTTTTTGAATGTGTTCAAATGATGTTTTTAGAGTAATCAAAGGTAATTGATGATGTTTTTGGTGCTGTACAAAGTAAAGTGTGGTGTGTGTGTTTGTGTTGGTAATGTCTCATGACATAGTGTATGAGTTAGTTTTTGTGATACTGTTGTAAAAATCTGGAGAATGAGGGATGAGTTTGGGGGATGAGTTGTAATTTAATGAAATATGTACGTGTAGATAAATTAGAGATGTCAAATCTTATTTGGGAGCAATCAAAATGTTGTCTTGGAAATGTGTCAGTGTTGTTTGGAAAATGTCCAAAGGTGTTTATGTGAGTATTCAAATGATTTATGAGAGTGTTCGAAGTAATCTGGGGGTTGTTCTGTAGTGAGATGATAAAGGTCGTCGATGAGAGAATATTTCTTAAGAGATATTGAGAAAAGGTGGTCTCAAATGATGATGTATGAGAGTGTTTTGAAGGTGTTCAAAGTAAAGTGAGTTGTCTGTGTGTGTTAGGTGGTCATAGAATTTTGTGAATATCTTGGTTACAGTGATTTTAGTGGATTTGAGATGGGTGATGAGATGCATTTGTGGATGTGAAATGTGATTTTTGTGTGTGTTCTGAAGAGGTGTGTTGGGAGACGGGTGAGTGGGTGTGAAGAAATGTGGGTGAGATGGAGAGGGGTATGGGGAGGGTTGTATTAGAAATTTAATGAAATATGGGGTGGATTTTACTGAAAATAAAGGTAATGTGTGAATATTATAAATGAAATTATAGAAGTGAAAAGTTATGATACATTGGAAAAGATTGGAGGGTGTAGAAACATGCCGCAGTAGTTGGGTAGTGAGATGGTTAGTTGTTGTGAGTATAATATTAATTTATGTGGATACAAGGAGATGGGTATGGAGAGGATTTTATTAGAATTTTAGTAATGTAGGGAGGAATGTGCATTACATTTTAAGATTCAATAAAAAGAAGAGGAAAATTTGTATCGAAAGAGGAAAAATTGTGAATAAATTGGTAAGTGATGAGGGTTGTGGATATTGTTGTCGTACTAGAGATACCAAAAAAGATGTTATAAGTGGGTTACTGTTGTGGGTGTTGTGGGTTGTGGGGTGTTGTGGGTTGTGGGTGTTGTTGTCGAACTAGAGATGCTGAAAAGTGGTTATAAGTTGTGGGTTGTTGTTGTGGGTGTTGTGGGGTGTGGGTGATGTGGGCTGTGGGTGTTGTGGGATGTGGGTGTTGTGGGTTGTGGGCGTTGTTGTCGAACTAGAGATATCGAAAAAGAGATGATTGTGTTGTAAGTGTTTGTGTGTGTTTGGACTGTGTTCATGTTTTTTTGCACTCATGTTATATCTTAGTTGGAGGTAAGTGTACTCATAGAAATTGGTAATCGTCTTGGTTATAGTGATTTGAAGGGATTTGTGTGAAAATGGGTGTTAGTCTGTGATGTTGATCTCAGTTTATGGAGATTTTGGCGGTGTTTTGAGTGTATTCAGTGCTGTTTTAGTAGTATTCAGTGGTGTATTTGGGAGTACTCAAATGGTGTTTGATGATGTTTTTGATGGTGTTCAAATGATGTGCAAGAGTATTTATGAAGGTGTTCTGGGAGTATTCAGTGGTGATTTGGTGGTTTTCAAATGATGTTTTGAAGTAATCAAAGGTAATTGATGGTGTTTTTGGTAGTGTTCAAAGTAAAGTGGCATGTGTGTGTGTGTGTGTGTGTGTGTGTGTGTGTGTGTGTGTGTGTGTGTGTGTGTGTGTGTGTGTGTGTGTGTTGGTAATGACTCACAAGTATATGAGCTAGTTTTTGTGCTATCTTGTAAAAATCTGGAGAATGCGGTAGGAGTTTGGTGGATGAATTGTAATTTAATGAAATATGTAAGTGTTGATAAATTAGAGGTGTCAAATCTTATTTGGGAGTATTCAAAATGTCTTGGAAGTGTTTTTGGTGTTGTTTGGAAATGTTCAAAGGTGTTTTTTGTGAGTATTCAATGACTTATGAGAGTGTTCGAAGTAATCTGGGTGTTGTTCTGTAGTGAGATGATAAAAGTTGTGGGTGATGAGGGTTGTGGGCGTTGTTGTCGAACTAGAGATACCGAAAAAGAGGTGAATCTGTTGTAAGTGTTCGTGTGTATTTGGTTTGTGTTCATGTTTTTTTGCGCTCATGTTATATCTTAGTTGGAGGTGAGTGTACTCATAGAAATTGGTAATCATCTTGGTTATAGTGATTTGAGGGGATTTGTGTGAAAATGGGTGTTAGTCTGTGATTTTGGTGATGTTTTGACTGTATTCAGTGGTGTTTAAGTAGTATTCAGTGTTGTATTTGGGAGTATTCAAATGGTGTTTGAGACTATTCAAAGGTGTTTTTGACGGTGTTCAAATGATGTGCAAGAGTATTTATGAAGGTGTTCTGGGAGTATTCAGTGGTGATTTGGCTGTGTTCGAATGATGTATTCAAAGGTGTTTTTGGTGTTGTTCAAAGTAAAGTGTGGTGTGTGTGTGTGGGGGGGGGGGTATTAACTTCGTAATATGTAAAATTGTGACTAGTGAATTTATCGAAAAGTGATTATAAGTTTTAAGTGTTGTGGTGACTTTTTCTGATGGAATAGTTAAAAGGAGAAAAAATTTAAAGAATTACTCTATGTTGATTTTAGTCAATGAATTGTACCTTTTTTCAATGAATTTGTATTTTTTTTTGTTGGATGTATATGAAATGTATATGAAATGCATTGGTTGTATAATAAATAAATAAATGAAAATATTGTGTATTAGTGTTATCCTGCATTTTAAGTTAATGTTTGGTCGACAAGATTCAGCCTGTGTGTGTGAGGTCATCACGTGACGTCACTGACATAGGGGGAGTCCATTTGGTCGACAAGATTCAGCCTGTGTGTGTGAGGTCATCACGTGACGTCACTGACATAGGGGGAGTCCATTTGGTCGACAAGATTCAGCCTGTGTGTGTGTGTGAGGTCATCACGTGACGTCACTGACCGCCGAGTAAACACAGGTGGGGTGACGTCACACTTGTTTAGACCTGTAGTAAGAGAAAGTACCATGCCCCATAGGGGGAGTTCATTTGAATGCTTACCCCCAGAGGGGGGAATTCAAAAAAACTTGATCCAAGGAGATGGAGCAGAAATACTTGGACATAGAGGGTAGAAGTGGATGGTGGGAGGTGTGGGGGAGGGTGTTGATCCGAGGAGATGGAGCAGGAATTTTGAGATGGGGTGAAAGTGAGAAGGAGAACCTAAAAAACTTGATCCGAGGAAGTGGAGTCTTTGTATTAATGATATCGAGAAAAACTTGATCCAAGGAAGCAGAGCAGTAATATTTGAGGTAGAAGTGGGTGGTAGGAGGTGTGGGGGGAGGGTGTTGATCCGAGGAGATCATAAGAAATTCGAAACCCCGAGAAAAACTTGATCCAAGGAAGTAGAGCAGGAATATTTGGGGTAGAAGTGAGTGGTAGGAGGTGTGGGGGGAGGGTGTTGATCCGAGGAGATCATAAGAAATTCGAAACCCCGAGAAAAACTTGATCCAAGGAAGTAGAGCAGCAATATTTGAGGTAGAAGTGGGTGGTAGGAGGTGTGGGGGGAGGGTGTTGATCCGAGGAGATCATAAATTCGAAACCCCGAGAAAAACTTGATCCAAGGAAGTAGAGCAGGAATATTTGGGGTAGAAGTGGGTGGTGGGAGGTGTGGGGGGGAGGGTGTTGATCCCAGGAGATCATAAGAAATTCGAAAACCCCATAGGGGGGAATCCAAGAACTTGATCCGAGGAAGTGGAGTCTTTGTATTATTGATATCGAGAAAAACTAGATCCAAGGAAGTAGAGCAGGAATATTTAGGGTAGAAGTGGATGGTGGGGGAGGGTGTTGATCCGAGGAGATCTTAAGAAATTCGAACCCCCATAGGGGAATCCAAAAACTTGATCCAAGGAAGTGGAGGAGAAATACTTGGGGTAGAAGTGGATTGTGGGAGGTGTGGGGGAGGGTGTTGATCCGAGGAGATGGAGCAGGAATATTTGGGGTGGAAGTGTGGTGGGAGGGGTACCCATAGGGGGAAACCCAAAAAATTTGATCCGAGGAGAGCACAAGAAATTAAAAAAAAAAATTGAAAAAAAAATCGGAAAAAATTCGGGGAGCGGGAGCGATCCGGCCGACGCTGCAGAAGGCACTGCAGAAGGCGCGGGCGAGGGCGCGGGCGAGAGCGCGGGCGGGTGCGGGGCGGGCGCTGGCAGGCCCCGTTCGGGTGGGCGCGCGGGTGTGGGCGGGTCCCGGTCGGGTGGGCGCGCGAGCGCGGCGCAGAAGGAGGCCTTTCAGGAGGAAGCCACTCTGTAGAAAACATGACTACTTATTTATATATATATATATATATATATATATATATATATATATATTCACCACAGGACTCGTCTTCTCACCCACTCACTACATTAGAGAGAGAAGGGGCAGAGAGAGAGAGAGAGAGAGAGAGAGAGAAATGCAAGGTAAAACTCGCCGGAGAGAAAGGCAAAAATAATGAACTCACAACTTTCACTGAGGAAGTTTTCCCGATACCCAAAGCTTATCCTCCCTGTAAGTGCAGCTGCAGGCAGCCTGTTGTACGTGCAGCTTCAGGCAGCCTGTTGTATGTGCAGCTGCAGGCAGCCTGTTGTATGTGCAGCTGCAGGTAGCCTGGTGTATGTGCAGCTGCAGGCAGCCTGGTATTGAGATCCCTGATTGCATCACAATGTATATAATATATATTACCTGTTCATATAATTTTATATTGTGATATTTGCGATAATAGCTAAATCGTAAATATATTGCTTTATATTATTATTTGACTGAGTTATATTATTAGGTAGGATGTAACATTTACACGTTATCCAGTGCTAATTGCTCGAGAATGTTAAGTAGCTGACGTCATTGTTTAACTACTGTAACTACTGCCTCGCTTGTTTCCCTGCCGGCTTCTCTGTAGTTGCTGGGCAGCAACAGTCCAAGGAGAGTCATGTGACCAGGGTAGGGTGATCACACCTCACCTGGGTGAGAAGACTGCCTTGCCTGTCGCTCTCTCTCTGTTTGATGGTGATTCCAACACCTCCCTCCCCCAGCTCTCCCTTGCTGGCCCTTGTTGGAACATCATCTATGTCGCTCTCTCTTGTTAGTTATGTGTAATTCTGTTCACAGAGCATAGCCTAGACTTAGTGATTTTCGATGTTTTACTGAGGTTGTGTGTCACACTGACACTGAGAAACTCAGGTCCTGAGCTGTAGCTTCTGACCTAATTTGTAATAGTATCTGTAATGGTATCTGTAATGGTATCTGTCGGGGATTTTCTTGTGCTGATCTTAGATTCAGTAGTATGGGAGTTTTGTGACTTTTGTGGAGGATCTGCAGATGGTACCTACTTAGAGTCGTTATGTTATCTCCTTGTTCCTGATTCTGTGTTGCTGCTGCTTGTTATATTGCTTTTTGGCGAATCGGTCGTTTTACTGTTCAAGCAAGCTGTTCTGATTGCCAGGTTGATCAAGAAGTTAGTTTATGTGAGGACTTCGTCAAGTCTAGTCGAGTCTTGAGACATAAGAACATAAGAATGGAGGAACACTGCAGAAGGCCTACTGGCCCATGCGAGGCAGGTCCTTATATAAGTCATCATCGCATAGCGAACTACTTACACACATACTCACTTGAATATATTAGTATTATAATTGCTGACAATGTACCAGACGGTACTTAAATGCCATAAAGATATATGTGCCTTCAGCACAATATTACTGTACACGAGAGAAGTGTAGGAACTTGTATCCTATATTATATTAAATTGATTACTTTGATTTACTTTGATATTGTCCACCTAGACAACTTTAGCTTTATTAATAAACTTCCTAAATTTTAATTTCTTTAGTAAGTAGCCTAACAGTTGTAATCCTGAAGCACTATTGAATATTACTATTAAATTCTAATGGATAATTGGACAAGGATACTGACTACTTGTTACAAAAACCCAGTAACAGGCTGGATGCTAGAAGGGCAGTCCTTACTTGTATTCAGTGGAGATCTCTATGCTTATTAGCCATTGCGTTTTTTGTAACACCTGGTGTATGTGCAGCTGTAGGCAGCCTGGTGTATGTACAGCTGCAGGCAGCCTGGTGTATGTGCAGCTGCAGGCAGCCTGGTGTATGTGCAGATGCATGAAGCCTGGTGTATGTGCAGTTGTAGGCAGCCTGGTGTATGTACAGCTGCAGGCAGCCTGGTGTATGTGCAGCTGCAGGCAGCCTGGTGTATGTGCAGCTGCAGGCAGCCTGGTGTATGTGCAGCTGCAGGCAGCCTGGTGTATGTGCAGCTGCAGGCAGCCTGGTGTATGTGCAGCTGCAGGCAGCCTGGTGTATGTGCAGCTGTAGGCAGCCTGGTGTATGTGCAGCTGTAGGCAGCCTGTTGTATGTACAGCTGCAGGCAGCCTGGTGTATGTGCAGCTGCAGGCAGCCTGGTGTATGTGCAGCTGAAGGCAGCCTGGTGTATGTGCAGCTGCAGGCAGCCTGGTGTATGTTCAGCTGCAGGCAGCCTGGTGTATGTGCAGCTGCAGGCAGCCTGGTGTATGTGCAGCTGCAGGCAGCCTGGTGTATGTGCAGCTGCAGGCAGCCTGGTGTATGTGCAGCTGCAGGCAGCCTGGTGTATGTGCAGCTGTAGGCAGCCTGGTGTATGTGCAGCTGCAGGCAGCCTGTTGTATGTGCAGCTGCAGGTAGCCTGGTGTATGTGCAGCTGCAGGTAGCCTGGTGTATGTGCAGCTGCAGACAGCCTGGTGTATGTGCAGCTTCAGGCAGCCTGTTGTATGTGCAGCTGCAGGCAGCCTGGTGTATGTGCAGGTGTAGGCAGCCTGTTGTATGTGCAGTTTCAGGAAGCCTGGTGTATGTGCAGCTGCAGGCAGCCTGGTGTATATGCAGCTGTAGGCAGCCTGGTGTAAGTGCAGCTGTAGGCAGCCTGGTGTATGTGCAGCTGCAGGCAGCCTGTTGTATGTGCAGTTTCAGGAAGCCTGGTGTATGTGCAGCTGCAGGCAGCCTGGTGTATGTGCAGCTGTAGGCAGCCTGGTGTATGTGCAGCTGCAGGCACCCTGGTGTATGTGCAGCTGCAGGCAGCCTGTTGTATGTGCAGTTTCAGGAAGCCTGGTGTATGTGCAGCTGCAGGCAGCCTGGTGTATGTGCAGCTGTAGGCAGCCTGGTGTATGTGCAGCTGCAGGCAGCCTGGTGTATGTGCAGCTGCAGGCAGCCTGGTGTATGTGCAGCTGCAGGCAGCCTGGTGTATGTGCAGCTGCAGGCAGCCTGGTGTATATGCAGCTGTAGGCAGCCTGGTGTATGTGCAGCTGTAGGCAGCCTGGTGTATGTGCAGCTGCAGGCAGCCTGGTGTATGTGCAGCTGCAGGCAGCCTGGTGTATGTGCAGCTGCAGGCAGCCTGGTGTATGTGCAGCTGTAGGCAGCCTGGTGTATGTGCAGCTGCAGGCAGCCTGGTGTATGTGCAGCTGCAGGCAGCCTGGTGTATGTGCAGCTGCAGGCAGCCTGGTGTATGTGCAGCTGTAGGCAGCCTGGTGTATGTGCAGCTGCAGGCAGCCTGGTGTATGTGCAGGTGTAGGCAGCCTGGTGTATGTGCAGCTGCAGGCACCCTGGTGTATGTGCAGCTGCAGGCAGCCTGTTGTATGTGCAGTTTCAGGAAGCCTGGTGTATGTGCAGCTGCAGGCAGCCTGGTGTATGTGCAGCTGTAGGCAGCCTGGTGTATGTGCAGCTGTAGGCAGCCTGGTGTATGTGCAGCTGCAGGCAGCCTGGTGTATGTGCAGCTGCAGGCAGCCTGGTGTATGTGCAGCTGCAGGCAGCCTGGTGTATGTGCAGCTGTAGGCAGCCTGGTGTATGTGCAGCTGTAGGCAGCCTGGTGTATGTGCAGCTGCAGGCGGCCTGGTATATGTGCAGCTGCAGGCAGCCTGGTGTATGTGCAATTATAGGTAGCCTGTTATATGTGCAGCTGCAGTCAGCCTGTTGTATGTGCAGCTGCAGGCAGCCTGTTGCATATGCAGCTGTAGGCAGCCTGGTGTATGTGCACCTGCAGTCAGCCTGTTGTATGTGCAGCTGCAGGAAGCCTGTTGTATGTGCAGCTGCAGGCAGCCTGGTGTATGTGCAGCTGCAGGCAGCCTGGTGTATGTGCAGCTGCAGGCAGCCTGGTGTATGTGCAGCTTCAGGAAGCCTGGTGTATGTGCATCTGAAGGCAGCCTATTGTATGTGCAGCTGTAGGCAGACTGGTGTATGTGCAGCTGAAGGCAGCTTGTTGTATGTGCAGCTGCAGGCAGCCTTGTGTATGTGCAGCTGCAGGCAGCCTTGTGTATGTGCAGCTGCAGGCAGCCTTGTGTATGTGCAGCTGCTGGCAGCCTGTTTTATGTGCAGCTGCAGGCAGCCTGTTGTATGTGCAGCTTCAGGCAGCCTCGTGTATCTGCAGCTTCAGGGAGCTTGGTGTATATGCGGCTTTAGGTAACCTGGTGTATCTGCAGCTTCAGGCAGCCTGGTGTATGTGCAGCTTCAGGGAGCCTGGTGTATGTACAGCTACAGGAAGCCTGGTGTATATGAAGCTTCAGGCAGTCTGGTGTATATGCAGGTGCAAGCAACCTGGTGTATGTGCAGTTTCAGACAGCCTCGTGTATGTGCAGCTGCAGTTTGGGCAGCCTCGAGTAATTGCAACTGCGCACAACACCAGACAGTTTGGTGTAAATACAGCTGCAGGCAACCTGGTGCGATTACAACTGCAGGCAACCTGCTGCGAGTGCAGTTGCAGGCAACTTGGTGTAAATACAACAGCAGAATTTTTTTTTGTATAAATATAACAGCAAGTAGCCTTTTGTAAATACAACAAAATCCTTCAGTAAATACAACCGCAGGAAGCCTAATGCATATTCAAGAGTGACCTTGCACGATTATATTGTAAATGGCATATAATATTGACAATTATGCGATGCCGACAACCATACAATACAAACAATACTTGTCAGTATTGTATACTTCGTTACTATGATATTTGTCTATCACAGCAACACTGTGGTGTCTTGGTACTGGCATGTCTAACACAGCAACACTGTGGTGTCTTGGTACTGGTATGTCTAACACAGCAACACTGTGGTGTCTTGGTACTGGTATGTCTAACACAGCAACACTGTGGTGTCTTGGTACTGGTATGTCTAACACAGCAACACTGTGGTGTCTTGGTACTGGTATGTCTAACACAGCAACACCATAGTTAGAGTCTTGGTACTGGTATGTCTAACACAGCAAAACTGTGGTGTCTTGGTACTGGTATGTCTAACACAGCAACAGTGTGGTGTCTTGGTACTGGTATGTCTAACACAGCAACACCGTAGTTAGTGTCTTGGTACTGGTATGTCTAACACAGCAACAATGTGGTGTCTTGGTACTGGTATGTCTAACACAGCAACACTGTGGTGTCTTGGTACTGGTATGTCTAACACAGCAACACTGTGGTGTCTTGGTACTGGTATGTCTAACACAGCAACACTGTGGTGTCTTGGTACTGGTATGTCTAACACAGCAACACTGTGGTGTCTTGGTACTGGTATGTCTAACACAGCAACACTGTGGTGTCTTGGTACTGGTATGTCTAACACAGCAACAATGTGGTGTCTTGGTACTGGTATGTCTAACACAGCAGCACTGTGGTGTCTTGGTACTGGTATGTCTAACACAGCAACAATGTGGTGTCTTGGTACTGGTATGTCTAACACAGCAACACCATAGTGTCTTGGTACTGGTATGTCTAACACAGCAACACCATAGTTAGTGTCTTGGTACTGGTATGTCTAACACAGCAACACCATAGTTAGTGTCTTGGTACTGGTATGTCTAACACAGCAACACCATAGTTAGTGTCTTGGTACTGGTATGTCTAACACAGCAAAACTGGGGTGTCTTGGTACTGGTATGTCTAACACAGCAACACTGTGGTGTCTTGGTACTGGTATGTCTAACACAGCAACACCATAGTTAGTGTCTTGGTACTGGTATGTCTAACACAGCAAAACTGTGGTGTCTTGGTACAGGTATGTTTAACACAGCAACACTGTGGTATCTTGGTACTGGTACGTCAAACACAGCAACGCTATAGTGTCTTGATACTGGTATGTCTAAAGCAGCAACACAATAGTGTTTTGGTACTGGTATGTCCAACACAGCAACACCATAGTGTCTTGGTACTGGTATGTCTAACACAGCAACACCATAGTTAGTGTCTTGGTACTGGTATGTCTAACACAGCAACACTAAAGTTAGTGTCTTGGTACTGGTATGTCTAACACAGCAATACTGTGGTTTCTTGGTACTGATATGTCTAACACAGCAACACTGTGGTGTCTTGGTACTGGTATGTCTAACACAGCAACACCAGAGTGTCTTGGTACTGGTATGTCTAACATAGCAATACTGTGGTGTCTTGGTACTGGTATGTCTAACACAGCAAAACTGTGGTGTCTTGGTACTGGTATGTTTAACACAGCAATACCATGTTGTCTTGATACTGATATGTCTAACACAGCAACACTATAGTTAGTGTCTTTGTACTGGTATGTCTAACACAGCAATACTGTGGTTTCTTGGTACTGGTATGTCTAACACAGCAATACTGTAGTGTCTTGGTACTGATATGTCTAACACAGCAACACTGTAGTGTCTTGGTACTGGTACGTCTAACACAGCAATACCATAGTTAGTGTCTTGGTACTGGTATGTCTAACATAGCAATACTGTGGTGTCTTGATACTGATATGTCTAACACAGCAACACTATAGTTAGTGTCTTGGTACTGGTATGTCTAACACAGCAATACTGTGGTGTCTTGGTACTGGTATGTCTAAAGCAGCAACACAATAGTGTCTTGGTACTGGTATGTCTAACACAGCAACACAATAGTATCTTGGTACTGATATGTCTAACACAGCAATACTGCGGTGTCTTGGTACTGGTATGTCTAACACAGCAACACAATAGTATCTTGGTACTGATATGTCTAACACAGCAACACCGTAGTGTCTTGGTACTGGTATGTCTAACACAGTAACACCATAGTTAGTGTCTTGGTACTGGTATGTCTAACACAGCAAAACTGTGGTGTCTTGGTACTGGTATGTCTAACACAGCAACACTGTGATGTCTTGGTACTGGTATGTTTAACACAGCAACACTGTGGTATCTTGGTACTGGTATGTCAAACACAGCAACACCATAGTGTCTTGGTACTGGTATGTCTAAAGCAGCAACACAATAGTGTTTTGGTACTGGTATGTCTAACACAGCAAAACTGTGGTGTCTTGGTACTGATATGTCTAAAACAGCAACACCATAATTAGTGTCTTGGTACTGGTATGTCTAACACAGCAAAACTGTGGTGTCTTGATACTGATATGTCTAACACAGCAACACTATAGTTAGTGTCTTGGTACTGGTATGTCTAACACAGCAATACTGTGGTTTCTTGGTACTGGTATGTCTAACACAGCAATACTGTGGTGTCTTGGTACTGATATGTCTAACACAGCAACACTGTGGTGTCTTGGTACTGGTATGTCTAACACAGCAACACCATAGTTAGTGTCTTGGTATTGGTATGTCTAACATAGCAATACTGTGGTGTCTTGGTACTGGTATGTCTAACACAGCAAAACTGTGGTGTCTTGGTACTAGTATGTTTAACACAGCAATACCATGTTGTCTTGATACTGATATGTCTAACACAGCAACACTATTGTTAGTGTCTTTGTACTGGTATGTCTAACACAGCAATACTGTGGTTTCCTGGTACTGGTTTGTCTAACACAGCAATACTGTGGTGTCTCGGTACTGATATGTCTAACACAGCAACACTGTAGTGTCTTGGTACTGGTATGTCTAACACAGCAATTCCATAGTTAGTGTCTTGGTACTGGTATGTCTAAGATAGCAATACTGTGGTGTCTTGATACTGATATGTCTAACACAGCAACACTATAGTTAGTGTCTTCGTACTGGTATGTCTAACACAGCAATACTGTGGTGTCTTGGTACTGGTATGTCTAAAGCAGCAACACAATAGTGTCTTGGTACTGGTATGTCTAACACAGCAACACTGATATGTCTAACACAGCAACACCGTGTGTCTTGGTGCTGGTACTAACACTGCAACACAATATGTGTCTTGGTACTGGTATGTCTAACACAGCAACAAGATAGTTGTCTTGGTACTGGTATGTCTAACACAGCAACACAGGATAGTTGAAGACGATGTCTTGGTACTGGTATGTCTAACACAGCAACACCTTCTCCAGTTAGTGTCTTGGTGTTGTCTACACAGCAACAATGTCTAACACAGCAACACTGTTCCTTGGTACTGGTATGTCTAACGCAGCAACACCATAGTGTCTTGGTACTGGTATGTCTAACGCAGCAACACCGTAGTTAGTGTCTTGGTACTGGTATAAAGTTGCCTAACTGTTGCTTGGTACTATGTCTAACACCAACCTGTCGGTACTGTATACCATTTTGATGTTCAACAAGATAGTTAGTGTCTTGGTACTGGTATGTCTAACACAGCAACACCATAGTGTCTTGGTACTGGTATGTCTAACACAGCAACACCATAGTGTCTTGGTACTGGTATGTCTAACACAGCAAAACTGTGAACTGGTATGTCTAGTGTCTTCGTACTGATATGTCTAACACAGCAAAACTGGGGTGTCTTGGTACTGGTATGTCTAACACAGCAACACTGTGGTGTCTTGGTACTGGTATGTCTAACACAGCAACACTGTGGTGTCTTGGTACTGGTATGTCTAACACAGCAACAATGTGGTGTCTTGGTACTGGTATGTCTAACACAGCAACAATGTGGTGTCTTGGTACTGGTATGTCTAACACAGCAACAATGTGATGTCTTGGTACTGGTATGTCTAACAGCAACAATGTGGTGTCTTGGTACTGGTATGTCTAACACAGCAACACCGTAGTTAGTGTCTTGGTACTGGTATGTCTAACACAGCAACAATGTGGTGTCTTGGTACTGGTATGTCTAACACAGCAACAATGTGGTGTCTTGGTACTGGTATGTCTAACACAGCAACACTGTGGTGTCTTGGTACGGGTATGTCTATCACAGCAATACCATATGTGTGTCTTGGTACTGGTATGTCAAACACAGCAATACTCTGGTTTCTTGGTACTGGTATGTCTAACACAGCAACACAATAGTTAGTGTCTTGGTACTGGTATGTCTAACACAGCAATACTGTGGTGTCTTGGTACTGGTATGTCTAAAGCAGCAACACAATAGTGTCTTGGTACTGGTATGTCTAACACAGCGACACCATAGTGTCTTGGTACTGGTATGTCTAACACAGCAAAACTGTGGTGTCTTGATACTGATATGTCTAACACAGCAACACAATAGTATCTTGGTACTGATATGTCTAACACAGCAACACCGTAGTGTCTTGGTGCTGGTATGTCTAACACGGCAACACAATAGTTAGTGTCTTGGTACTGGTATGTCTAACACAGCAACACCATAGTTAGTGTCTTGGTACTGGTATGTCTAACACAGCAACAAGATAGTGTCTTGGTACTGGTATGTCTAACACAGCAACACCATAGTGTCTTGGTACTGGTATGTCTAACACAGCAACACCATAGTTAGTGTCTTGGTACTGGTATGTCTAACACAGCAACACCATAGTTAGTGTCTTGGTACTGGTATGTCTAACACAGCAACTCAATAGTTAGTGTCTTGGTACTGGTATGTCAAACACAGCAATACTGTGGTTTCTTGGTACTTGTATGTCTAACACAGCAACACAATAGTTAGTGTCTTGGTACTGGTATGTCTAACACAGCAATACTGTGGTGTCTTGGTACTGGTATGTCTAAAGCAGCAACACAATAGTGTCTTGATACTGGTATGTCTAACAGCAACACAATGGTACTGGTATGTCTAACACAGCAACACGTGGTGTCTTGGTACTGGTATGTCTAACACAGCAACACTGTGGTGTCTTGGTACTGGTATGTCTAACACAGCAACACATGTGAGTGTCTTGGTACTGGTATGTCTAACACAGCAACACATAGTGGTGTCTTGGTACTGGTATGTCTAACACAGCAACACCATGTGGTGTCTTGGTACTGGTATGTCTAACACAGCAACAGTGTGGTGTCTTGGTACTGGTATGTCTAACACAGCAACACCTTGGTATAGTGTGTCTTGGTACTGGTATGTCTAACACAGCAACAGTGTGGTGTCTTGGTACTGGTATGTCTAACACAGCAACACCATGTGGTGTCTTGGTACTGGTATGTCTAACACAGCAACAGTGTGGTGTCTTGGTACTGGTATGTCTAACACAGCAACACCATGTGGTGTCTTGGTACTGGTATGTCTAACACAGCAACAGTACTGGTATGTCTAACACAGCAACACCATGTCTTGGTACTGGTATGTCTAACACAGCAACAGTGTGGTGTCTTGGTACTGGTATGTCTAACACAGCAACACTTGGTACTGGTATGTGGTGTCTTGGTACTGGTATGTCTAACACAGCAACAGTGGTATGTCTAACACAGTGTCTTGGTACTGGTATGTCTAACACAGCAACAGTGTGTCTAACACAGTGTCTTGGTACTGGTATGTCTAACAGCAACACTTGGTACTGGTAGTCTAACACAGCAACACTGTCACTGGTATGTCTAACACAGCAACACCGTAGTTAGTGTCTTGGTACTGGTATGTCTAACACAGCAACAATGTGGTGTCTTGGTACTGGTATGTCTAACACAGCAACAATGTGATGTCTTGGTACTGGTATGTCTAACACAGCAACAATGTGGTGTCTTGGTACTGGTATGTCTAACACAGCAACAATGTGGTGTCTTGGTACTGGTATGTCTAACACAGCAACAATGTGGTGTCTTGGTACTGGTATGTCTAACACAGCAACAATGTGGTGTCTTGGTACTGGTATGTCTAACACAGCAACAGTGTGGTGTCTTGGTACTGGTATGTCTAACACAGCAACAGTGTGGTGTCTTGGTACTGGTATGTCTAACACAGCAACAGTGTGGTGTCTTGGTACTGGTATGTCTAACACAGCAACAATGTGGTGTCTTGGTACTGGTATGTCTAACACAGCAACAGTGTGGTGTCTTGGTACTGGTATGTCTAACACAGCAACAGTGTGGTGTCTTGGTACTGGTATGTCTAACACAGCAACAGTGTGGTGTCTTGGTACTGGTATGTCTAACACAGCAACACTGTGGTGTCTTGGTACTGGTATGTCTAACACAGCAACAATGTGGTGTCTTGGTACTGGTATGTCTAACACAGCAACAGTGTGGTGTCTTGGTACTGGTATGTCTAACACAGCAACAATGTGGTGTCTTGGTACTGGTATGTCTAACACAGCAACAATGTGGTGTCTTGGTACTGGTATGTCTAACACAGCAACAATGTGGTGTCTTGGTACTGGTATGTCTAACACAGCAACAATGTGGTGTCTTGGTACTGGTATGTCTAACACAGCAACACTGTGGTGTCTTGGTACTGGTATGTCTAACACAGCAACAATGTGGTGTCTTGGTACTGGTATGTCTAACACAGCAACACTGTGGTGTCTTGGTACTGGTATGTCTAACACAGCAACAATGTGGTGTGTCTTGGTACTGGTATGTCTAACACAGCAACACTGTGGTGTCTTGGTACTGGTATGTCTAACACAGCAACAATGTGGTGTCTTGGTACTGGTATGTCTAACACAGCAACACTGTGGTGTCTTGGTACTGGTATGTCTAACACAGCAACAGTGTGGTGTCTTGGTACTGGTATGTCTAACACAGCAACAGTGTGGTGTCTTGGTACTGGTATGTCTAACACAGCAACACTGTGGTGTCTTGGTACTGGTATGTCTAACACAGCAACACTGTGGTGTCTTGGTACTGGTATGTCTAACACAGCAACACTGTGGTGTCTTGGTACTGGTATGTCTAACACAGCAACACTGTGGTGTCTTGGTACTGGTATGTCTAACACAGCAACACTGTGGTGTCTTGGTACTGGTATGTCTAACACAGCAACAGTGTGGTGTCTTGGTACTGGTATGTCTAACACAGCAACAATGTGGTGTCTTGGTACTGGTATGTCTAACACAGCAACAGTGTGGTGTCTTGGTACTGGTATGTCTAACACAGCAACAGTGTGGTGTCTTGGTACTGGTATGTCTAACACAGCAACAGTGTGGTGTCTTGGTACTGGTATGTCTAACACAGCAACAGTGTGGTGTCTTGGTACTGGTATGTCTAACACAGCAACAGTGTGGTGTCTTGGTACTGGTATGTCTAACACAGCAACAGTGTGGTGTCTTGGTACTGGTATGTCTAACACAGCAACACTGTGGTGTCTTGGTACTGGTATGTCTAACACAGCAACAATGTGGTGTCTTGGTACTGGTATGTCTAACACAGCAACACTGTGGTGTCTTGGTACTGGTATGTCTAACACAGCAACACTGTGGTGTCTTGGTACTGGTATGTCTAACACAGCAACAGTGTGGTGTCTTGGTACTGGTATGTCTAACACAGCAACACTGTGGTGTCTTGGTACTGGTATGTCTAACACAGCAACACTGTGGTGTCTTGGTACTGGTATGTCTAACACAGCAACACTGTGGTGTCTTGTAACCACTATGTCTTCTTCAGCTCTTTCATTTCCAACTCTTTACTATAACCTATTTCCACTAGTGGGCCTCTGTTTTAGCTTTGTTTCATGTCAAGGGAGTGACCACCTCTCCATTTCTTCTATTACCTCAGGTGCTAAAATCGCCTATATATTCGACTGAAGAAATCTGTTACAAATACGAAATGTTAACACACCAAATATTCCTTAGTGTTGTCCATGTGTCCTATTCATCACTTATGCATGAGTACAATAAAAGGCAGTCTTGTGTAAATACAACATCGGTCAATCTTATGTAAATATAACAGACTGACTTGTGTTTATATAACCAACAGTTTTATATTAGTACAGCAGCAGGAAGCCTTATGTAAATACATTTAGCATCATAGAATACATGCAACAACAGGCATTCTTGTGTAAA
This sequence comes from Cherax quadricarinatus, assembly GCF_038502225.1. Classification (NCBI taxonomy): domain Eukaryota; kingdom Metazoa; phylum Arthropoda; class Malacostraca; order Decapoda; family Parastacidae; genus Cherax; species Cherax quadricarinatus. The sequence continues at coordinate 22,043,197 of NC_091332.1, forward strand.
TGCAACATAAGCCTTCTGTAAACACAACAAAGTAGCCATTAATAGGAATAACAGTTGACAATCCGTATGATTTTTTTATTAACGAGACTCAAAACTTGGTCAACATCTCCAGTCAAAACTAGAATGGAGTTTAAAGTTATTCTCAAGAGCGAAACACTATCAAGTAGGACTTAGAACCGATAATGTCAGAGGATTTCACTTTCAAGGATCACAATAGTGTTATTATTGCTGTACACTAACAGCCCCTTTTAACGTAGGCGATATCGTAGACCTAGAGAATGTACAGAGAACCTTCATTGAGCGTATAAAATCAAACACCTAAACTACTGAGAATGTTTGCGAAGTTCCTCGAACTGTACTCTTGGACTCTTGGAACGCAGGCGAGAAAGATACATCGTAGTTTACACCTGGAAAATATTAGAGGGACTGGTCTCAAAAGACCCGCATAAAAATCTCTCCCAACGAAAGCAATAGACTCATCAGAAGGAGCACATTACCTCATGGTCAGCAGGGATGCCATGAGTATGTTATATAACAATAAGCATACTGTGATCAAGATTTTTCAACACCCTTCCTTCATACATACAGGGGATCACCAACTAACTCTGCTGTCTTTATGAGGAAACTGACAAGTTCCTCAAGTCAGTTCCTAATCAGCCGGACTGTGGTTCGTACTTTGGACTGCGTGCAGCCAGCAGTAACAGCCTGGCTGGTTAGGCGTGGTCTGTGGCAGGATCACATGGGCGATGTGCAAATACAGCAGCCTACATGCAGCCTTGTTTCAAATATACATGAATATTTTTGTTCAGTTATACCGCATAACTGGCTGGCTGGTAGGCTGGCTGGGTGGCTGGGTGGCTGGCTGGCTGGCTGGCTGGCCATCTGGCTGACTGGCATACTGGCTGAGTCGAGGAGCCATGTTGGCTGTGTGTGAAGCAGGTGAGGGCGCTTTACCCCCACATTTACATAAAGAGCGGATAATCTGCATATCCCGATTCCGCGCAGCAGCAGCGTCCTGTGTGACACAAGTGCACATCACACTGGAGGTGCCTCTCCCCATCCCTCGGAGCTACACATAAATTAAACCATAAATATTGCAATCTGTGGTGAAGAAATTTTTTACCAGCGTCCTCACCTACCTACCTACCTACCTACCTCCCAGAAGCATCTACTGCACCCACAACAGACTTCTCAGTGACCTGCCCAACAACTCTCTTTCTTTGAGCAGTACAGGTTCAGCCTGCAGAATGGTGTCCTGTTTGACTGATAGACACAAGCTCTTGTACCTATTCCAAAACCAGCCACAAGTTTGGACCCATCTCATTAGCATCGTACTTGAGGCGAGTACCTTAACAGTTACAGTGTCCAAATAAAACCATCTCCCGCCTAATCTCTATGGGCTCCTACCTTAGAGAAGCCTATGATGCACAAACAACCTGCATATAGGAGAGAAGAGCTCACAACGACGTTTCGGTCCAACTTGGACTTTTTACAAAGTCACAGTGTGACTATGTAAATGGTCCAGCAGCTCCTTTCTGCTGCCCTTTCCGATGTCATTTCCACCAGCACTAAGACAGATAATGGGCTTGCTCCCATTACTTGACATAATATTATCCAACCTGGGAAGCCTAGGAAACACACTCTCTGTCTCACCTTCCCATCTGTGTTACAAAAAGCACGGTCCACATATCTTACCTGGGAGTCTCCCACAACCAGAATGTTCTTACATTGAATAGCAGGGGAATCAGTGATACCTTTAACCTCACTAACCACTGAAGTACACTCTTCTTGGAGAACAGAGAATCGATTTCCTACCTTCAAATCTTCTCTATTAGCCTTCCTTATCTTGATGCTTCTTCCTAAATTGTGAACCACTTGCAATTTAAAGTGGCTGCCACTCTCCAACTCACTGCTCGTAACCTTTTCCTCCTTACCAGCTCCAACCATCTCACACTCACTCCCAAACCCATCTAGGCGAAGTTTCAGCCTCCTATTGTCCTTCTGAAGTAGAACTTCCTTCTTCAACACTTGAACCTGAGATTCTAAAACACTACAGCAACCCATGGTGCTTAGTAACACCCCACGCTAATCCCCAGACAGCTTAGGACGGTATCAGCAGTGATAGTGAGAACAGTAGGAGAAGGGTTAGTAAGAGCAGTAGCAGCAGTGGTATTAAGAACAGTAGCAGCAGTGGGAGTAAGAACAGTAGCAGCAGTGGTATTAAGAACAGTAGCAGCAGTGGGAGTAAGAACAGTAGCAGCAGTGGGAGTAAGAACAGTAGCAGCAGTGGGAGTAAGAACAGTAGCAGCAGTGGGAGTAAGAACAGTAGCAGCAGTGGGAGTAAGAACAGTAGCAGCAGTGGGAGTAAGAACAGTAGCAGCAGTGGGAGTAAGAACAGTAGCAGCAGTGGTATTAAGAACAGTAGCAGCAGTGGGAGTAAGAACAGTAGCAGCAGTGGTATTAAGAACAGTAGCAGCAGTGGTATTAAGAACAGTAGCAGCAGTGGGAGTAAGAACAGTAGCAGCAGTGGTATTAAGAACAGTAGCAGCAGTGGTATTAAGAACAGTAGCAGCAGTGGGAGTAAGAACAGTAGCAGCAGTGGGAGTAAGAACAGTAGCAGCAGTGGGAGTAAGAACAGTAGCAGCAGTGGGAGTAAGAACAGTAGCAGCAGTGGGAGTAAGAACAGTAGCAGCAGTGGGAGTAAGAACAGTAGCAGCAGTGGTATTAAGAACAGTAGCAGCAGTGGTATTAAGAACAGTAGCAGCAGTGGGAGTAAGAACAGTAGCAGCAGTGGGAGTAAGAACAGTAGCAGCAGTGGTATTAAGAACAGTAGCAGCAGTGGTATTAAGAACAGTAGCAGCAGTGGGAGTAAGAACAGTAGCAGCAGTGGGAGTAAGAACAGTAGCAGCAGTGGGAGTAAGAACAGTAGCAGCAGTGGGAGTAAGAACAGTAGCAGCAGTGGGAGTAAGAACAGTAGCAGCAGTGGGAGTAAGAACAGTAGCAGCAGTGGTATTAAGAACAGTAGCAGCAGTGGGAGTAAGAACAGTAGCAGCAGTGGGAGTAAGAACAGTAGCAGCAGTGGTATTAAGAACAGTAGCAGCAGTGGGAGTAAGAACAGTAGCAGCAGTGGGAGTAAGAACAGTAGCAGCAGTGGGAGTAAGAACAGTAGCAGCAGTGGGAGTAACAACAGTAGCAGCAGTGGGAGTAACAACAGTAGCAGCAGTGGGTGTAAGAACAGTAGCAGCAGTGGGAGTAAGAACAGTAGCAGCAGTGGGAGTAAGAACAGTAGCAGCAGTGGGTGTAAGAACAGCATCATCAGTGGGAGTAAGAACAGTAGCAGCAGTGGGAGTAAGAACAGTAGCAGCAGTGGGAGTAAGAGCAGTAGCAGCAGTGGGAGTAAGAACAGTAGCAGCAGTGGGAGTAAGAACAGTAGCAGCAGTGGGAGTAAGAACAGTAGCAGCAGTGGGAGTAAGAACAGTAGCAGCAGTGGGAGTAAGAACAGTAGCAGCAGTGGGAGTAAGAACAGTAGCAGCAGTGGGAGTAAGAGCAGTAGCAGCAGTGGGAGTAAGAACAGTAGCAGCAGTGGGAGTAAGAGCAGTAGCAGCAGTGGGAGTAAGAGCATTAGCAGCAGTGGGAGTAAGAACAGTAGCAGCAGTGGGAGTAAGAGCAGTAGCAGCAGTGGGAGTATGAGCAGTAGCAGCAGTGGGAGTAAGAGCAGTAGCAGCAGTGGGAGTAAGAGCAGTAGCAGCAGTGGGAGTAAGAACAGTAGCAGCAGTGGGAGTAAGAGCAGTAGCAGCAGTGGGAGTAAGAGCAGTAGCAGCAGTGGGAGTAAGAACAGTAGCAGCAGTGGGAGTAAGAGCAGTAGCAGCAGTGGGAGTAAGAGCAGTAGCAGCAGTGGGAGTAAGAGCAGTAGCAGCAGTGGGAGTAAGAGCAGTAGCAGCAGTGGGAGTAAGAACAATAGCAACAGTAGGAGTAACAACAGTAGCAGCAGTGGGAGTAAGAACAGTAGCAACAGTAGGAGTAACAACAGTAGCAGCAGTGGGAGTAAGAACAATAGCAACAGTAGGAGTAACAACAGTAGCAGCAGTGGGAGTAAGAACAGTAGCAACAGTAGGAGTAACAACAGTAGCAGCAGTCGTAGCACTACCTCTCTCTTAGATATATCAATATTATACGGTAGTCATCTATATATTAATATGGTTCGGGAATGAAAGTCAAATATGTGGTTAACATAGAAATTCCATAGCAATGTCCTGAAACCCACCGGCCAGTACGTTAACCACTCAGCCAGCTGGTTCTGATTAGATTCATCTAACTAGGTACATTTCTATAAATCACAGGGAGGTTATCATGAGCCCCAGTGCCATGGGTTCGATCCCCGCCCGTTCTGCGATTTGCTTGCAGTCGTGTTATCACGATTCCGTGAATCACGATACCCTGAAATTACTAGTTTATTAGATTTAATTACCCTATCGAGTCCACAAGAGCAATTAAGGTTACATGTAACCTGTACCCCAGCAGCCAAGTGTATTTAATCCCTAATGCAGGCATCACTAAATCGAAGTGTATTTATTCTGTGGTATTCACATCTGTATGTGTATATACACTGCTGCTCTCAGTGTACACACATCAAGAGAAACATTCTTCAGGGTATTTACTTTATATATGTCGTGCCTAATAGGTAGAACTGGTCAATTAGCAAGAATTCATTTAAAATTAAGTCCTTTCTAAAATTTTCTCTTATACGTTTAAAGATATATTTTTTTAATTTATGTTAATGTAAAAATTAATTATTTTGTCCCAAAAGAACCTTAGAAAACTTACCTAACCTTATTATAACAAGTGCAATTTAATTTAACCTAATCCGACTCAATATATTTTAGATAAGTTTACAATAATTTAATAATAAACAAACACAATGAAATATATTTTTTTCGTTAGGTTCAGAATGATTTTTGCCAAATTATTGCATACACAAATTTTCGCTTGCCTTATTCTGCAAGAAGAGCATTGCTATTTAAGCCAAAATCCCAAGTTTTACAAAAATGTGATCAGTCATGAGGGTGTCTTCACAAAATTCAACTTCAATAACCAAAACATGCAATGGGAACATGTCAATCATGTCCTAAATGAAACAAACTGGGAAGATATCCTAAACAACACTTATCCGAACCTTCGCCTAGAAAAAAATTAACTCTGTGGTTCTTGAGATCTGCTCAAGGCACATTCCATTAAGATAAAGAAAGAGAAGATGTAAACTAGAAAGAGACGCTTCCTATAAAGACGAAGGCGAAGAATCAAAGAGCTGCTGAGAGGGGCCAATATATCTGAAATACGAAGGGAGGCACTGGTAAATGAAATTGCAAATATCGAACTTAAGCGGAAGGAATCTTACAGGAGACAAGAATCGCAGGAAGAACTAAAAGCCATAAAGGAATTTGAAAAAAAAAAAGTACTTCTTCTCTTATGCCAAATCTAAGAGAAAAACAATATCCAGTATTGGGCTCCTGTATAGACGATATGGGACATACACAGATGATAGCCAAGAAGTGAGTGAGATACTAAAATCCCAATACGACTCAGTGTTCAGCAAGCCGCTACCCAAACTAAGGGTCGATAATCCAAATGAATTCTTTACGAACGAGAACCAAAATTTGGTCATCTCTAAAATCTCTGATATTATTCTAACACCACAAGACTCTGAAAAGGTAATAAATGACAAGCCCTTGCACTCTGCCCCAGGCCCTGACTTATGGAACTCCGTGTTTATCAAGAACTGCATGAAGCCCCTGTCACATGCCTTCAGCATTTTATGGAGAAGCATGGACACAGGGGTCATCCCACACTCAATAAAAACAAGAGACATTGCCCCACTCTACAAAGATGGCAGTAAAGCAATTTCAAAGAACTACAGACCGATATCACTAACATCCCATATCATAAAAATCTTTAATAGGGTTCTAAGAAGCAAGATCGCCAACCACCTAGATTCCCATCAGTTACACAACCCAGGGCAACAACGGGTTTAGAGCAGGTTGCTCCTGCCTGTCCCAGCTACTGGACCACTATGTCTTGGGTTCATCTTGTCCAACGTTATATAAGCTAAGAAAGGTTGTGATTATAACTTCCTACCCAAATTTTTAGCTTCAAATCATGACCTGTCTTTTTACAGACCCACTGCTTGACACGTCCCTCCACTCACGTGTACGAGGTGAAGTGCAACCTTCCTTACATATTCTTGTTCTCATTTCATTTATCTGTTGAAGAGGATCCCAGAAAGGGATCGAAATATACAGACCAATTAATCTTCTGAGTTTCTGTTTCCATGTGGGTTATTACTGTTCTCGAACCTTCATCTTTAAGCCAGAGGAAGGCCTCGGCATGATGACCAAAAGCTCCAGCGGCGGGTCATCATACGACTAAGACCCGCATCAGGAAACACTTGTCCTATTTCCTGACAAACCTTACCTAACTTAACCTTGTCCAGCTCCACAGCCATTAATAATATGATCCAAAGCCTCGTATGTGACCAAGAATTCAAGAAGTCTGGTACCTTGTGTCTTGCAGTCACCTCCGACAACTATATCATAGTTCTCACAACTAGTCCTGGAGGTTCACTGTGTCCGGTCTGCAAGCCGGGCAGCGGGATCTTAGTTGCTGATAGGGTCAGTAATATATCGAGTTAGAAGTATGAGTTAGAATTGTCCTTGAATGAACATCTCTTTGAACCCCTGACCTAGAACAACTAGGTGTGTCTGTATGTTTTTGCTGTTGTTTTAGTGGTGTAAGGGAGTGTGTGTGTGTGTGTACTCACCTATTTGTGATTGCAGGAATCGATTCACAGCTCCTCGCCCCTCCTTTTCACTGGTCGCTACTAGGTCCACTCTTTCCCTGCTCCATGAGCTTCATATGGATCCTGCCTCCACTATATCACTCTCCAGATTGTTCCACTTCCTGACAACACTATGACCGAAGAAATGCTTCCTAACATCTCTGTGACTCATCAGACTTTTCAGTTTCGCCTATCACAGGACATATACACACTGAGAGGTGTATTTACCTCGGAGTATATATGTTCAGAGTTTCCCTTAATAACTTTTTTAAGGTATTAAAGTATTTTTGCCTAGTGGTGAACAGTTTACAGTGTAGCCTCAACGACCCTCGTGTAGTCGACAGGCTTTAAACCCTATTAAACAACCAACCAACTTAGCTTGGATTTTCTCTTTCTCCCTCCCTCTTTCCCCTCCTCTCTCTATCTCTCTCTCTCTCTCCCTCTCTAAAGAATAAATTAAAAAGGTCCACAAGTGGAGTGGCATTCAGAGATAATGTCACTATTGTCGCAATGAAATTTCAAAGACTTCCCATTTTCAAAGACTTCTCTTTCCTTCAACAGATAAAGCAGTGAGTGAGGAACAAATACTGGAGATGTCAGGTTGTAGATGAGTCAGATGTCAAGTTATGAAAGAGTCAGATGTCAAGTTGTAGAAGAGTGAGATGTCAAGCAAGAATCAGATGTCATTATGAAGTTCAATAAGTGGAAGACTTCACTACACAGTCTTGTGCCTTCAGTGGACGTACCTTCGTGCTGGTGGAGGGCTCTTGATCTGAGGAGGTGGTGCTCCATTACCTCCCATTCCAAGAAATGAAGTGGGAACGAAGTCAAATAGTAATTCCACAGCAATGTGCCAAGCACACAGTCTTGTATATCACAACTCTGATTCACTAACAGCTACTTTGTAATGAATCACAGAAGGTGAGCGGGATCCTTGAACCCTGGGTAAGTGACACCTAAACTCTTAGGTCACCCATTCCCCTGATGCTCACCTGTTACTGTTATACTACGCCTACTACTACTACTGCTACTACTACTACTACTGCTACTACTACTACTGCTACTACTACTACTACTACTACTACTACTACTACTGCTGCTACTACTACTACTACTACTACTAATAATAATAATAATAATAATAATAATAATAATGATAATAATAATAATAATATTATTATTATTAATATTATTATTATTATTTACAATAATAATATTACAATAATAATACTATTAATAATAAAAATAATAATATTTACAATAATAATAACAAAATTTAAAATAATAGAAATAATAATAAAACAATAATAATAATAATAATAATAATAATAATAATAATAATACAATAATAATAATAATAATATAATAATAATAATAATAATAATAATAATAATAATAATAATAATACAATAACAATAATAATAATAATAATAATAATAATAATGTATACTGTTTCTGAACACAACACAACATTCAACATTATGGACGTGAAGCATCAGAGAAAGTTCTCAAACTTTGTATTAAACAATCCCAAAGATGCTCCAGATTCACTTCACATTACACTATTTATTTCACTTCTCTTAAAAAATACCTTACCGTAAAATACCCATCGCCCTTTGTCCCTTATAACAAAATGTCCATTAAGATACGTAATTATTGAGGAATTTTTAAGACAAAAGCGTTTTCTCGGGTTTTATTTCCAACATAATTCGGGAATTTATAGGAGCAAAATTTTATGTTTTCGTTCTATGGTCTATAATTTGAATGTAACTTAGGCGAAGATAATTGACAAAAACGAAAAGTTTTCGAATTATTTAAACATGAGAAATTCGTGATTATGCGTTAATTACGAAGTATATACGAAAGTTGATAAGAAAGGTTCGGGAGCAGCAGACAGGCTATCAGGCCAGGGGAGCAGCAGACAGTCTATCAGGCCAGGGGCAGCACACAGTCTATCAGGCCAGGGGCAGCACACAGTCTATCAGGCCAGGGGAGCAGCAGACAGTCTATCAGGCCAGGGGACCAGCACACAGTCTATCAGGCCAGGGCAGCAGCAGACAGTCTATCAGGCCAGGGGAGCAGCAGACAGTCTATCAGGCCAGGGGAGCAGCAGACAGGCTATCAGGCCAGGGGAGCAGCAGACAGTCTATCAGGCAAGGGGAGCAGCACACAGTCTATCAGGCCAGGGGAGCAGCAGACAGTCTATCAGGCCAGGGGAGCAGCAGACAGGCTATCAGGCCAGGGGAGCAGCAGACAGTCTATCAGGCAAGGGGAGCAGCACACAGTCTATCAGGCCAGGGGAGCAGCAGACAGGCTATCAGGCCAGGGGAGCAGCAGACAGTCTATCAGGCAAGGGGAGCAGCAGACAGTCTATCAGGCCAGGGGACCAGCACACAGTCTATCAGGCCAGGGCAGCAGCAGACAGTCTATCAGGCCAGGGGAGCAGCAGACAGTATATCAGGCCAGGGGAGCAGCAGACAGTCTATCAGGCAAGGGGAGCAGCACACAGTCTATCAGGCCAGGGGAGCAGCAGACAGTCTATCAGGCCAGGGGAGCAGCAGACAGGCTATCAGGCCAGGGGAGCAGCAGACAGTCTATCAGGCAAGGGGAGCAGCACACAGTCTATCAGGCCAGGGGAGCAGCAGACAGTCTATCAGGCCAGGGGAGCAGCAGACAGGCTATCAGGCCAGGGGAGCAGCAGACAGTCTATCAGGCAAGGGGAGCAGCACACAGTCTATCAGGCCAGGGGAGCAGCAGACAGTCTATCAGGCCAGGGGAGCAGCAGACAGGCTATCAGGCCAGGGGAGCAGCAGACAGTCTATCAGGCAAGGGGAGCAGCACACAGTCTATCAGGCCAGGGGAGCAGCAGACAGTCTATCAGGCCAGGGGAGCAGCAGACAGTCTATCAGGCAAGGGGAGCAGCACACAGTCTATCAGGCCAGGGGAGCAGCAGACAGTCTATCAGGCCAGGGGAGCAGCAGACAGGCTATCAGGCCAGGGGAGCAGCAGACAGTCTATCAGACAAGGGGAGCAGCACACAGTCTATCAGGCCAGGGGAGCAGCAGACAGTCTATCAGGCCAGGGGGGCAGCAGACAGTCTATCAGGCAAGGGGAGCAGCAGACAGTCTATCAGGCAAGGGGAGCAGCAGACAGGCTATCAGGCCTGGGGAGCAGCAGACAGTCTATCAGACAAGGGGAGCAGCACACAGTCTATCAGGCCAGGGGAGCAGCAGACAGTCTATCAGGCCAGGGGAGCAGCAGACAGGCTATTAGGCCAGGGGAGCAGCAGAAAGGCTATCAGGCCAGGGGAGCAGCAGACGGGTTATCAGGCCAGGGGAGCAGCAGACAGGTTATAAGGCCAGGGGAGCAGCAGACAGGTTATCAGGCCAGGGGAGCAGCAGACAGGCTATCAGGCCAGGGGAGCAGCAGACAGGTTATCAGGCAAGGGGAGCAGCAGACAGGTTATCAGGCCAGGGGAGCAGCAGACAGATTATCAGGCCAGGGGAGCAGCAGACAGGTTATCAGGCCTGGGGAGCAGCAGACAGGTTATCAGGCCAGGGGAGCAGCAGACAGGTTATCAGGCCAGGGGAGCAGCAGACAGGTTATCAGGCCAGGGGAGCAGCAGACAGGTCATCAGGCCAGGGGAGCAGCAGACAGGTTATCAGGCCAGGGGAGCAGCAGACAGGTTATCAGGCCAGGGGAGCAGCAGACAGGTTATCAGGCCAGGGGAGAAGCAGACAGGTTATCAGGTCAGGGGAGCAGCAGACAGGTTATCAGGCCAGGAGAACAGCAGACAGGCTATCAGGCCAGGGGAACAGCAGACAGGATATCAGGCCAGGAGAATAGCAGACAGGCTATCAGGCCAGGAGAACAGCAGACAGGCTATCAGACCAGGAGAACAGCAGACAGGCTATCGGGCCAGGGGAACAGCAGAGAGGCTATCAGGCCAGGAGAGCAGCAGACAGGCTATCAGGCCAGGGGAACAGCAGACAGGCTATCAGGCCAGGAAAACAGCAGACAGGCTATCAGACCAGGAGAACAGCAGACAGGCTACCAGGCCAGGAGAACAGCAGACAGGCTATCAGGCCAGTGGAGCAGCAGACAGGCTATCAGGCCAGGGAAGCAGCAGACAAGCTATCAGGCCAAGAGAACAGCAGACAGGCTATCAGGCTAGGAGAACAGCAGACAGGCTATCAGACCAGGAGAACAGCAGACAGGCTATCAGGCCAGTGGAGCAGCAGACAGGCTATCAGGCCAGGAGAACAGCAGACAGGCTATCAGGCCAGGAGAACAGCAAACAGGCTATCAGGCCAGGGAAGCAGCAGACAGGCTATCAGGCCCGGGAGCAAGAGACAAGCTATCAGGCGAGGAGAACAGCAGACAGGCTATCAGACCAGGAGAACAGCAGACAGGCTATCAGGCCAGGAGGACAGCAGACAGGCTATCAGGCCAGGAGAACAGCAGACGGGTTATCAGGCCATGGAAGCAGTAGACAGGCTATCAGACAGAGAAAGGACCTGCATGCTTTGCATCAGAGTACGCAGTAATTTATCCACTTTTTCCACTGGAATCTGGCTACGTGGATAAAGTACTGCGTACACTGATGCAGAGTGTGCAGGTTCGAATCCTACTGTGGACTGAGAGATAATGTTTGTATAATACTAATAATAATAATAATCCACGGAAATATATTAGCTCTCCCGGAAGACACAATCTGAGGAGCTGAAGACAGGTTCTGAGCTCCCTCTACCAGACAGCGCAGAAATTTACCATCCCACAAAGAGCGGAGTTACGAATAACATAACTACGTATTAATATCAGTTTTCCAGCCACACAACAAGAGCAATTTGGATCAATCTTGGCCCGGCAGCTTTTCTCATTTCCCGGGGAATGAGTTTGGACGTTGTCGCCCCCCGCCTCGCCTCAAGAAAAAAAAAACTGGATGCTTCGAAATATATACATATGTGCGCCGGCGCGAAATTATGCGGGTTTGAGCTGAGGAAAGCGTGAGGGTATTGCGATTGCGGAAGGATGGAGGTTTATTACCCCCCCCCCATCCTTGAGTTGAAAATACTAGAGGATCTTCGCTTGGATGATGTTTTTCGTGGGGATAAAAGAAACGCAAAACACCGGCAGACTTTAATATAGCAACGTTTTGCTCACCGGAGCTCTGCTGTAACAATGTCTCGCTCACTGCAGCCTTATAACAACGTTTCTCACAGGGATTATTTTAGCAGAGTGTTTGTGAGCTGACCAAAAACATTAACGAGCAAGTTCTTTATTATACGAGGTTTCGCCCACAGTAATAAAGCACCACTGTGGGAGGTAAAGCACCGCTGTGGGTGTGAAGCTCCACTGTGGGAGGTAAAGCACTGCTGTGGGTGTGAAGCTCCACTGTGGGTGTAACTGTGAGAGGGAAAACCCTTCTGTTGGTGTAGCGTCGTCATATAAAGCTTTTTCTCCTAGCTGTATCGTACTCTTGTATTTTACTTCCTCCATCCTCTCTTCCTCAGTATGTTTCTCCATCAATGTGTTTTCCTCTTATTTACTCGCTGGCTCCTCGCTATGTAATTCTACTACCTTCAGTCTCCTTCTGTTTTGTATATTACATTTTCTCTCACTCAAGTCGTCGTGAATTCCTTTAGTTCTCCCTTCCAAGGTTTTAAATATTCTTGTCATTTTATCTGTGTTGGGTATATCCACTTCAATCTACTGTGTTGTGTATATTCTCTGAACTTTCCTGTATTGCGTATATTCCCTCCTCTCTTTCTCTGTTTCGTATATTCCCTTCAGTCTCCTCCTCATTGTTTCGCTTCGTTCTTTTGAGCTCCATCTTCTTTAAAAAAAGATCAGTCAAAGGTCAAATGCCAGACCAAGATCCATTGTTATGAGTGCTGATGGGTTTATTATACAGCACATACCCATCCCGTCGGTGGTAGTCACCCCATACCCATCCTGAATGAGGTATTTATCTTCACTCATCAGAAAACACTTGCGAGACATGCTCACCTCTGTTTCCAAAGCAGGGATCTTAAATACCAACATTTCAATGTGATAAACTGAAAACTTCAATTTAAATTAACATATCTTTACTGAATAGAGAGATCTTGAGTAAATTTACTGTCTACACGATGAATAGTAGTCACAATACTGATATCATTGAAATATTACGTAATTACAAGCCTAACAATTCATATACTAAATGTTAATAAGCCCACGAAGGTTAATTATTGGAAGAGCAACGCCAGTCTTGATGGTAACACCTCAACACAATTACGAAGCTGTGCGACTCATTAGCACAAGATAACATGTCAACACAGTACAAGATCCCGTGTCAACACAGTACACGATTCCATGTCAACACAGTACACGATCCCATGTCAACACAGTACAAGATCCCAAGTCAACACAATACACAGATATGTAGATACCAACACCGCAATCAGATACAAACTCAATTTAATCCAGGTAGTGGCTTAGTCCACAAAGCTGGATAAATAATAAGGCCACTCACTACTCAGTGTGCTTAATTAAGTAACCTTTTCCTGGGACTGTGTCCACACCTTACCACCTTAATTAAGAGACGAAGATTACACATACCAAAGTTCAGACTAAGTATTTGTGTACTCACCTAATTGTGGTTGTAGGGGTCGAGTTATAGCTCCTGGCCCCTCCTCTTCACTGGTTGCCACTAGGCTCACTCTCTCCCTGCTCCACGAGCCTTATCATACCTCTTCTTAAAGCTATGTATATGTGTGTGTGTGTGTGTACTCACCTAGTTGTACTCACCTAGTTGAGGTTGCAGGGGTCGAGTCCGAGCTCCTGGCCCCGCCTCTTCACTGATCGCTGATCGTGTGTGTGTGTGTGTGTGTGTGTGTGTGTGTGTGTGTGTTATAGATACACTAAACAACATAGCAGTGATTCTTATTTCCAGATGTTATGTTCCAAACTGTACATAACCAAATGAACCTAATTCCGCACAAACAGGGCATGGTGTATGAACATCCACAAAATCGACCTAGGCTGCAAACTAAAGACAATTCTCAGACATTCTAGGTCCCCAGTGTGACACTGTGTAAGGTGTCTATAAGTAAGGCTATATTAACAGAGACAGAGCAGCTGCTCTACTTCCTTCCCTGGTCAGCAGCGAAACTCTGACAAGAGTTAAACCCTGTCAATGATCTTTATATAGAAAGCATAAGCAGCACCAACACTCTCCTCCAGCTCAATGTTACAAACAAATATCAAAACACTCAGGCAATATTATACGAATGGTAAATATAGAGAAAATAATATGGTTTATTGTAACAAATAATCTGGTCATCATTCCCAGCACACAGGCAATAACAAGTCTCTGCCATTACACAAATCTTAGCCATTAATAAGTAAACACTAACCTAACACCAGATAATGTACATCATGTAGTCATCCAGTAGTCGTCTGGTGGGTGGTAGTCATACCCATCCAGTGAGTGATAGTTACGTTGCAACCATTCAGTGTGTGGTTACCTTATAACCATCCAATGGGTGGTAGCTACCCTATAACCATCCAATGCATGGTAATTACCTTATATCTATCCAATGGATGGTTAATTACTCACATCCAGTGGATGATAATTACCTGTGAACCTCTAGTGTTCCCGGGGATACACAATAATGTATCGCCGAGGAGGAACTTTTTTTTTGTGGTTGCCTTTTTTTCTTGATATCTTCCTCCAGAAGTTTCATTTTTCTTTCGTTCATAACACGAGAAGGTTTCAAACGATCGGCCTCAAATTTTCACCTCTGGTGTGCGGTAGCCAGGGCAAGGTTCATGCAACCATCACCAAAGCCTTCGATGCTTGGCTTCAGATTTTCAGAAAAGTGCTTCCCACTCCGACCTAGTTAACTGAATCTTATGAGAATCAGCTGGTCCAGTGGTTAGCACGCTGGCCTTTGAGTTTCAAGACTCGCCTGCCATGGATTCGATCCCCATTTGTTCTGTAAATTGCAGAGTGAAATGAGCCACAAGAACCAGAGGACACAAATGGAAGTTGTGTCCTCTTCAGCCTTAAAACTGTCAGGAAGTGGAACAATCTGGAGAATGAAATAGCGGAAGTGGGATCCATACAGTGCTTTAAGAAGAGGTACGAAGTGAGTTGATATACATCTGCCAATTTTTATCCCCTTTAAATTACATTAAATACATTCGAGTAAACTTCCTTTGAACGACCTCAGTGTTTAATTACTGATGCATCTTACGGTTAAGATACTGGAGTACACTGGGAGAGAGTTCCGGGGGTCAACGCCCCCGCGGCCCGGTCTGTGACCAGGCCTCATGCTGGATCAGAGCCTAAACAACCAGGCTTTATAAATTTGTGTATTGGAAAATTTGTAAAGAGATAGTTTAAAAGCTGGAATCAGTGTGATAACTGGAGAATGCCTCTTCTTAACGGCTTCAAACCTTGAGCCACAGTGTTTTCCCCTGAACTTAAGGGTCGCTTTGGTCTCGATTTGCCAGATTCCTTAAATAAACTGTGACACTGACATCATTCAATAACTTAAAATAAAGATTCTTTCGATCAGCTTAAAAATATTAAGGCTTCAAATTTTCCTAAGATGGATTACGACCTCTGTGTTTGCTCCATGTTATTGCTAAGATGGATATTACAACCCAGGAACTCAAAGGCCTCTTATCATGGGTGTAAAGGGAGCAAAATAAACAGAGCACAAAACTTTGACATATATTATCCTTCACCAAGTATAAACAGACGTATGTACATTATATACACTATGTACAGCAAGAGATATTAGCTCACGCCACGGTAATCAAGGGGTATTAGTGCACGCCACGGTAATCAAGGGGTATTAGTGCACGCCACGATAATCAAGGGGTATTAGTGCACGCCACGATAATCAAGGAGTATTAGTGCACGCCATGGTAATCAAGGCAAACTTGAAGCTAATAGAAAGCAGAGGACCGTGCTTCAACCAGCTCTCGAATGACAATGAACGGTAACCACGTCACCTTCACAATTGCCAGACCCACCTTCTCATTAGCCGAACCTAGATACTGATCTGACGATGAGGCCCCAGTCGTCCGACCCATAGTATCTAATTCACTGGTTGGGGAGGTAGCCTTTTAATGAAGGTGTGTACATGCGCCGAATAAAGGTTACCTACTCTTTGCATGCCACAATGGATGACGACCTCTGTGTGCTCCGTGTTGTGCACATCTCAAATATTACTGATATTAAAACATTGGAATTGTTAAAGTCAGAGCAGCTGCTGGAGAATGCCTTTACCGGTAAGCTTGAAACATTTACTGTTGGTGTGTAAATTTTAATTTACCAGTTTTATTAAATTTACCATTTATTAAATAAATGGCCTGGTGGCTAAAGCTCCCACTTCACACACGGAGGGCCCGGGTTCGATTCCCGGCGGGTAGAAACATTTCGACACGTTTCCTTACACCTGTTGTCCTGTTCACCTAGCAGCAAATAGGTACCTGGGTGTTAGTCGACTGGTGTGGGTCGCATCCTGGGGGACAAGATTAAGGACCCCAATGGAAATAAGTTAGACAGTCCTCGATGACGCACTGACTTTCTTGGGTTATCCTGGGTGGCTAACCCCCTGGGGTTAAAAAACCGAACGAAATCTCTAACTAGATCGGCTAAAATGGAAGTATTGATGTGTTAAACTTGTCCTGTGTTGGAGCCACATTATCAATTTAAAAAACAAAATCCAAACGTAACTTTCTGAAAAAAAAAAACAATTTTTTTTCATATAGGATTTTAGAGATTTAAACAGAATAACAAAAATGAAAATAAAAATATTTAAACTCGCGTATTTATGCATTTTTAAGTCTCGCGAATTTAGTGAACCTTTTTATATTTTATATATTGTATAATATATTTTCCATTACCTTCTTTAGAACGCCTTATCCGATCGGCTTCAAATTTTTAACCCTGGTGGACTATAATTAACGGAAGGTTCATGGAATAATTATAATGTGCAGCTGCCCTGCTTAACCTTAAACAGACCATTTCCAATCTCGTCGTGTGTGAAATAACCTTAAGACGTTTCTTCTGATCGGCTTCAAACTTTCGAAAGTGATTTTTTTATTTTTAAATGGCATAATATTATGTTGTATTAAATAACCGGATCTCACCTCTTCTGAATAACATTAACCTGTAATGGTTAATTCATCTCCCGAAATGAACGGAACGTTTTTGAGTTTAGACTAAGTGTAAATTTCTCGATTTACGTTTTTTTTATTAACACATCGACCGTCTCCCACCAAGGTAGGGTGACCTGAAAAAAGAAAAACTTTCACCATCATTCACTCCATCACTGTCTTCCCAGAGGCACGCTTATACTACATTTATAAAACTGCAACATTAACACCCCTCCTTCAGAGTGCAGGCACTGTACTTCCCATCTCCAGGACTCTGGTCCGGCCTGCCGGTTTCCCTGAACCCCTTCATAAATGTTACCTTGCTTACACTCCAACAGCACGTCAAGTCCTAAAAAACATTTGTCTCCATTCACTCCTATCAAACACGCTCACGCACGCCTGCTGGAAGTCCAAACCCCTCGCACACAAAACCTCCTTTACCCCCTCCCTCCAACCTTTCCTAGGCCGACCCCTACCCCGCCTTCCTTCCACTACAGACTGATACACTCTTGAAGTCATTCTGTTTCGCTCCATTCTCTCTACATGTCCGAACCACCTCAACAACCCTTCCTCAGCCCTCTGGACAACAGTTTTGGTAATCCCGCACCTCCTCCTAACTTCCAAACTACGAATTCTCTGCATTATATTCACACCACACATTGCCCTCAGACATGACATCTCCACTGCCTCCAGCCTTCTCCTCGCTGCAACATTCACCACCCATGCTTCACACCCATATAAGAGTGTTGGTAAAACTATACTCTCATACATTCCCCTCTTTGCCTCCAAGGACAAAGTTCTTTGTCTCCACAGACTCCTAAGTGCACCACTCACCCTTTTCCCCTCATCAATTCTGTGATTCACCTCATCCTTCATAGACCCATTCGCTTACACGTCCACTCCCAAATATCTGAATACATTCACCTCCTCCATACTCTCTCCCTCCAATCTGATATCCAATCTTTCATCACCTAATCTTTTTGTTATCCTCATAACCTTACTCTTTCCTGTATTCACTTTTAATTTTCTTCTTTTGCACACCCTACCAAATTCATCCACCAATCTCTGCAACTTCTCTTCAGAATCTCCCAAGAGCACAGTGTCATCAGCAAAGAGCAACTGTGACAACTCCCACTTTATGTGTGATTCTTTATCTTTTAACTCCACGCCTCTTGTCAAGACCCTCGCATTTACTTCTCTTACAACCCCATCTATAAATATATTAAACAACCACGGTGACATCACACATCCTTGTCTAAGGCCTACTTTTACTGGGAAATAATTTCCCTCTTTCCTATGTACTCTAACTTGAGCCTCACTATCCTCGTAAAAACTCTTCACTGCTTTCAGTAACCTACCTCCTACACCATACACCTGCAACATCTGCCACATTGCCCCCCTATCCACCCTGTCATACGCCTTTTCCAAATCCATAAATGCCACAAAGACCTCTTTAGCCTTATCTAAATACTGTTCACTTATATGTTTCACTGTAAACACCTGGTCCACACACCCCCTACCTTTCCTAAAGCCTCCTTGTTCATCTGCTATCCTATTCTCCGTCTTACTTTTAATTCTTTCAATAATAACTCTACCATACACTTTACCAGGTATACTTAACAGACTTATCCCCCTATAATTTTTGCACTCTTTTGTCCCCTTTGCCTTTATACAAAGGAACTATGCATGCTCTCTGCCAATCCCTAGGTACCTTACCTTCTTCCATTTTTTTTTTTTATTATCACACCGGCCGATTCCCACCAAGGCAGGGTGGCCCGAAAAAGAAAAACTTTCACCATCATTCACTCCATCACTGTCTTGCCAGAAGGGTGCTTTACACTACAGTTTTTAAACTGCAACATTAACACCCCTCCTTCAGAGTGCAGGCACTGTACTTCCCATCTCCAGGACTCAAGTCCGGCCTGCCGGTTTCCCTGAATCCCTTCATAAATGTTACTTTGCTCACACTCCAACAGCACGTCAAGTATTAAAAACCATTTGTCTCCATTCACTCCTATCAAACACGCTCACGCATGCCTGCTGGAAGTCCAAGCCCCTCGCACACAAAACCTCCTTTACCCCCTCCCTCCAACCCTTCCTAGGCCGACCCCTACCCCGCCTTCCTTCCACTACAGACTGATACACTCTTGAAGTCATTCTGTTTCGCTCCATTCTCTCTACATGTCCGAACCACCTCAACAACCCTTCCTCAGCCCTCTGGACAACAGTTTTGGTAATCCCGCACCTCCTCCTAACTTCCAAACTACGAATTCTCTGCATTATATTCACACCACACATTGCCCTCAGACATGACATCTCCACTGCCTCCAGCCTTCTCCTCGCTGCAACATTCATCACCCACGCTTCACACCCATATAAGAGCGTTGGTAAAACTATACTCTCATACATTCCCCTCTTTGCCTCCAAGGACAAAGTTCTTTGTCTCCACAGACTCCTAAGTGCACCACTCACTCTTTTTCCCTCATCAATTCTATGATTCACCTCATCTTTCATAGACCCATCCGCTGACACGTCCACTCCCAAATATCTGAATACGTTCACCTCCTCCATACTCTCTCCCTCCAATCTGATATTCAATCTTTCATCACCTAATATTTTTGTTATCCTCATAACCTTACTCTTTCCTGTATTCACCTTTAATTTTCTTCTTTTGCACACCCTACCAAATTCATCCACCAATCTCTGCAACTTCTCTTCAGAATCTCCCAAGAGCACAGTGTCATCAGCAAAGAGCAGCTGTGACAACTCCCACTTTGTGTGTGATTCTTTATCTTTTAACTCCACGCCTCTTGCCAAGACCCTCGCATTTACTTCTCTTACAACCCCATCTATAAATATATTAAACAACCACGGTGACATCACACATCCTTGTCTAAGGCCTACTTTTACTGGGAAAAAATTTCCCTCTTTCCTACATACTCTAACTTGAGCCTCACTATCCTCGTAAAAACTCTTCACTGCTTTCAGTAACCTACCTCCTACACCATACACTTGCAACATCTGCCACATTGCCCCCCTATCCACCCTGTCATACGCCTTTTCCAAATCCATAAATGCCACAAAGACCTCTTTAGCCTTATCTAAATACTGTTCACTTATATGTTTCACTGTAAACACCTGGTCCACACACCCCCTACCTTTCCTAAAGCCTCCTTGTTCATCTGCTATCCTATTCTCCGTCTTACTCTTAATTCTTTCAATTATAACTCTACCATACACTTTACCAGGTACACTCAACAGACTTATCCCCCTATAATTTTTGCACTCTCTTTTATCCCCTTTGCCTTTATACAAAGGAACTATGCATGCTCTCTGCCAATCCCTAGGTACCTTACCCTCTTCCATACATTTATTAAATAATTGCACCAACCACTCCAAAACTATATCCCCACCTGCTTTTAACATTTCTATCTTTATCCCATCAATCCCGGCTGCCTTACCCCCTTTCATTTTACCTACTGCCTCACGAACTTCCCCCACACTCACAACTGGCTCTTCCTCACTCCTACAAGATGTTATTCCTCCTTGCCCTATACACGAAATCACAGCTTCCCTATCTTCATCAACATTTAACAATTCCTCAAAATATTTCCTCCATCTTCCCAATACCTCAAACTCTCCTCTCCTATTTTTAACTGACAAATCCATTTGTTCTCTAGGCTTCCTTAACTTGTTAATCTCACTCCAAAACTTTTTCTTATTTTCAACAAAATTTGTTGATATCTCACCCACTCTCTCATTTGCTCTCTTTTTACATTGCTTCACCACTCTCTTAACCTCTCTCTTTTTCTCCATATACTCTTCCCTCCTTGCATCACTTCTACTTTGTAAAAACTTCTCATATGCTAACTTTTTCTCCCTTACTACTCTCTTTACATCATCATTCCACCAATCGCTCCTCTTCCCTCCCGCACCCACTTTCCTGTAACCACAAACTTCTGCTGAACACTAACACTACATTTTTAAACCTACCCCATACCTCTTCGACCCCATTGCCTATGCTCTCATTAGCCCATCTATCCTCCAATAGCTGTTTATATCTTTCCCTAACTGCCTCCTCTTTTAGTTTATAAACCTTCACCTCTCTCTTCCCTGATGCTTCTATTCTCCTTGTATCCCATCTACCTTTTACTCTCAGTGTAGCTACAACTAGAAAGTGATCTGATATATCTGTGGCCCCTCTATAAACATGTACATCCTGAAGTCTACTCAACAGTCTTTTATCTACCAATACATAATCCAACAAACTACTGTCATTTCGCCCTACATCATATCTTGTATACTTATTTATCCTCTTTTTCTTAAAATATGTATTACCTATAACTAAACCCCTTTCTATACAAAGTTCAATCAAAGGGCTCCCATTATCATTTACACCTGGCACCCCAAACTTACCTACCACACCCTCTCTAAAAGTTTCTCCTACTTTAGCATTCAGGTCCCCTACCACAATTACTCTCTCACTTGGTTCAAAGGCTCCTATACATTCACTTAACATCTCCCAAAATCTGTCTCTCTCCTCTGCATTCCTCTCTTCTCCAGGTGCATACACGCTTATTATGACCCACTTCTCGCATCCAACCTTTACTTTAATCCACATAATTCTTGCATTTACACATTCATATTCTCTTTTCTCCTTCCATAACTGATCATTCAACATTACTGCTACCCCTTCCTTTGCTCTAACTCTCTCAGATACTCCAGATTTAATCCCATTTATTTCCCCCACCGAAACTCCCCTACCCCCTTCAGCTTTGTTTCGCTTAGGGCCAGGACATCCAACTTCTTTTCTTTCATAACATCAGCAATCATCTGTTTCTTGTCATCCGCACTACATCCACGCACATTCAAGCATCCCAGTTTTATAAAGTTTTTCTTCTTCTCTTTTTTAGTAAATGTCTACAGGAGAAGGGATTACTAGCCCATTGCTCCCGGCATTTTAGTCGCCTCATACGACACGCATGGCTTACGGAGGAAAGATTCTTTTCCACTTCCCCATGGACAATAGAAGAAATAAAGAAGAACAAGAGCTATGTAGAAAAAGGAGAAAAACCTAGATGTATGTATATATATATATGCATGTGCGTGTCTGTGAAGTGTGACCAAAGTGTAAGTAGGAGTAGCAAGATATCCCTGTTATCTAGCGTGTTTATGAGACAGAAAAAGACACCAGCAATCCTACCATCATGCAAAACAGTTACAGGTTTCTGTTTCACAGTCGTCTCGCAGGACGGTAGTACTTCCCTGGGTGGTTGCTGTCTACCAACCTACTACCTATATATATATATATATATATATATATATATATATATATATATATATATATATATATATATACCTGAATGCTGTTTGGTGAGGGGAAATATAATTATTTCACTCACCGCTGTCTTTTGTTCGTTTCTGATTTACCTTGATTATCGTGCCACATGTACAACCAGGTGTGCAGGCCACTAGGCTACACCTGTGTTCGTAATATAAAACTTAAATGAAAAATCACATAATATCTTGCTTAAATTTTAACGATGAGTAATCTTAAAGAAAAGTTTGAGAGGATTTTGGTCATTGTAGGTCCCAATCTGATTTTTTTTTTGGGGGGGGGGGAAATTACGAAAAATTAAAGTACTGTTTTTCATACGATAATCGTCCAATTGGCTTCAAACCTTCAACTCCCTCAAGGGAGGTTCCTTGACGCTGGTGATGGGCTCTTGATCTAGGGAATTGGATCTGTGCTCCAGTTCTCTGAATTGAGCCTGAATACCTTCCATCCCTCCCCTGCCACAGGCACTGTATAATCCCTACGGGTTTAACGCTCCCCCTAACCTTCATTGCTGATAACTTTATAAAGCAGATTCTGGGCAGCTTAAAGCTGTATGTACCTGTGTATTTTATAATACTAGTTTCTCTGAGGTAACAAGACTCTCCAGCTTTGTTTTCAACTTTCAAAGTTGGTGTTTGTTAGTGGACTGTTTGTCTTAATTTTCCATTTTTATTGAAAAAAAACGGGATATTAGATCATGGAGTTACCTGGAGTTTACCTGGAGAGAGTTCCGAGGGTCAACGCCCCCGCGGCCCGGTCTGTGACCAGGCCTCCTGGTGGCTCAGAGCCTGATCAACCAGGCTGTTGCTGCTGGCTGCACGCAAACCAACGTACGAGCCACAGCCCGGCTGGTCAGGAACCGACTTTAGGTGCTTGTCCAGTGCCAGCTTGAAGACTGCCAGGGGTCTGTTGGTAATCCCCCTTATGTATGCTGGGAGGTAGTTGAACAGTCTCGGGCCCCTGACACTTACTGTATGGTCTATTAACGTGCTAGTGACACCCCTGCTTTTCATTGGGGGGATGTTGCATCGTCTGCCAAGTCTTTTGCTTTCGTAGTGAGTGATTTTCGTGTGCAAGTTCGGTACTAGTCTCTCTAGGATTTTCCAGGTGTATATAATCATGTATCTCTCCCGCCTGCGTTCCAGGGAATAGTTTTAGGAACCTCAAGCGCTCCCAGTAATTGAGGTGTTTTATCTTCGTTATGCGCTCCGTGAAGGTTCTCTGTATATTTTCTAGGTCAGCAATTTCACCTGCCTTGAAAAGTGCTGTTAGTGTGCAGCAATATTCCAGCCTAGATAGAACAAGTGACCTGAAGAGTGTCATCATGGGCTTGGCATCCCTAGTTTTGAAGGTTCTCATTATCCATCCTGTCATTTTTCTAGCAGATGCGATTGATACAATGTTATGGTCCTTGAAGGTGAGATCCTCCGACATGATCACTCCCAGGTCTTTGACGTTGGTGTTTCGCTCTATTTTGTGGCCAGAATTTGTTTTGTACTCTGATGAAGATTTAATTTCCTCGTGTTTACCATATCTGAGTAATTGAAATTTCTCATCGTTGAACTTCATATTGTTTTCTGCAGCCCACTGAAAGATTTGGTTGATGTCAGCCTGGAGCCTTGCAGTGTCCGCAATGGAAGACACTGTCATGCAGATTCGGGTGTCATCTGCAAAGGAAGACACGGTGCTGTGGCTGACATCCTTGTCTATGTCGGATATGAGGATGAGGAACAAGATGGGAGCGAGTACTGTGCCTTGTGGAACAGAGCTTTTCACCGTAGCTGCCTCGGACTTTACTCTGTTGACGACTACTCTCTGTGTTCTGTTAGTGAGGAAATTATAGATCCATCGACCGACTTTTCCTGTTATTCCTTTAGCACGCATTTTGTGCGCTATTACGCCATGGTCACACTTGTAGAAGGCTTTTGCAAAGTCTGTATATATTACATCTGCATTCTTTTTGTCTTCTAGTGCATTTAGGACCTTGTCGTAGTGATCCAATAGTTGAGACAGACAGGAGCGACCTGTTCTAAACCCATGTTGCCCTGGGTTGTGTAACTGATGGGTTTCTAGATGGGTGGTGATCTTGCTTCTTAGGACCCTTTCAAAGATTTTTATGATATGGGATGTTAGTGCTATCGGTCTGTAGTTCTTTTCTGTTGCTTTACTGCCCCCTTTGTGGAGTGGGGCTATGTCTGTTGTTTTTAGTAACTGTGGGACGACCCCCGTGTCCATGCTCCCTCTCCATAGGATGGAAAAGGCTCGTGATAGGGGCTTCTTGCAGTTCTTGATGAACACGGAGTTCCATGAGTCTGGCCCTGGGGCAGAGTGCATGGGCATGTCATTTATCGCCTGTTCGAAGTCATTTGGCGTCAGGATAACATCGGATAGGCTTGTGTTAACCAAATTCTGTGGCTCTCTCATAAAAAATTCATTTTGATCTTCGGCTCTCAGTCTGGTTAGCGGCTTGCTAAAAACCGAGTCATATTGGGACTTCAGTAGCTCACTCATTTCCTTGCTGTCATCTGTGTAGGACCCATCTTGTTTAAGTAGGGGCCCAATACTGGACGTTGTTCTCGACTTTGATTTGGCATAGGAGAAGAAATACTTTGGGTTTCTTTCGATTTCATTTATGGCTTTTAGTTCTTCCCGCGATTCCTGACTCCTATAAGATTCCTTTAGCTTAAGTTCGATGCTTGCTATTTCTCTGACCAGTGTCTTCCTACGCATTTCAGATATATTGACCTCTTTTAGCCGCTCTGTTATTTTTTTCCGTCGCCTGTAAAGGGAGCGCCTGTCTCTTTCTATTTTACATCCACTCCTCCTTTTTCTTAGAGGAATAAGCCTTGTGCATACATCGAGTGCCACCAAGTTAATCTGTTCTAGGCATAAGTTGGGGTCTGTGTTGCTTAGTATATCTTCCCAGCTTATATCGGTTAGGACTTGGTTTACTTGGTCCCACTTTATGCTTTTGTTACTGAAGTTGAATTTGGTGAATGCTCCCTCGTGACTAGTCTCATTATGTCGGTCTGGGGCTCCACGCATACATGTCTGAGCCTCAATTTTGTTGTGATCTGAGTATATTGTTTTTGATATGGTGACATTTCTTATCAGATCATCATCGTTAGTGAAGATGAGGTCTAGTGTATTCTCCAGTCTAGTAGGCTCTATTATTTGCTGGTTTAAATTGAATTTTGTGCAGAGATTTAAAAGCTCGTGTGAGTGTGAGTTTTTATCAGAGCTGCCTCCTGGTGTTATCACTGCAACAATATTATTTGCTATATTCCTCCATTTTAGGTGCCTTAAGTTGAAATCCCCCAGGAGCAAGTTGTTGGGTGTAGGAGCTAGAAGATTTTCCAGACAGTGGTCAATTTTTAACAGCTGTTCCTGGAATTGCTGGGATGTTGCATCCTGAGGCTTGTAGACTACCACAATGACTAGGTTTTGGTTCTCGACCTTTACTGCTAAAGCCTCCACTACATCATTTGAGGCATTAAGCAGTTCTGTGCAAACAAATGACTCTGCAATGTACAGGCCAACCCCCCCCCCCCTTTTGCCTGTTCACTCTGTCACATCTGTATAGGTTGTAACCTGGGATCCATATTTCGTTGTCCAAGTGATCCTTTATGTGGGTCTCTGTGAAAGCCGCGAACATTGCCTTTGCCTCTGCAAGCAGTCCACGGATGAAAGGTATTTTGTTGTTTGTTGCTGGCTTTAGACCCTGTATATTTGCAAAGAAGAATGTCATCGGACTGGTCGTATTGTTGGTACTGGGGGGGATTTTTTTTCCGGCATTAGTATCTGTATCTGTTGGTATGGAGTGGAGGCCATCGACTGTGGTTCCACTACAGGAATGACTGGATTTGGTGTACGATTTCTGACATTTCCTGCCAGTTTTTTTTCCTTCCTGGCACTAAAAAACCTCTCCCTCTTGAGTGGCTGTGGCTACCCAGGTTTTCCCATGGCCTGGATGTTTTGTATCTTTTTGTCCCCTTTAGATGGTGTGCCTGGCAATTTAAGTTATAGCACATTCTTTCCTGTACTGAAGAGGTACACATTTCAGGGTGAAAAAGCTTACAGGAAGGGAGTTTGCATTTTCCTGTTGTCATATGGGCATGGCATTTTCTAGGGTGGTCATAGTTGCACGTCCCGTCTGTTTTTCCAGATTTCCCATGTCTGCAGATACCAAGTGCATAGTATGTGCACAGACTTGGTTTCCGTTTGCCTTGGGTTTCTGTGACTGTATTCCCTGTTGGTGCATGTTTCCCTGTCTTATTCCTATCCTCCCTAGCACCAGAAATGGAGCTCCCACCAGTTGTTTTTGGTAATATATCCTCACTATTGCTAGTGGAGTCCTCTTGTTTGCTATTTCCTGTGGTATTTCTAGTTTGCAATATTGGTTTTATCTTATCTTTGACTACACTTGTTTCCCCACTACGGCTCTTGTCCCCTATGAGGTCATTTATATGTATTCCTTCCTGCATATAATTCCCGACTACCTGGACAAAATCTCCAGCTTCACCAATACTGTCTCCCAGGACAGCACCTCCAGCTTCACCATTACTGTCTCCCAGGAGAGCACCTCCAGCTTCACCATTACTGTCTCCCAGGACAGCACCTCCAGCTTCACCATTACTGTCTCCCAGGACAGCACTATCAGCCCCACATTTACTGACTACCAGGACATCACCTCCAGTCTTACAGTTTCTGACTACATGGCCAGTATCAAGGGCAGTACCATTCAGCCCAGACTTTTTATGTTCCCATCTGTTGTAGAAAGCTTCCAGGTTTTCTATGAAAGCAGCTTTGATGTTATCCTCTTTTAATACCCTTGTGATTTTAGTCCACAGATTTATCTCATTTGGGCATACCCAAAAACACTTCCCTGTTTTAATACTGCTTGTAGCTAGTTCTTGGATATCTGCACAAGGGGCGTGACACCAATTTCCACAAAAATGACAATTTATCCATGTGGAAGCCCGTTTGTTTGATTGACTGCAGACTACACAGAGCTTCATAATGATTTGAATGGTTGATTTACTGTAATTCTACTAGCAACCTCTTGAATACTCTATTAATAACCTCCTTAAATGAAGCTCTAGCTATTTGTATTTCTATTTCTAACTATTTCTAACTGTACTTGCATATTGGACAGCTTACCGTGTACGTTCCTGATTTATATTTATTGTTTGTGTTTGATAAGGGCGTCTACAACCCCATCCGTTTACAGTCTGCTTTATTGTTCAACGAAACCGTTTGTAACCAGTAAAGGGTTCGGACCATCAAGGGTTCGGACTAGTCGAGGGTTCGGACCAGTCGATCTGATCTGATCAGTGGGTCACTTATTTAAAACATACTGGTCGGTGATTTGGGCTAACACATGAAGGATCTACTTGAAATTATCTTCCCGAGTAATATGTGATTTGATTGATACAAAAGTATAACTTGCGTGTTGAAGAACCGGTGATTTCTGGCAGCTCCTACAGTGACGAACGGTCGAGCCTCAACCCTTGTTTATCAATCGCTGTATCTAGCTTTTCTATTTTTTTTCGTCTCCACCACAATAAATGCTATATTATCACTATAATTGACTGGTGGAAATTTTGGAGGAAGGACGCTTTTTCTGTAGTAATAATTGCTTCTCGTTGTGTATATTGCGACCGCTGGTAACTACAGGTTACATGAAATTCACAGTATACGTCTGGTATTTCAAGAAAAAAGAAACTAATGAAAGTCACTCCACTCCACTAAGTACCATTATAATACTGGTTAGTTGCTACTACAACACTGTATTCTGCTATTCACTGGTATCACTAGATTATATGCGAGTACACTAACAGGCCAGGAAGATTATTAAAACAGCTGACCAGTATCAGTTGTTGTACAAAACAGATGTTTGTTGATGTACTGGTAATATTATGTCTAGGAAGATACAACCTGGTAGTGTTCCAGAAAATACTTCTGCAGTATCAGTTGTTGTACAAAACAGATGTTTGTTGATGTACTGGAGATATAATGTCTAGGAAGATACAACCTGGTAGTAGTCTTCCCCAAAATACTTCTTAACGACACCATACTTAGTTCACTGTCTTTGTTATGTGTTATGTGTGATACCTTGTGAAGGCCTCTTCTCATTCACTTTATATCTTCGGCCACAGTATGTAATTATATTAGAAACTTACGCCGCACTCTGCTCGGGTAATGCAAACCTGACAGTGACTTAAATCCCGCTAGTGTGTTTAAAGACTGAATTCATGGGACGAGAGATGGGAAAGTTACACTCGCTTGTAGCGAACTAGTCACTACAAATGACATTTTACAAAAATTCGTTTATATACTTCTCTTGTGTATTCCAGAGCAGAGAAAGTGTAATATACAGCTCATCCCCACTCAGGGTTATACCCAACTTGCCGGCACCCTTCCTTCCATCCCCACACTGTACGTTTCTCATAACTATATTTAGCCGGATGAAGAGAAACAAAAGACTGGGTAAGACTTATTTTCGTTCGAGGGGAGCTTGATAAAGCTCACGCTGTTTTATATATATCTCTTCTTCCACTTGTTGACTCGCTGTCTCTCCACTCACAGTTTCTCGGCTCTCTTCCATTTGTAAACACAATCCCACCGATGCAGGTCATACCGAGACAAACAAGAGATAAGCACACGTTGGGACCACTTTGAGGTTACAATATCAAAGAGAAGCACCACAAACTGTACACTAACCCAACATGGAGTTCCACTTGGCTGTTGCTGCCGCAGGCTTGTTTAGACCTGGCCATGAAACGGTAGACCGATGCCACTCGCCGTTATTCAAATCTTGAACATCGCGAACATAACACGAGGCAAGAGAACAAACCAGCCAATTAAACTACAAACGAATCCACTAACCAACATAAAAGAAGTTCGTCTATTAAGCACAAAATCTATTGACTACACAAGGGTCATTAAGGCTGCATTTAACTTGTACATCAATCAACACACAGTGAAAGATACGCGACTCTACGCGTATAACCTTATCCAACATATTACAAGCTTTAAT
Source organism: Cherax quadricarinatus (assembly GCF_038502225.1). Lineage (NCBI taxonomy): Eukaryota > Metazoa > Arthropoda > Malacostraca > Decapoda > Parastacidae > Cherax > Cherax quadricarinatus. The sequence continues at coordinate 22,072,561 of NC_091332.1, forward strand.
TAAGTCGTATTTGACGAAAATCTACAAACGCTTTCACAAACAGTATCATAAATTTGTACAATGATTCACGGAGCCTGAAGATTTTATTCCCTGATCTCCACTGGGAGTAAAAATAGAAAAAAAAATGTGGAGAGAAAAAAAAGAGCTCTCACAGCCTGAATCTTGATCGTGTCAGTGAAATCCCTCAGATAAGGTTTCCAACCCGTGCGTAAAATAGAGGTTCTTAACACTCATCTCTCCGTGAGCTCCTCACTTCCCTCATCCAGATAAACTGCCCCTCCCTCCTATCCTGCCAGATGACACTGCCTACTGCTGTTACTGGAGGGGTACGTTCATGGCACCTCGTACCCACTTGAGTACTGTCATCATCTTAGATGACACTGCTGGAGGAGAGGCGGGAAGGAGATAAAGAGGAGAGGAAGATGAGGAACGTGAGAAGCAAGAGAGGTGAAGAAGAGGTCAAAACGAGGAAAGTTAGGAAAGAGGAAGGCGAGGTGCATGTGTGTGTGTGTGTGTGTGTGTGTGTGTGTGTGTGTGTGTTAATATAGGTGCGCGCGCGCGCCTATATGAACTGCCCTATATATGGTTGCAGGGGTCGAGTCATAGCTCTTAGCCCCACTTCTTTGCTAGTCGCTACTAGGCCCACTCTCTCCCTGCTCCAAGAGCCTTATCGTTACTCGTCTTAAAGCTATGTATGGATGATCCTGCCTCCAATACTTCACTCTCCAGATTGTTCCACTTCCTGACAATTCTTTGGCTAAAGAAATACTTCCTAACCTCTCTATGACTCATCGGAGTTTTTAACCTCCAGTTATGTTCCCTTGTTCTTGTACCAAATCTCTGAAACATTCTGACCCTGTCCACCTTGTCAATTTCTCTCAGTATTTTATGCGTCGTTATCATGTCGCTTCTATCCCTCCTGTCCTCCAGTGTAGTTAGGATGAGATCCCTTAACCTTTGCTCGTAGGACATACCCCTTAACTCCGGGACTAGTCTTGTTGTAAACTTTTACACTTTATCCCATTTCTTGAAGTATTTGACCAGGTATGGGTTCCATACTGGCATTGCATACCCCAAAATGGGCCTAACGTACACGGTGTACAGTGTCGTGTACATCGTGCACGTCAGTTATTTGGCTGATGTGCGCCTCAGGAGATGTGCTCTGTATGATGCGGACAAAGAACCTTTTTCTTGAATGAGGTTTTTAGCAATTGACCTCCTAGGCTGTACCCCGTCTGATGTTTCCTTTGTCCTTCAAGCTTCGAGACTGCACAGGCTGGGTTTAAACTCCAGGAGTCATTTGTCGGACCAGGCTTGCAGCCTATCCGGATCCCCTTATAGGCTTATCTGATGCTCGTCCGCTTGTGTCTGTACTGACCTATCTGTACTTACCTATTTGTGGTTGCAGGCGTCAATGCACAGCTCCTGGCCCCGCCTCTGCTTGTCACTACTAGGTCCAGCTAGATGTGTGTGTGTGTGTACTCACCTAGTTGCACTCACTTAGTTGTGGTTGCAGGGGTCGATTCATAGCTCCTTGCCCCGCCTCTTCACTGTGTGTGTGTGTGTACTCACCTAATTGTACTCACCTAATTGTGGTTGCAGGGGTCGAGACTCAGCTCCTGGCCCCGCCTCTTCACTGATCGCTACTGGATCCTCTCTCTCTCTGCTTCCTGAGCTTTGTCATACCTCTTCTTAAAACTATGTATGGTTCCTGCCTCCACTACTTCACTTGCTAGGCTATTCCACTTGCTGACAACTCTATGACTGAAGAAATACTTCCTAACGTCCCTGTGACTCGTCTGAGTCTTCAGCTTCCAGTTGTGACCCCTTGTCCCTGTGTCCCCTCTCTGGAACATCCTATCTCTGTCCACCTTGTCTATTCCCCGCAGTATCTTGTATGTCGTTATCATGTCTCCCCTGACCCTTCTGTCCTCCAGTGTCGTCAGTCCGATTTCCCTTAACCTTTCCTCGTACGACATTCCCTTGAGCTCTGGGACTAGCCTTGTTGCAAACCTTTGTACTTTCTCTAACTTCTTGACGTGCTTGACCAGGTGTGGGTTCCAGACTGGTGCTGCATACTCCAGTATGGGCCTAACATACACAGTGTACAGTGTCTTGAACGATTCCTTATTAAGGTATCGGAACGCTATTCTCAGGTTTGCCAGGCGCCCGTATGCTGCAGCGGTTATTTGGTTGATGTGTGCCTCCGGTGATGTGCTCGGTGTTATGGTCACCCCAAGGTCTTTCTCCCTGAGTGAGGTCTGTAGTCTTTGTCCACCTAGCCTATACTCTGTCTGCGGTCTTCTTTGCCCCTCCCCAATCTTCATGACTTTGCATTTGGCTGGATTGAATTCGAGAAGCCAGTTACTGGACCACATGTCCAGCCTCTCCAGGTCTCTTTGCAGTCCTGCCTCACCCTCGTCCGATTTAATTCTTCTCATCAACTTCACGTCATCTGCGAACAGGGACACTTCAGAGTCTATTCCTTCCATCATGTCGTTCACATATATCAAAAATAGCACTGGTCCTAGAACTGACCCCTGTGGGACCCCGCTCGTAACAGGTGTGTGTGTGTGTGTACTCACCTATTTGTACTCACCTATTTGTGGTTGCAGGGGTCGAGTCCTAGCTCCTGGCCCCGCCTCTTCACCGGTTGCTACTAGGCCCTCTCTCTCCCCGCTCCATGAGCTTTATCAAACCTCGTCTTAAAACTGTGTATGGTTCCTGCCTCCACTACGTCATTTTCTAGGCTATTCCACTGCCTTACAACTCTATGACTGAAGAAATACTTCCTACTATCACTCTGACTCATTTGTGTCTTCAACTTCCAATTGTGGCCTCTTGTTTCTGTGTCCCCTCCCTGGAACATCCTGTCTTTGTCCACCTTGTCTATTCCACGCAGTATTTTATATGTCGTTATCATGTCTCCCCTGACCCTCCTGTCCTCCAGTGTGGTCAGGCCGATTTCCCTTAATCTTTCCTCATAGGACATTCCCCTTAGCTCTGTAACTAACCTTGTCGCAAACCTTTGTACTTTCTCTAGTTTCTTGACGTGCTTTATCAAGTGTGTGTGTGTGTGTGTGTGTGTGTGTGTGTGTGTGTGTGTGTGTGTGTGTGTGTGTGTGTCTGTCTGTGTGTGTGTGTGTGTGTGTGTGTGTGTGTGTGTGTGTGTGTGTGTGTGTGTGTGTGTGTGTGTGTGTGTGTGTGTGTATGTGTGAAGAAGAGACTATTTTACTTTCGTTCTGTGTACAGACAACTTAGAGTTTCTTGTATCCGCGACAGCGAAGTGGACACCACTGAAACTATCAAAACTTTACGAGTCACAGTATATTGTCTATCTGACGCAACCAACAGACTTCTAGATAACATTTCTGCCCGATCTTGGCTGCTCTATTATCATTATTATTAATATTAATATTATTATTATTATTATTATTATTATTATTATAAGGACACGAAAAATCAGTAATTATCAAACAGCTGCTGGGGTATGGAAGGTAAGCAAGTTTAATTCAAAGAGGGAAAGGTTAACTCCATTTTTCTGGATTAAGAACACTTTAAGCAGACAAACGTTCAGTACACTGGAGTAACTGACATATATTAACTACACAGAAACTCCTTCTAAAGCAGAGCATTTCTGGCGACCTTAAAATTAACTTACAATTACCAGACAATGAGACAAATATAATAATTTATTAAAATGTTATTATTTGCCATATTTGACATTAATATACTGCAACAATTTGGTATATGAATTATGATAGTTTGAGATTAATACATATTGAAACAGATTGATGGTAATATCAGTATGAATGTTAATATAATGTGGATCAAGAGGGTTGTTGATGACACATCAAACTTGAACATAAATTGTCAAAGCAGGATGTAAGTTACACTTAGAAATTATTTTGATAACATTTTTGAAACTGCTGGCTGAAAGGGAAATTTTTGCATCGTCTGGAAGGGAGTTCCAAATTTTAGGGCCCTTTATTTGAATGGAGTTCTTAAAAAGGTTAAGTCAAACACTCGATGTATCAAAGAGAAACATTTCTTCGATTGTCTCTGTGTGTTCTGTTGCAGCTCTCCAGGAAGAGTCGAAGTGCTGGGCTGACAAATATATATACACAACAGTCTGCACCGCCAGTTCATGCATACATAACCACAAAATTACTCTCATTTTTTGCATCATAATTTATCTAGATGCAAAGTAATTTAAGAATTTTGGGATAATTTGTTCACGAAGGCTGTGAATATATAAATACTTTATCTTTAATAAAGTATATCCAAATATATCAGCCTAGTATTCCTATTTCACCTGTTCTAAATGCCTCATTGCCATTATAACTTACCCAGATAAATGTGGAGTATAATTTAAAATGGTTAAAACAATGTAGATTAACTTTCGAAGTTCAACTATAATTCGAAACTCTGCCTATTTGGCAAATCCTGGCTGGTAAGTTTTTCCTAAAAACGACACTGACAGGTGGTAGCCTCCAAAAAGGCTGCAAATATTTCGGAATATGGATCCATGCCTGACGTGGTTTCCATTTGAATACTCTGCATATATCATATGCTGCATGCCGCAGGCTGCAGTGAAATGCAGCGGAGCTTGTCACTTTGTTCGGAATATTAATGAAATATTGCTTATAAACTCCACCTTTCAGAGGAAAACATTTAATTTCTGTTTTGCCAGATGGTTAATGCATCATGACTGAGAGAACAATTGACAGTCCAACTACTGTAGGTAAAAACACGTGTGCACCGATTCAGACATTTATTAAGGAAATGTTTCCTTCACGCATGTCTTGTACCTGCAACTTATCAACATCATCTTATCACTTCCATCAGAACCAACTACTACACAGAGAAGGACTCCTGTATTGAGATGAAAATTGGGTTGGTCAATTGTTTTGTTAGTGTGATGAATTGTAAAGGACCTGCCTAGTATGGGCCAACAAGCCTGCTGCAGTGTTCTTCAGAACCAACTACTACACAGCATAGATTTTGTATTTGTCTTATCGGTTGATTCATCGAGAAAAAATTCACCAGACGAGTCTTTGTTTTGACCTGTGTTGCCAGGAGAGACGGGCAGCGCCAGTTCCTGTAGTGGGTGGCTTAGGGATGGCTATCTTGTTAGAAGGGGGCGGCTAGGAGGTTTGTTTCCAAGCAGCGTTATTATTTCTATAATCTTTGTTTTTGGGCCGTGTTTAGACGACCCAAAAAGGTCCGAAATATCGTCTTAACTTCCTTTTCGTTAGTGTGGGATTTTGTGTGTTGTTTCAGTAACGTTATTATGACTTGTCTTCATCTTCGATTTGCTTATTTATGTTTAATATGCCTTTTAATTTGTTTATGTAACCTAAATTATCCTTATTTAAAGATAACTTACTTACCATAATAAAAATAGTATTTGCAAGTTACGAGAAACTTTAAGAAACTTACAGTACAATACAATATTTTTATTTCTTTGCAAGTTTACATTGAGATTCTGTAGTTACAATAATGAGTTACAGAGGACCGAGCCACTATCACGTCATGGCATTATGGACTGACTAAACTAATGGCTTACACACTACTTAATACCAGAGAAATTGATCATAGTTTAAGTTGTACATCTGTTTTTATTTAAAGCAGACATTTAAGTTAACTCAAGTTATAATCTGGCGATATTACGTTGGGACAACTTGAAAGTATTTTGTAGGTTGTGTATATGAATAGTAAATATTTAAGTTATATTATTGGAATATAATATTGAGCGTTGGTGAAAGTAGTTTACAGTATGAGAATGATACAATATAGTGTAAGGCAGTATAGTTTTGTGCAGGTATTTATACTACAATGTAGTATTAAGTTATGTATGAACTTTGAGTATTTAAATTATGAAGTGTTAAGAATTAGGTAATTGGGAGATCTTAAGTATTGAGTATTTAATATTTAGTTTAGGGTGAGAAGATTTTTTTTTTTTTTTTGAGATGAGTCTTAAATTGATGTTCAGGCCGGGTTACTTTAGTATCTACTGGTAATAAGTTCCAAATTTTGGGGCCCTTTATGTGCATAGAGTTCTTACACAGTGTGGTGTGGACACGGGGTACATCAAAAAGTGATCTGTCTTGCGTCCTTTTAAGGTTGGTGAGAAGTTTGAGTGTATGGTTTATGTTTGAGTGTAGTGTTTTATGTATTTAGTAGGCGCAAGAATAATGGATGTTCTTTACGGTGAGTAGTTTTAGACTTTTGAATATTGGTGGACTATGCTGTCTGGAATAGGAATTTGTTATCAATATGACTGCAACTTTTGCTGGGTTATTAGTGGTCTTGGGTAATTTAATGTTGTTGATATCTCCATGCACAAATTCCATATGTGAGATAAGGATAGATGAGTGAATGGTATAGTGCAAGGAGAGCTGATTGTGGAACATAGTACTGTATCTTTGATAGTATGTCTGTCTTAGAGATTTTCTTGGAAATTTGTTGTATATGAATCTGGAATTTAAGGCTACTGTCAAGGTGGATTCCTAGGTATTTTCCTTCTTTGCGGCTTGTGATGGGTGATCCGTTTAGCGTTATGTTAAGTGGAACATTTGCAGCTCTATTTCCAAACTGAATGAAGTAGGGTTTGTCAGTATTGAGTGTAAGCTTGTTAATCATCATCCAGGTAGATATTTTCTGCAATTCAGCATTAACAGTGTTGGCCAGTATGACTGGGTTTGGGTGAGAGAAGATGTATGTTGTGTCATCTGCAAATAATGTTGGTTCCAGTAGTTGTGATGCATTCGGTAGGTCATTGATGTAAATGAGAAAGAGGGCCAATGACACTTCCTTGTGGGGGCCCAACTGTAATTGGTTGTGTGGAAGAGTTAGCTCCATTTGTGTACACATATTGGCTTCTGTTACTAAGGTATGACTTTAGGTTGTTAGGTAAGACACATGCAACAGTTAGGTATCTTTATTTCGAAACGTTTCGCCTACACAGTAGGCTTCTTCAGTCGAGTACAGAAAAGTTGATAGAAGCAGAAGATACTTGAAGACCATGTAATCAGTCCATCACCCTTAAAGTTTTGAGGTGGTCAGTCCCTCAGTCTGGAGAAGAGCATTGTTCCATAGTCTGAAACAATATGTTTCAGACTATAGTCTGAAACAATATGTTTCAGACTATGGAACAATACTCTTCTCCAGACTGAGGGACTGACCACCTCAAAACTTCAAGGGTGATGGACTGATTACATCGTCTTCAAGTATCTTCTGCTTCTATCAACTTTTCTGTACTCGACTGAAGAAGCCTACTGTGTAGGCGAAACGTTTCGAAATAAAGATACCTAACTGTTGCATATGTGTCTTACCTAACAACCTGTCGATATTTTATACCATTTTAATGTTCATGACTTTAGGTAATTAAGGGAGTGCCCTCTTATACCATAGTGTGTTAATTTAATGTGCAGCAAATCATGGTCGACTGTATCTAAAGCTTTACGTAAATCAATAAAGATTCCCAGCGGGACTTCTTTCTTCTCGAGAGCAGTGTATATTAGTTCTAGTATGTGTACAATAGCATCATTTGTGTTTTTATTAGTCCTGAATCCAAACTGAGAGGGCATGAGTATGTCTTGAGAGACGAGATAGGAATAGATCTGCCTATGAATTAATTTTTCAAAGATTTTAGAGAGCAGGTAAGTTAGATATTGGTCTATAGTTATTCAAGTCAGCTTGGTCACCTCCTTTGTGGATCGGGGTGACCATCGCTATTTTGAGAATTGATGGGAAGGTTAAAGATTCGATGGATTTGTTAAAGAGTGTTGCAATAATTGTGACAGTACTTGAGAAGCTTTTTTGTACATAAAAGGTGGTAAGTTATATATATCTCCTGCCTTGTTTTTAAGGGTGTTGATGATGAGCGAGACTTCTGTTGGGTTGGTGGGAGGTAGGAATAGTGTATTCGGGTAGGTGTCCGTGATGGACGGGTGTTTAAGTTTGGGATTTTGCTCGCTAGGTTCTTTCCTATGGTGGAGAAGAAAACATTGAGTCTGTTTGCTGTTTCAGTTGGTGTGAGTAGGAGTTTATCTGAATTTGTTAATTTTATTGTTTTGTTTTTGGATATCTTTTAAGTTCCTAGAATTTCAGATAGGGTTTTCCAGGTCTTTTTCATATCACATTTTATGTTATGTATTCTGTTCTTATAATACAGATTTCTATACCATTCCTGGCTACATGGCCATACACAACTGTAGAACAGACCAGCAAGGGGGAGGAACAGCTATATACTACTCAAATCAACTCGAATGTATCAATAAATCTTGCACAAGGAATGAACATGGAGAATATATCATAGCCAAATTTAAATCAAAAGACCTGCAAAAACCCCTCACAGTTATAAACATCTACAGAGTACCACAGTCAAACATTTATCACTTTAGTGAAAAACTAGGAAACATGATTACTTATGCACACATGAACAAAGACCACCTACTACTAACAGGTGATTTCAACATAAACATACTACACGACCAGGACCCACAAGTAACCGAATTCACAAACACAATGAGTAACTGCCTGTTGCTACCAGCAATATCTAAGCCTACAAGAATCTCCGAGACAAGCATCTCCTTAATAGACCACATCTGGACAAACACCATATCCCCTTTAAAATCAGGCATAATCACAGACAACACTATAGACCACTAACCAACCTTTCTCATAACTAATCTGGGCAAACTACCACAAGACATTACTAAAGTAACCTTCAGACTACATAACGAGACAGAAGTTAACAACTTCATAGCAGCTATGAATAACATCGATTGGCAAAATGAGCTTGAAACATATACAGATATGAATGAATGTATAAATAATTTTCTAAAAAAAAAGCCCAATGCCTCTATAACAGACATTGCCCCAGTAAAACTAAACAGATCACAGCAAATAGACTGAATAATCCCTGGCTAACACCAAGCATCCTCAAATCCATTAACACAAAGCACAAATATAAAAAACAATATAAAATGGGTGAAATAACTAGAGAACAGTCGAAAAGTTACTCGTCAGCATTTACCAGCCTGATAAGGTCAAAAAAATTGTATTATGAAAATAGATTACATAACATCAAAGGTGATATGAAAAAAACCTGGAAAACTCTATCTGAAATTCTTGGAACTAAAAAGTTATCCAAAAACAAAACAATCAAACTAACAAAATTAGATGAACCCCTACTCACTCCAACCGAAACAGCAAACAGACTTAATGTTTTCTTCTCCACCATAGGAAAAAATCTAGCAAACAAAATACCAAGCACAAATGCCCGTCCGTCAGACTACCTCATAGGAACCTACCCAAATACACTATTCCTAGCTCCAACCAACCCCACTGAAGTTATGCTCATCATAAACACCCTTAAAAACAAGGTAGGAGACATAAACAACTTGCCTGCTTTTATGTACAAAAAGCTTCTCAAGTATTGTCACCAATTATTGCAACGCTCTTTAACAACTCCATTGAATCATCTACCTTCCAAACAATCCTCAAAATAGCGAGGGTCACTCCGATCCATAAAGGAGGTGACCAAGCTGACTTGAATAACTATAGACCAATATCTAATTTACCATTGCTCTCTAAAATCTTTGAAAAATTAATTCATAGACTGATGTATAGTTGCTTGTGTAAAACATTTGAGAGAATGATTCTTAATCGTCTCATGTACAGAATCAAACAATTTTTGTCTCCCCGGTTACATGGTTTCATGCATGGAAGGAGCGTGCATCATTGCATAGCCACCTTTCTCACCCTGCACACTGACAGCTCCTACACTACCTTCCTTGACCTTAAATCCGCTTTCGATGTAGCCAACCGACATGTAATAATTAGTGAACTTGCCAGAATGGATGTTGGAGGATGGCTTCTCCGCTGGATTAAAGGCTACCTGTCCAACAGAAAATCGTCTGTGTTGTTCCAGGGACATAGAAGTGTAACTAAAGACTTTGAATTAGGAACCCCACAGGGAGGTGTGCTCAGTCCCACACTGTTCAATATTCTAATTAATGCATTACTTAATGCTATGCCTAGTCAGCTCCATAATTATGTGATTAGTTTTGCTGATGATATAATGATTCACACCACCGGATTCTCCAACACCCAAAACATTCTTAATCATGTACTAGCCTCGTGTCAGGACCTGGGGTTGATAATCTCTACTGATAAAACAAAGATACTCAATAGGCGTCCTCCTCGACAGAGAGGCACAGTTCGTCAGATCCAATTGCATGATGGGTCTCTTCTAGAATATGTAAGCAGATACAGGTATCTAGGCTTTGAGGTTCCACTACTTGGACCTGTTGTAACAAGACTTTGTCGCCAATACAAAGAACGACTAAGAGCACTTAGAGTTGTGGCAGGGCTTCACCCCAGGTATGGTGCTAATGTTAAAATTGTGAAAATGATGTATCTTGCTTATATTAGATCATTGGTTGATTATGCTGCGCCACTACTTGCTCTTGTGTCTGACTGGAAGCTTGGAGGGCTGGAAAAACTGCAGAACGAAGCAATGAGGATCATCCTAGGATGCCCTCGTACTGCCAAAATTTTAAATATGCAAAAAGAACTTGATATTCCAAGCATCAGAGATCGTGTTACTGAAAGAAATATCCTAATTGGGGTTAATATGCTCAGGCAAACTCATTCAAACCCCTGCACAGAAGCCCTCCAAACTTTCCTCAGCACTGGTGAACACTCCTCCAGATGGATCGAAAAGACTGGAACCGACCTCCGCATGAATCAGATACATGATCTATGTCAAGTAAGGCAACAGCGGCACTTCTCCGCTCCATGGAATATTACCCCATTCCAAACTACCATTCCTCCATTTCCCCCCAAACTACTTCTTAAATCACAACCAAAACTTCGCCTTGAAGCCAAACATGAGGCCTTAAGCTGTATTGATAACTTAGTCACACAGCACACACTCTCGCAAATTATTTACGTTGATGGTTCTGTTCACCAATCCACTGGTGCAGCTGGTAGTGCTGCTGTTGTCGTACAGAGTGATGGCTCTCTTAAAGAAATTGGAGTACGCATCAATAATTGGGCCTCTACCCTTCAGACAGAACTGTTTGCCATACTCCTTGCACTGAAATGCATCTATGTATCAAAGATTGACAGTTTAATTGTAACTGATTCTCTGTCATCCATAAATGCTCTCAACTCATTAAGCATAAATTGTGGCATGCTTGTGTCAGAAGCCAGACACAGGTATGGTAGGATTGTGGACAGTGGAGTCAGAGTGCACATGCTGTGGATTCCATCTCACATTGGTCTTCAGATGCATGATAGAACTGATAAATTGGCTAAGCTGTATGCTTTCAAAGAGGGAGTAGATTACAATCTTGGCTTGTCAGGTAGTAGTTTGAGAACAATAATACGAAAAGAACTTCAGCTGAATTTTATGGACTTAAGGCTCAGGGAGATTGACACCAGTGAGTCCATCTATCATCATTCTATCATGCAGGAGGAGCCACATGTCTATGGTGCATCCAACAAAATAAGCAGACTCTTGGATGTCACTACCGCCCGGCTCCGGCTGGGTTACAAGTATCTTTGGCAGGTTAAATCACCACCACCAGATGTAGACCAAACGAAATGTAAACTTTGCCAGATGGATTATTGTCACACCCTGCGTCATTATGTACTGGAGTGCGATAAAATTAATGAATTTAGAAACAACTCACTCAGAAGTGTTCAAGAAATGGCTAAGTATTTTATCCACAGTGGTATATTACAGACCATTCTGGAGAAATACCCTGACTTTGCTAGCTGTAAATAAAGCATTACCACATATGTGCATGTGTGTGTGTGTGTGTGTGTGTGTGTGTGTGTGTGTGTGTGTGTGTGTGTGTGTGTGTGTGTGTGTGTGTGTGTGAGTGTGTGAGTGTGTGTGTGTGTGTATGAGTGTGTGTGTGTATGAGTGTGTGCGCGTGTGAGTATGTGTGTGTGTGTGTGTCTGTGTGTGTGTGTGTATGAGTGTGTGCGCGTGTGTATGAGTTTGTGTGTGTGTGTGTGTGTGTGTTTATGTGTATGTGTGTATGAATTTGTATGTGTGTGTGTGTGTGTGTGAGAGAGAGAGAGAGACTCAGCAATCAACATTTGCACCAATAACTCACTACAGTTGTGACCGGGTGTGGAAGTGTGAATTGCTCATTACTCTAAAATTTGTTCATGATTGCAGCCATGTATAAACGTAAGTAACCATTCTTACAGTATTCATTACCTTTGTAACTTGTGAGTTCATTACCTTGTACCTAGTTCAGCCATCAAAACTTTGGAGCCCCAGTCCCTGGACCCATTGTGTACCTCTGTAATCTGTAAATACCTTTGTAACTTGTCATGATTGTGACTAGACCTACCTGGAGTTCATTACCTTTGTAAATTGAGAGTTCATTACCTTTGTAAATTGTGAATTCATTACCTCTGTAACTTGTTCAGCTATCAAAACTTTGAGGCCCAGTCCCTGGACCAATTATGTACCTCTGTAATCTTTTGACTACCGCCCACAGGATGGGTATGGGGTGCATAATAAACATATTAAACTAACTAACTAAGACTGATGTATTCCTACCTCGTTTCACACAACATATTAAACCCTTGTCAGTTTGGATTCAGAAATAATAAAAGCACAAATGATGCTATCATACACATGCTAGAACTAATATATACCGCACTTGAAAAGAAAGAAGTCCCGCTGGGCATTTTCATTGATTTACGTAGAGCTTTAGATACAATCGACCATGAACTGCTGTACTCCAAATTAATGCACTATGGTATCAGAGGCCACTCCCTCAACTACCTAATGTCATACTTTAGTAACAGAACTCAATATGTGTATACAAATGATGCAAACTCTTTCACCCAACCAATCACAGTAGGAGTCCCACAAGGAAGCGTCCTAGGACCACTCCTCTTTCTCATCTACATCAATGATCTACCGAATGCATCACAGCTACTCAAACCCATATTATTTGCAGATGACACTACATATGTATTTTCCCACCCAAACACAGTCATACTAGCTAACACAGTCAATGCTGAATTACAGAAAATATCTGCCTGGATGATGACTAACAAACTTACCCTGAACACTGATAAAACCTATTTCATTCAGTTTGGAAACAAAGCTGCAAATGATCCAATTAACATAACGCTAAACGGATCATCAGTCACAAGACTCGCAGAGGGAAAATTCCTAGGTATCCACCTTGACAGTAGCCTTAAGTTCCAGACAAATCACCAAGAAAATCTCCAAGACTGTAGGCATACTATCAAAGATAAGGTACTACGTTCCACAATCAGCTCTCCTGGCACTGTACCATTCACTCATATACCCTTATCTTACATATGGAATTTGTGCATGGGAATCAACAACATCAAATCACCTAAAACCCCTAATAACCCAGCAAAAGGCAGCAGTAAGAATGATAAATTCCCACTCCCACCAGCATACTCCACCAATTTTCAAAAGTCTTAATCTGCTCACCATTAAGAACATCCATACTTATTCATGTGCCTACTACATACACAGAACAATACACGCAAACATAAACCCTCCACTCAAACTTCTCCTCACCAACGTAAACAGGACACATGACCACAACACAAGACACAGATCCCTTTTTGATATAACTTGTGTCCATATCACACTGTGTAAAAACTCTATGCACATAAAGGACCCCAAAATATGGAATTCATTACCAGAAGATATTAAAGTAACCCAGTCAGAAAATTAATTTAAGACTTCTCAAAAGCCACTTAATCACCCTAGACTAAATGCTAAATACTCAGTACACACTTACTCACCTATGTACTCCCACATCATAACTGAAACAATCACATTGAACCTTTTATCCATTGTTGACAGGAATATAATTCAATCATTGTTTTCACAAAAAGCATTTTCGAATATAAATATATCTTTGTATTATACAAATTTTGATTCATTTATAATTAATATTCTACTGTACAATTATGAAACAATTACTATCCTACTGAACAACTCTGATATACTACTCCTTAGTATTAAGTAGACTGTAAACCAATAATGTTAAGTTGGCCCATAATGCTTTCTTTTATCTCCAGTACCGCCGCCCTTGCTCACTTGTACACACTATGGAATCTCGTGTGTAAATAAGACTCTGAATGCTAGTTATGGGATTTCACTGTGAAGAAGTTTCGTCTACCAGGGACTGTACTGATTCGTCAGTGAATTAATAAAGTTCCTGGTGGGCGAAACGTCTTCACACTTGAAGCCGCGTTCACAGATTCGTTAAAGCCCCGCCTGTGGTATGGTCTGGATTCAACCCTCGTATTATCATCCCTGTTATCATTTGATCCTATGTTCCTATCTTTCTTCAGGTATGGCTGAGAAAAAGCTTACGTTCTCTTTACCTTGGCTCTTTATATATATTTTTAATTCAGCCTCCCTTCTCAACCAGAACTTACCTGTATTATCTATTCTCTCAGATTGGGATCACTGTACTTTTCATTTATTTTTATAAATGACAATATTTCACTTACTTAAATGAAATTCGAAAAGTTCATTAAAAATTCACAAGTTTAGGCCCTTTTTTACGTAGTTTCATACTTAGCTTTAAACCGGAGCGTAGCAAGCCACCGGAACCAGGAACAATGATTGACTCTTCTCTCCACCTCCGAAGAATGTAGAGACGAGTGTATCCTGTTTATAAGGTGTAGAATTTAGATAGCTTAATAAAAAAGAAATCAACATTGTCTTCACAATTTATTTTTTTTTATTGAAGCCTAAATAAAATACAACAAATTTTCGAATATACCTTGACACTTAAATAACATAGTTTCAGTTTCATATATTTACGAAAACTAAAATATACTATACAGCAAACACATCAAAAGGAAAAATAACAGTGGACACAGGATCTGAAATTCGTAACGTGTAAACATAGTCATGTGGCAACAACAGATTAATAGAACATTTTATTTAAATAGAACTTGAATTTAGCTATTTAAAAGGCTTTACTAGTAGCAGAAAAATCAATAATACCTTTAAAATGAACCTTGCTTGTCAAGAGTTTGAGCTTCTAATAGCGAAACACCTGAAGTGTTTCTTCACACAGAGTTGATACTAACAGTTTTTATTCTCCCCAGAGTACTGAAATAGTGTTCTGCCTTTACTCTCCCCAGAGTACTGAAATAGTGTTCTGCCTTTACTCTCTCCAGAGTACTGAAATAGTGTTCTGCTTTTACTCTCCCCAGAGTACTGAAATAGTGTTCTGCCTTTACTCTCCCCAGAGTACTGAAATAGTGTTCTGTCTTTACTCTCCCCAGAGTACTGAAATAGTGTTCTGCCTTTACTCTCCCCAGAGTACTGAAATAGTGTTCTGTCTTTACTCTCCCCAGAGTACTGAAATAGTGTTCTGCCTTTACTCTCCCCAGAGTACTGAAATAGTGTTCTGTCTTTACTCTCCCCAGAGTACTGAAATAGTGTTCTGTCTTTACTCTCCTCAGAGTACTGAAATAGTGTTCTGCCTTTACTCTCCCCAGAGTACTGAAATAGTGTTCTGCCTTTACTCTCCCCAGAGTACTAAAATAGTGTTCTGCCTTTACTCTCCCCAGAGTACTGAAATAGTGTTCTGTCTTTACTCTCCCCAGAGTACTGAAATAGTGTTCTGTCTTTACTCTCCCCAGAGTACTGAAATAGTGTTCTGCTTTTACTCTCCCCAGAGTACTGAAATAGTGTTCTGCCTTTACTCTCCCCAGAGTACTGAAATAGTGTTCTGCCTTTACTCTCCCCAGAGTACTGAAATAGTGTTCTGCCTTTACTCTCCCCAGAGTACTGAAATAGTGTTCTGTCTTTACTCTCCCCAGAGTACTGAAATAGTGTTCTGCCTTTACTCTCCCCAGAGTACTGAAATAGTGTTCTCCCTTTACTCTCCTCAGAGTACTGAAATAGTGTTCTGCTTTTACTCTCCCCAGAGTACTGAAATAGTGTTCTGCCTTTACTCTCCCCAGAGTACTGAAATAGTGTTCTGTCTTTACTCTCCCCAGAGTACTGAAATAGTGTTCTGCCTTTACTCTCCCCAGAGTACTGAAATAGTGTTCTCCCTTTACTCTCCTCAGAGTACTGAAATAGTGTTCTGCCTTTACTCTCCCCAGAGTACTGAAATAGTGTTCTCCCTTTACTCTCCCCAGAGTACTGAAATAGTGTTCTGCCTTTACTCTCCCCAGAGTACTGAAATAGTGTTCTGTCTTTACTCTCCCCAGAGTACTGAAATAGTGTTCTCCCTTTACTCTCCTCAGAGTACTGAAATAGTGTTCTGTCTTTACTCTCCCCAGAGTACTGAAATAGTGTTCTGTCTTTACTCTCCCCAGAGTACTGAAATAGTGTTCTGCCTTTACTCTCCCCAGAGTACTGAAATAGTGTTCTGTCTTTACTCTCCCCAGAGTACTGAAATAGTGTTCTGTCTTTACTCTCCCCAGAGTACTGAAATAGTGTTCTGCCTTTACTCTCCCCAGAGTACTGAAAGAGTGTTCTGCCTCTACTCTCCCCAGAGTACTGAAATAATGTTCTGCCTTTACTCTCCCCAGAGTACTGAAATAGTGTTCTGCCTCTACTCTCCCCAGAGTACTGAAATAGTGTTCTGTCTTTACTCTCCCCAGAGTACTGAAATAGTGTTCTGCCTTTACTCTCCCCAGAGTACTGAAATAGTGTTCTGCCTCTACTCTCCCCAGAGTACTGAAATAGTGTTCTGCCTTTACTCTCCCCAGAGTACTGAAATAGTGTTCTGCCTCTACTCTCCCCAGAGTACTGAAATAGTGTTCTGCCTCTACTCTCCCCAGAGTACTGAAATAGTGTTCTGCCTCTACTCTCCCCAGAGTACTGAAAGAGAGAACAATAAAAAGGCACAATACCGTGACTGGAACAATACACAAATAACCCGCACGTAGGACAGAGGAGCTTAAGATGACGTTTCAGTCCGACTTGTACCATTTAAAAAGTCACACTAACAGGAAAGAACGAACGAACGAAAGTTCAGGTAAGATCCCAAATGGGATGAGCGGGGAAGACGGGACAGACGAAGAGCAGTGCTGGAGAGGAGTGTTCTTAGTCGTAGAAATAGAGCCAGGGCTTCACCCAGCAGCGAGGCGATCGTGGGACAGATATTGAGAAGAGAAATTCAGGCTCTTCTGTTGGGACTCCGGTGGAGCGAGCGGGAAGGAAGGGACATGCGACGTTTAGAGCTAGAGAGGAGTGTAGAACTGAGCCATGTTTAACCCAAAGGGTAAGGCGAACGTGGATCAGAGAATGGTACCTGTCATAGAAGGTACCTCTCGGAGAATCCAAGGTTATTTGTAAATAGGGTTAGGAGCAGGATCATGCAAGGAGTAGAAAAGGTTGTGTTGGTTTGTGGGTCTGCGAATGTCTTCGTCAAGGAGAGAGGTCCAGTAGTCATGTCGTGTCACGAGTTTGTCAATCTGTCTGTCACTGAGCGTCTTCCAGTACAAATTCAGCGCAGGGATGTCTAACTGGGCATGTAGAGACTCGCATGTGGCGAAGTCCTCCCATCTGACATCAAGCACCCAGCGCAGCGCCTTGTTCTGGACACGCTGCAGTTTAAGTAAGTTTGTTTTTGCTGCAAGAGAGAGGGCTAGAGGAGAGTAAGTTATCAGAGGACGTATAAGGGATTTGTAGAGGTGTAGTTTGGTGCGTTGAGAGGCATGTTTCAGCTTGTAGAGGCCCGCAAGGGCCTTACTAGCTATTGCATCCCTTGAGTGAATGTGTCCGTGTAAGCGTAGAAGGTAGTCAAGATTAACGCCAAGGACAGTGACAGATTGTGTCATGGGGATGTAAGTGCGGGTGTCAGCTGTTCTGAGCTCGACAGGTAATGGAGGATCACGTTTCTGTAGTTAAAATATGTAATGCTGGATTTAGCTGCATTGGTTTTGATCCTCCATTTTTGTTCCCAGATGGCTATCCTGTCGACCTCATTTTGTGTTTTGTGTGTGAGTGTATCTATATTGGCATGAGTGATAAGTTGTGTAATGTCTGCATAGGCAAGTGTGACGGAGTTTTGGTATACAGGTGTTGGAATGTCGTTAGTGTATAAAATGTAGAGGGTAGGGGAGAGGACAGATCCCTGGGGTACTCCAGCATTTAGTGTGAAGTAGTCAGAGTAACAGCCTTGGAATTTGATTTTCATGGTACGGCCGTCTAGGAAGTAACAGGAAAGAGAGATGGAGCCAGTATATATATAGGCCAGCTGGCAGGGACAGGACCAGGCAGGTGGGAGGAGGAGTAGTGGTAGTTGTAAGGCAAGCAGTGGAAGTAGTAGTAGTAGTAGTAGTAGTAAAGGACCCCAATGGAAATAAGTCACTGTCTGACTTTTTTGGGTTATTCCAGGTTCTCTACACATATGCTGCTATGTATGATAATTCTATGTAACTGTATTTGTGTGTACCTGAATAAACTTACTTGCTTACTTACTTACTAGTAGGGGTAAGGCTGGTAGTGGAAATAATAGTGGAAGTGTAAAGTAGGGAGAGTGGTTGGTGGGACAAGAATAGAAAGGGAAGTGAATGGTTAAGGGAAGCAAAGGTAAAGTAGAAGGAAAGGAAGTAGTAGTAGGGTCAGTCAAAGGTCAAGAAAGAGGAGCACTGCAGGAGAGTTAAGGGCACGAGGGGTAAGACCAAAAACACGGGAGATGGGGGCAGGGAGTGAAGGGCAGGACGCCCAAGGCAGAAGAAAGAAACCCAAAACAAGAAAAAGGAAAATATGAAAGAAGAAGAGGTAGAGAGAGGAGAAGAAAAAGAAATCAGGTTAAATCACCTGTGTTCTGAAGTTTGGAGCATTTGGCAGTGTAATAAGAACATAAGAACATAAGAAAGAAGGAACACTGCACCAGGCCTACTGACCCATGCGGAGCAGGTTCATGTCCCCCCCCCCCGGATTAGCCAAATGACCCAACCAGTCTGGTCACCTCCACTCAAGGATGGAGCACTGCACTAGACCCAGCAGCACAAGCTAGTCAGGTCCAACTCACACCCACCCACACCCACTCATATATTTATCTAACCTATTTTTAAAATTACACAACGTTTTAGCCTGAATAACTGTACTCGGGAGTTTGTTCCACTCATCCACAACTCTATTACCAAACCAGTGCTTTCCTATATCCTTCCTGAATCTGAATTTTTCCAACTTGAAACCATTGCTGTGAGTCCTGTCTTGGCTGGAAATTTTCAGCACGCTATTTACACCCCCTTTATTTATTCCTGTTTTCCATTTATACACCTCGATCATATCCCCCCTAATTCTACGCCTTTCGAGAGAGTGCAGATTCAGGGCCCTCAGTCTGTCCTCATAGGGAAGATTTCTGATACATGGGATCATCTTTGTCATCCTCCTCTGTACGTTTTCCAGAGCATTTATATCCATTCTGTAATACGGTGACCAGAACTGAGCAGCATAGTCTAAATGAGGCCTAACCAAGGATATATAGAGTTGAAGAACAACCTGAGGACTTCTATTATTTATGCTTCTAGATATGAAGCCAAGAATTCTGTTAGCTTTATTGCAAACACTAATGCACTGTTGTCTTGGTTTTAGATTACTGCTAACCAGAACTCCTAAATCCTTTTCGCAATCAGCAGTATTAAGATCTACATTATTTAGTTTATATGTGGCATGGTTATTTACCTGTCCAACATTTAGAACTTTGCATTTGTCAATATTAAACTGCATCTGCCACTTCTCCGACCATTGCATCAGTCTATTCAAATCATCCTGGAGTGCTCTAGTTTCCTCATTAGAATGAATTGGACGGCCTATTTTGGTGTCATCAGTAAATTTGCTTATGTCGCTATTTATTCCCTCATCTATGTCGTTTATGTAAATTGTGAACAACAATGGGCCCAACACTGACCCCTGAGGAACACCGTTTGTGACGTGCCCCCATTCTGATTTCTCCCCATTTATGCAAAACTCTCTGCTGTCTATTTGTCAGCCATGCCTCTACCCAGGAAAAAATTTCTCCTCCTATTCCGTGTGCCTTAAGTTTCCTCAATAGCCTCTGGTGTGGAACTCTATTGAAAGCCTTACTGAATTCCATATACACAATATCATATCCATTACCATGATCTACCTCCTCAAACACCTTAGTGAAAAAAGTTAGTAAATTCGTAAGACAGGAACACCCCTTTGTAAAATCATGTTGAGGTTCATTAATCAATCTGTGCCTGTCAAGATGGCTACGAATTGCTTCGGCAATTATTGATTCCATAAATTTTCCCACTATGGAGGTAAGGCTTATTGGTCTATAGTTCGAAGCCAAGGACCTGTCACCTGCCTTGTAAATAGGTATTACATTTGCCATTTTCCACTTATCAGGCACTATGCCAGTTTGTAGTGATATGTTAAAAAGATTAGCCAAAGGTATGCTAAGTTCCTCTTTACGTTCCTTTAACACCCTTGCAAACAGTTCATCAGGGCCTGGGGATTTGTTAGGTTTTAGTTTCTCTATTTGTCTGAGGACCATGTCACTAGTTACCACAGTCGTACATAGTTTATTATCCTGTTCTACATAATCTATTATTTCAGGAATATCGCTAGTATTTTCCTGGATGAAAACTGAGAGGAAGTAGGTATTGAGAATTTCACACATATCCTTATCACTGTCAGTGATCTGACAGTGATAAGGGCCAATCTTGTCCCTAATCTTACTTCTGTATACCTGAAAGGACCCTTTTGGGTTAGTTTTTGAATCCCTTGCGACCCTAGGCTCATAATTCCTTTTTTTTTTTCTTATTCCTTTCTTTATCTCTTTACTTGAATATATTGATTTCTTAACTGCCCATCCCCTCTTTTGATACGCCTATATATGCCTCTTTTTGACCAATGAGATGTTTTAATCTATTGTTCATCCATTTGGGATCATTTTTGTTAGATCTAATTTCCCTACTCGGAACAAAAGTTGTCTGGGCAGCTAGAACTATGCTCTGAAAAAACGTCATATTGGCAACCAAGATCACCTACCTGACCCATAGTCAGGACATCCCAATTTAGACCACCCAAGTAATTTTTCAGTCCCATGAAGTCGGCCAAGTGAAAATCTGGGACAGATTTGATTGCAGTTATCTGGGTAATTCCATGATATATTGAAACTAAGTGATTTGTGATCACTTTCCCCAAGCTCATCATTAACCTCAAGATTATTAATTAGTGAATCTTTGTTGGCAAGAACCAAGTCAAGCAGATTGTTTCCACTAGTTGGTTCTGTCACAACCTGTTCTAAAAAGCAATCCTGAACCGTATCAAGAAAGTCACTAGACTCAAGATTTCCTGTCATACTGTTCCAATCAATTTGTCTAAAGTTAAAATCTCCCATTATCACAACATTTTCATATCTAGATGCCTTATGAATTTCGTCTCATAACAGCTTACTGCCCTCCCTATCAAGGTTTGGGGGCCTATAAATCACACCCAAAATTAATTTGTCACGTCCCTCGAGAAACTGTAGCCAAACAGATTCTGTGTTCGATGTTTCTAATCTTATATCATGTCTAAGACAACAATTTAAATTTTCTCTGACATACATCGCCACACCACCACCCTTCCTGTTGACCCTATCAGTGTGGAATAGTTTATAACCCTGTATGCTGCATTCAGAAGGCATTTCTCTATCTTTCAGGTTGAACCAGGTCTCTGTTATATCAATAATATCTATATTACCTACACTTGCAAGTAATCTTAGCTCATCTATCTTATTTCTTAGACTCCTACTATTTGTATAGTAAACCTTAAGGGAGCTAGTCACTCATTGCCCTCTACTATCTCTCTTTGTTTGTTGATCAATTGATTTGCCATTACTAGCAACTTTATTTTGAATATTGTCTTTTAAACATATCCCTGAGGTATCCCGGTAATAACTGCTGTTTTTAACCCTCATGCTGCAGCCTGATTGTTTCCCACAAACACCCATACCTCTATAATCTATCAGTTTAAATTCCTAGACAAGTCATCAATTACTCTCTCAACTGAATTGGCTAATGCAACCACTCCATCCCCAGAGAGATGAACCCCATCCCTTGCATACAAATCACGTTTCCCAAAGAATAGGTCCCAGTTATCAATGAATGGGATTGCAAGTTCCTTGCAGTACCTGTCTAGCCAGCGATTTATACCAATTGCCCTAGACATCCATTCATTGCCCACTCCCTTTCTAGGCAAGATGCTACATCTGACTGGGATCCCTCCCTTAGACTTAACTACTTCTATGGCTGACCTGTACTTATCCAGCAGTTCCTCTCTCCTGCCCTTCCCTATGCCATTACCTCCAGCACTAAGACAGATAATGGGCTTGTTCCCATTACCTGCCATAATATTATCCAACCTGCTGACTATGTCACCAACACCAGCTCTAGGAAGAGACTCTTTGACTGACCTTTTTGTCTCTGTTACAAAATGCACGGTCCATATATCTTACCTGAGAATCGCCTACTATTAGCAGGGTAATCAGTGGTACCTTCAACCTCACTAACCACTGAAGTACACTCGTCTTGGAGAACAGAGAATCGATTTCCTACCTTCACATCTTCTCTATTAACTCTCCTCATCTTCCTTCTTCCTGAACTGTGAACCACTTGCCACTTAACGCGGCTGCCACTATCACTGCTGGCGACCATTCCTTCCTTACCAGCTAAATCCTTCTCACACTCGCTCCCAAACTCATCTATGCAAAGCTTCAGCCTCCTATTTTCCTCCTGAAAAAGTAGAATCTCCTTCAACACTTGAACCTGAGATTCTAAAACACTACAACAAGCCATGGTATGGGTA